>NC_137098.1:59183253-59568253 GCF_949357685.1 Gobio gobio
ATCTATTTCTGCTTACCATGCCCATGTGGATGTTATTACTGTGGGGAGGAACCCTTTGATGACTCGTTTCCTTCGTGGCACCAGGAGGCTGAGGCCTGCGGTGCACACTAGAGTTCCTGCTTGGGATTTGGCTGTAGTGTTGGAAGGTTTATCTGCGGCTCCGTTTGAGACAATTGACATCATCTCAGAAAAGTTTCTGACTCTGAAAACCATCTTCCTTCTTGCCATCTCTTCTATTAAGAGAGTAGGAGACCTTCAGGCCTTATCAATATCCCCTACGTGCTTGGAGTTTGCACCAGGGATGGTTAAAGCTTTCCTTTACCCTAGATTAGGGTATGTTCCGAAGGTGTTAACCAATGTTCCACGGCCTATAGTGCTGCAGGCTCTCTGTCCTCCTCCATTTGTTAATCCAGACCAGGAAAGATTGAACTTTGTATGTCCAGTGCGAGCACTGGATGCTTATGTCCACAGAGCTGCCCTGTGGAGGAAAGTGGATCAATTGTTTGTTTGTTGTGGACCTCAGAACAGGGGTCTCCCTGCGTCCAAACATACAATGAGCAAGTGGATAGTCAAGGCTATCTCACTGGCTTATGGGTCTTCTGGTCAGCAGTGTCCCTTAGCTGTCAGAGCCCACTCTACTAGGAGTATGGCGGCCTCTAAGGCCTTGGTATCGGGGGTTCCCCTTTAAAGAAGTCTGCGATGCAGCCGGTTGGTCCTCGCCTCTTACGTTTGTGAGATACTATGATCTTGACCTGGAATGTGCTCCAGGTTCTTCAGTGC
Organism: Gobio gobio; assembly: GCF_949357685.1. Taxonomy (NCBI): domain Eukaryota; kingdom Metazoa; phylum Chordata; class Actinopteri; order Cypriniformes; family Gobionidae; genus Gobio; species Gobio gobio. Next base: position 59,184,034 of record NC_137098.1, read on the forward strand.
TTCTGTCTTGAATGTGCCACAGTTTCACACAACAGGCATTTGGTATTATGGCGTTTTGGTGTTTCGTTCCCAAAGCTTTCGCTAGTGGACGCAGTGTGAAGTTCCCTCGAAAGGGAACGTCTCAGGTTATGACTATAACCATAGTTCCCTGAGAAGGGAACGAAACACTGCGTCCCTTTGCCATACTCCCTGCATCCCTGTGATCCCTTGCTTTGGCAGTTTGGCTGAAGTGCGATCAGACCAGATGTGTATTTATCCCTTCCTGGTCGTGACGTCACCCGCCCGTGACACTCACTCTCGCCATTGGCTGAGTTGACATACGTGCATCAGACGCTATCACGCTTTGGGCGTACCCAAAGCTGTCCCTAGTGGACGCAGAGTTTCGTTCCCTTCTCAGGGAACAATGGTTATAGTCATAACCTGAGACGTTATTTCAGTAACAAACTTGTATTCGTGTTTCTTTTCCTTTTTTATTGTTTTTGTAGTCTATAAAAGCCCTTCTAGTGATGAGTGTTGCAAATTAGCGTTAGCTACAAGCTCTATGCCACATTACTTGCACTGGGTGGCTGTTGTCTCAGTTTTTTCCATGTGCTATAACAGGAATTTCTCACTTGTATGTTATGTTTACCTCACCACAAATGTTCCTCCACTTAAAAGTAGTCATGGTCAGATTTTTTACACTATTCCCAGCTGCGGCTTGTCTGCATGGGCAGGTTGGACAGAGCCCCAACAAAATATTCATCCAAACAGACCATATAGACTACATTGAACTAATAATAAATTATAAATTTGTAGCATTATGCAACAGATATTTTTTGAATGTTCTAGACTATTTTAAGTCGTAAAATGAGCAGGATAGGATATATTCAAATGAAACGCATGGATTCGGCAGGCATGCATTCATGCTATAAATGGGGCAGCCGGTCTCGGTGCTCTCCTCAGCTCAACAGTAGTTCTGAGTAGTGAGTAGAGAATTCCTTCACAATTTGCAATCATCTAAAACAATATTCTTTGACGATAAATACTAAATTAAGGCAATTCTAAGATGGCTGTGCATTTGTTGTGTGTAATAAAGTCTGTCAATCATCATTAGAGCGCCACCCAGAGGCTGAATAATGCAATGACATTAGAATTCTGCCAAAAGTGTGTCTGGTGTGTTCAGTGATTAGAATATAAAGCTTACAAAATGTTTATTAAACTAGCGCTAAGACCCAGAATCTGCCCTACCTATTTGCGACCAGGAGCCGCTATAGGCTATTCCCATATTTGCATGTAGGGCCTACTATGTGTGGACAGGTGAGGTTGATTACTTTGGATATCAGGATTCACTACCCTGCAACATAAACACTGTTGTTTGGTTTTCACTGTGCAAAATACATTAAATATTTCACTGTGCTAAAGAAAAAAACTATGAACACACAATCAAAACTCATCATTGCAATGCTAAGAGAGAGATTATCTTACTACGTCTGTTTGAACTTCACATGATTAAGAGAAGTGAGGAAAAAAATATTTTACTCTTGTTCATAGTTTTGGAAATACTTGCTGACGCATAATGGCAGCTTACTCATTTTAAAATAACTAATACTAATTTTAAGTATTAGTTCACTTCAAATGGAAAATTTCCTGATATTTTACTCACCCCCATCTCATCCAAGATGTTCATGTCTTTCTTTTTTCAGTCGAAAAAAAAAAAAAAACGTTTTTTGAGGAAAACATTCCAGGATTTTTCTCCACACCATTGACTTCCATGGCAACCAAAATGTTGAAGGTCCAAATTAATGCAGTTTCAAAGGAAGGGCTTCAGAGGCTCTGCACGATCCCAGGCGAGGAATAGGGTCTTATCTAGCCAAACCATCGGTCACTTAAAAAATATTTTTACAAATGAATATACTTTTTAACCTAAATTGCTCATCTTGTGCTGCACTGCGACCTGCCAATGGTTGTGCAATCACATTGTAAAGGTCACGCTAGACGTAGGCAGAAGTGCCCCCCTGTGTTGAAGACTAATACAAATGTCCTTTAGCAAAAAAAGGTAAAACAACGATGTCGGACGATTTTGAAGTTGAAGATGGAGTGTTTTTTGGTAAAGGGCGTTTGTATTAGTCCTTGCACGTTCGCTTGGGGCGGTACTTCTGCCTACGTCTAGCGTGACCTTTCAGACGCGATTGCGCAATCCGTGGCGAGCCAGAGCAGTGGAAGATGAACAATTTAGGTTAAAAAGTATATTCATTTGTAAAAATATTTCGATCGTTTCGCTAGATAAGACCCTATTCCTCGTCTGGGATCACACAGAGCCTCTGAAGCCCTTCCTTTGAAACTGCATTGATTTGGACCGTCAACATTTTGGCTGCCATTGAAGTCTATTGTGTGGAGAAAAATCCTGGAATGTTTTCCTCAAAAAACATAATTTCTTTTCCACTGAAGAAAGAAAGACATGAACATCTCGGATGAGATGGGGGTGAGTAAAATATCAGGAAATGTTCATTTTGAAGTGAACTTATCCTTTAATGCTTAGGCCTACCTATTGAAATGTGTTGTTTGTACTCCTAATTTGAATGGATCACTGGTTTTCTTTTTTTTTATCACGATAAATTTGTATTGGGTGTGTAGAGTTTCTGTAAACATTTGTTAGTAGAATATCCTACACACAGTGTCAGAAAAGATGATTTATGGCTTTATTTATGACCATAGTTATGTCCAAGTGTCACTCAAACTGACAGGTCAGGGGTCTGTCAATGGATGTATTTATGAGTGTTGTCACCCTGATTGACAGGTCACGAGTGTCAATCAGATATAGGGTCTGTTGGATTTATAGTGAGATATATGGGTATATTTATGGCGGGGTGTATCTCCCCCCCAGATTGGCGTTTTTACAACATTTTTGTTGAACCCTAGCTCTCTGGCTCCTTTCAGTCTGTTGGAAACTCTTTGTGATTGTGTTTCCTTTGATTGTTGGGGGGGTGAAAGTCACACAAGCAAGTTTTTAACTTTATGTTGACATCTCAGCAGGATCAGCAGTGTTTGATAGGGTATATGTTAATTGTGTCAAGACATACAGGACTACCATTACCCCTATGCAGCACTGGCTATATCCATTAAAATAACATGTATGGGCATGATCTATATAGATCAACTGTGTGTGTATTGCCACCACATTAGTACCTGAACTATAGGTTAATGTTAGTGTTTAAGACAAAGAATCAGAAATAATCATCAAGCCAAAGAGTCCTCATTAGCGACATACCCATCCTATTTTCTTCTCAACAATGTTGAAAACTTTCTAGAACATCTGAATCTGTGTTTCCAGACACAATGATAGGATCTATGTTAAAAATACAAAAATAATTAAAAACATTTATTTAACTCAAAATGAAGGTGTTTGTGAGTCAATCTGGTGGGGGAAGAGATCATCCTTAATGTGTGAATGGATTTACGAGAGTTGCTTTGTCTAGATGTTTAACGAAGTTTAAAGACATTTTATCAAAACCTATCTGTTGATTCTGGGATCTTATTTGGATTTAGTGCACATAGTTTTGTCTTTATTTTTGTTATTTAAGAATTTTTGTTTTTAAAGAAATGTTTTAGCTTTTAATCCAACCATACGCTGTGTGTGCCACAAAAGCAAAGCATGTTGTTTATTTTCTTTTAATAAAACTTGACTTTGACTATTTTTATTCTTTAAATTCTTATAAAAAAGTCTGGTGACATGTATTTTTTCTTCAGGAGTGATAAGTAAAGACAAGTAAAAACTCTTTGGATGTGTTTTTGGCAAACACATCATTTTCACTTAGAAAGCGTTTTAATGTTTGGACTGAACCTTTTTCTTTTGACAAACCTATATTTCATATGATTTACCTGAGGTGTTTAACAACCACAAGAGATACATGTTGATCTCTTTGTTTCAGGTAGTGCAAACATGTGATGTTCAAGAAAGCTAATCTTGGTTTAATCTTTGTGAGGCCAGAACACCAAATTTAGTGTTGGGTGATCCAGAAAAAGGTTCACTAAAAGTTAATGAGTTTGTTTGCCCATATAATTGTAAGATATTGGGTTTAACCTATTTGGCTTGCTGACCACTGATGAGGGGGCTCGATGAAACAGTTTCAACTCGAGCTCTGATATACCCCCACAGTGACTAAATATAGGATGTGATTATGTAGGGCAAGGTACCTAAGATGTCTGTTGATTGGAAGATTAGATGGGCTTGCTCTTCCCTAAATTACGTTTAGGAACTTTACAAAATATTCTGGAAGTCATTTTCACTCCGTGAGTATGCTTCAACATGTAAATATACAATATATTGCATATTATGGTTTCATGTTGCTTTAAAGTTTTTGTTTGTTTGTTTGTTTGTTTTTTACTAACATCCAGCAGAAAATGAAAGAGATGAGCTTAAGATGTTTCAACTATTACCATCCTCTTTGACCCCAAATAAACAGGTAATGGGATGTTTTTTAAAGCGACAAAATACACAGTTAGATGTTTTTTCTTGGTATGTGTGTGTGTGTGTGTGTGTGTGTGTGTGTGTGTGTGTGTGTGTGTGTGTGTGTGTGTGTGTTTAGAAGTAGTAGTAGTAGTAGTAGTAGTAGTAGTAGTAGTAGTAGTAGTGGTAGTGGTAAAAATCTTTGTGTGCATTATTATATTTTATATTTTTTCAGGGGTTATGTCACACCGCTGTTATTCAAAGTTCCACACTCTTGGCTATGGATAACTTTCAAAATAATCTTTATACAGGAATCATGTGTCCAAAATACCTTTCATTTTAAATTCAAAAGACCAAGAATGACCTTACTAAGAAAAGACAACATGCATTGAAAAGTATAATTTATAATGAATACAAAAAATACATTTGTGAGCAATTGTGAAAGTTTGTAAATTGGTTTTGTAAGTTATGTTTTTATATCTTACATTGGAAAGTGTGTGTGATGAACACAGACCTTTGTGTGCAATTTGTAAGTTTTATAACAATTTTGTAAAGTTTGTAAATGTGTTTTTACATTTTACTTGTATTCTTCTATTACACTATTACTAGATTTAGTCATCTTGTTCAGATAGCACATTTTCATGTTTCTTCTTCTGTTCGGCTGTTTCGTTTTAGGTGAAGTCGCCTCTTTGGATGTTGTCAACAAAACATGATCAAATCAGAGTAAGATCATAATTCTCACATTGGAAAGTGTGTGTGTGTGTGTGTGTGTGTGTGAACACAGACCTTTCATTTACGAAAAGTTTTTTTGTCTAAACATTCTCTTTTGACAAACCAACATTTCAAATGATTTTCCTAAGGTGTTTAACATTTGCAGAATCATTTCTTTCAACACCCCCCCCCGCTTGACATTAAATATTATAGTGTGTTTTCAGCTATTATCACCATCTTCTTTAAATCAAAAAAGCTACTACATGTGCTAAAATATTTGAACATGTGTTGCTCTTCTATTAGAACTATGCCACACTGTTGTAATGCAAACACATTAAGAAACTATAAAGATGTAAAGGCTGGATAAATTAATAACATCATCTTTATACCAGTATTCATTTTGCACAAAAGTAAATTCAAGAGGTCAATTTATTAGGAATGTGTGTAAGGCATATAGGAAAAGAGTCATTTAGCTATAAAGAATACAGAAATCCTTTCTTCTGATCTTTTGTAAAAGTTTATGGAGATTTTGTAAATAAAATTTTTCCACTAGTCGATGACGCTGTTTCCATTTTTGTAACATTTGTGCAGTTTGTAAAGACTACTCTCATGAAAACATGAACAAATACAGCATAGAGAGAATAGGTGACAGTCCTTCTACATGACACTGTTTAAGACTAAACAAATTATTTTTATTTGAGGTCATCTTTCTGGGTAGTCTGAAACATCGACATGATAATGAGTCTTGCTGTTTTCTACCTCTACAACTATTACACTTTAAACTATTGCACTAAAATCTGTAAATTTCATGGCACAGTCACAGATAGTTATTTTGTGTATTTCTCTAAAAAAAAAAAGTTAAGTAAATGTAATACAGTTAAGTAGTAATTTAAGTGAAAGGTGAGATGATTCTTGTTTTTTTTTATTTGTTCACACCAATACTTTGACAGCAGTGATTTTGGTGTCTGTCTTATAGATCTGATGCAGAAAACAGACGTTGTGTCTCAATATTTTGTTATACCAAAATGTTTTAACATACTGTAAATATGTAGTAATAAATAGTTAGTTCAATAGTTCTGTTGCATTTGCTAGCTGAGATAATTTACAGTTATATGTGAAACAAAATCAGTCACTTCAGAGTTAGATTCTAATTTATATTGAACATTTGTTATTGTACCGCACGTTTAACAGTGTTAGTGCTCTTGGCCCTCATCAAGGTTTACATAAGTCACAAGGTCTTTCTTAGTGGTCATCTGACTCTGAAACAGCCAAAATATTAGCATGTAACCGTATGGAGACATTTTTTGTTTTTATGCGTTCTTTTATTTTGTTTGCATTTCTCCTGAAACACACTGTTTTGAAATTGTGTGTGTGTGTGTGTGTGTGTGTGTGTGTGTGTATGTGTGTCTGTTTTCCTTACACTTTGCAAAACAACAACAGTGTTTCGTAGAATCTGCTGTAATGTAAGGAAACTTTGTTATTGTCTACTCTTTGTTCATATACGACAGTGTTCCTGTGAATTTGTTTGCTTTAATAAAATTATGGTTTTAAACCATCCTCGTCACTGGAGACATGTACATTATATTATTATACTATCCTAGTTTTTGAATAGCGTTGACATAGATTTGTGGGGTGGTATGTGGATATTAAAAGCAGCAAGGAACTAGGTAATATTTTATCAGCAACCCTCACAATCTATGGTGTAAAACAAAATACAGTGCACACCGATTTACCAACAAATTACTTTATCACTTTTGTTTAAGAAAAGGGTTGCTTTTCTGAATTATCTCAACAACTGTGGTGTTTTATGACTAGCCTACTGAAGCTGTCACATTCTTGGGGCGTCCCATTCTTGGATGTTTCGCACCTACTGGCCCTACCTCATGAATTTGGTATTTAAAAAAGGTTTAGGATACAGTAATTAAAACACAGAAGGCATTCTACAACACTAACGCTTAAAATTGCTACTCCCAATGGTAATGTATTGAGTTTTTGCTTCTGTTTTTGTGTTACTTGACATTATCCGTGTTCCTTGCTATATGTTTACAATTTTTTGTTATTTTTTCTTTACAGTGATTGGATCCAATTTCCCACATCTTTAAGAGTATGTATGTTACTGTCATAATAATAGTTTATTCAGATTGTTGAAAATTGTTTAAAAGTGTTTGTATATTTTTGAAAAAAAGAATAAAAAAAACTAAAACAACACAGTCCAATTATTATCGATGTGTTATACGCAATACATTGCGTTTTAATTTTACTTGAGACAATTTAATATGTTGATGTCACTAATGGAACATCTTAAAATTTTCTTTGGTAAAAGTTAACTTAAAGGCTGCACAAAAAGAAATGCCATCCTATCTACTTTCTAAATGCATGTTATGATTCCGAACAATCCACCATGTGCATAGGATTTTTATTTGTTTTTGACCTCGTAATATTTAATCAAAATATCAAAACTGGTTAAAATGATAAACTTCTCTCTGGTGACATATGTAGGACTTTTACAAGTGGCGATTTCTGTTAGATCGCGACTTAACAGTTGTTGGGTTTTTTTTTCAATTTCTAACAATTGCCTCAATGCCTTTTGTCCAAACTGTTGTCATATCTTCAAAACTCTAAACAATTACCACAACATCCATCTGTTGTGACCATACCATTAACACAATTCATGTTGTATTCACGCAATATGCAGTCAGTTAATACAATTTTAAAATGCTTACATTTTTCTTTTCATACAAGCTTACCCAATACCAAAATAAATAGATTTTTCTGGTCATATCTACTGGTAAATGCTTATTTATATATGGGTAAACATATATCTATTGGTAAAATGCTTGTTAGCAGTTATAAAAAAACAAAAATGTTTCATTTTACATAGTTATTTATGACTCCCTGACAACAATCGTAAACCCAAGGTAACCCCAACCCCCCCAACCCCTGTCCTGATAAACTCTACAAACAGTGCTCTGTTATCACAAGCAATCTGGGTTTCCTAACTAAGCGAAGGGATCTAGCTCTACTAGCCAACCAATACCTGATTAGAAAGGTTTATGATACAGTAATTAAAATGACATTCTACAACTCTAGCGTTAAAATGGGTACTCCCAAAGATAATGTATTGAGTTCTTGCTTCTTTCATTATCCGTGTTCCTTTCTATACGTTTAAATTTGTTTTTAACTGTGATTGGATCCAATTTCCCTCACGTCTAAGAGGTGCAATTTGTACTTTTTTTTGAGCTCAGACATGATCACAAAAAACATGTTAAGGGATTCAGCCTTTTATGTCAACAATATATTGTTGAACATACATTCATACATTGAAGTAGTGAAGAAAAATATAAAAAATGGCATTAGATACACACATTATAACAACAATAAGGACATTACAGGTGGTCTAGCCAGAAAAGAAAATCTCTGCAGACTATCATGTTTTGTTCTAGGGTATAGCTGACCAGAGTTCTAATCATTTCATCAGTGTCAGTTTTCTCATTTTTTGACACCAGTGACACACATAGATCTGTCACAAATGTATACATACAAAGCATCTCAGTAACTCCTAACTCGTCGCTACAATCAGCCAACGCATCAATAACTTTTCTGAGGATTACACAGAGAGGCTCTTTGTTATTAGTAAACAAGCTTGTAACATCAGGCCATGAATTTGTCAGGCCTCTTACGACATCCATTTCTTTTTTTAGATTTGTTACACGTTTGGTATCCCCTGCACAATCATTATTTGAATCACATGCTGCATTGATGATCTTATGCATCAAGTCAACCATCTGGCCTCTAAAATGATCTTTAAACATACCGCCTAACACAGCTTTTACACAACATTCATTGCCCATGGTGCATTCGCACACCTGCTTTTGCACAGCATCATCAGAACCCAGAGGGCCGTCGCTCAGCTTCTGCGTAGCCATTCCAGAAATCCACAGTCTTGAAGACGTCTCTTCAGAACTCAACTTCGTGCACGGTATAAACTGTGTCCCCTATTTGATGCTGAAAGATTCGAATAGTCCCTGGAATCTCCTGTGAGTGAGTTCTTGCAGCACTATTGTCCAGACCAGGCGTTAACGCTGTGAAGTTTGGGTGTTTGAGTCAGATCCCCAAAAGTGCGAGTCGAAGAAGCGTGGTATATGTCAGGCTCAGACAAAAAGGAATGTTGAAGTTTACTTTGGCAGTCCATGTAACCAGACAATATTCCTTCAACTTTTGAGCTATGAGATGTTGCAGTACAGCCGTCTGTGCTGATGCAGTCGTCTAATCAGGTTGGCTAGTAGAGCTAGATCCCTTCGCTTAGTTAGGAAACCCAGATTGCTTGTGATAACAGAGCACTGTTTGTAGAGTTTATCAGGACAGGGGTTGGGGGGGTTGGGGTTACCTTGGGTTTACGATTGTTGTCAGGGAGTCATAAATAACTATGTAAAATGAAACATTTTTGTTTTTTTATAACTGCTAACAAGCATTTTACCAATAGATATATGTTTACCCATATATAAATAAGCATTTACCAGTAGATATGACCAGAAAAATCTATTTATTTTGGTATTGGGTAAGCTTGTATGAAAAGAAAAATGTAAGCATTTTAAAATTGTATTAACTGACTGCATATTGCGTGAATACAACATGAATTGTGTTAATGGTATGGTCACAACAGATGGATGTTGTGGTAATTGTTTAGAGTTTTGAAGATATGACAACAGTTTGGACAAAAGGCATTGAGGCAATTGTTAGAAATTGAAAAAAAACCCCAACAACTGTTAAGTTGCGATCTAACAGAAATCGCCACTTGTAAAAGTCCTACATATGTCACCAGAGAGAAGTTTATCATTTTAACCAGTTTTGATATTTTGATTAAATATTACGAGGTCAAAAACAAATAAAAATCCTATGCACATGGTGGATTGTTCGGAATCATAACATGCATTTAGAAAGTAGATAGGATGGCATTTCTTTTTGTGCAGCCTTTAAGTTAACTTTTACCAAAGAAAATTTTAAGATGTTCCATTAGTGACATCAACATATTAAATTGTCTCAAGTAAAATTAAAACGCAATGTATTGCGTATAACACATCGATAATAATTGGACTGTGTTGTTTTAGTTTTTTTTATTCTTTTTTTCAAAAATATACAAACACTTTTAAACAATTTTCAACAATCTGAATAAACTATTATTATGACAGTAACATACATACTCTTAAAGATGTGGGAAATTGGATCCAATCACTGTAAAGAAAAAATAACAAAAAATTGTAAACATATAGCAAGGAACACGGATAATGTCAAGTAACACAAAAACAGAAGCAAAAACTCAATACATTACCATTGGGAGTAGCAATTTTAAGCGTTAGTGTTGTAGAATGCCTTCTGTGTTTTAATTACTGTATCCTAAACCTTTTTTAAATACCAAATTCATGAGGTAGGGCCAGTAGGTGCGAAACATCCAAGAATGGGACGCCCCAAGAATGTGACAGCTTCAGTAGGCTAGTCATAAAACACCACAGTTGTTGAGATAATTCAGAAAAGCAACCCTTTTCTTAAACAAAAGTGATAAAGTAATTTGTTGGTAAATCGGTGTGCACTGTATTTTGTTTTACACCATAGATTGTGAGGGTTGCTGATAAAATATTACCTAGTTCCTTGCTGCTTTTAATATCCACATACCACCCCCACAAATCTATGTCAACGCTATTCAAAAACTAGGATAGTATAATAATATAATGTACATGTCTCCAGTGACGAGGATGGTTTAAAACCATAATTTTATTAAAGCAAACAAATTCACAGGAACACTGTCGTATATGAACAAAGAGTAGACAATAACAAAGTTTCCTTACATTACAGCAGATTCTACGAAACACTGTTGTTGTTTTGCAAAGTGTAAGGAAAACAGACACACATACACACACACACACACACACACACACACACACAATTTCAAAACAGTGTGTTTCAGGAGAAATGCAAACAAAATAAAAGAACGCATAAAAACAAAAAATGTCTCCATACGGTTACATGCTAATATTTTGGCTGTTTCAGAGTCAGATGACCACTAAGAAAGACCTTGTGACTTATGTAAACCTTGATGAGGGCCAAGAGCACTAACACTGTTAAACGTGCGGTACAATAACAAATGTTCAATATAAATTAGAATCTAACTCTGAAGTGACTGATTTTGTTTCACATATAACTGTAAATTATCTCAGCTAGCAAATGCAACAGAACTATTGAACTAACTATTTATTACTACATATTTACAGTATGTTAAAACATTTTGGTATAACAAAATATTGAGACACAACGTCTGTTTTCTGCATCAGATCTATAAGACAGACACCAAAATCACTGCTGTCAAAGTATTGGTGTGAACAAATAAAAAAAAACAAGAATCATCTCACCTTTCACTTAAATTACTACTTAACTGTATTACATTTACTTAACTTTTTTTTTTTAGAGAAATACACAAAATAACTATCTGTGACTGTGCCATGAAATTTACAGATTTTAGTGCAATAGTTTAAAGTGTAATAGTTGTAGAGGTAGAAAACAGCAAGACTCATTATCATGTCGATGTTTCAGACTACCCAGAAAGATGACCTCAAATAAAAATAATTTGTTTAGTCTTAAACAGTGTCATGTAGAAGGACTGTCACCTATTCTCTCTATGCTGTATTTGTTCATGTTTTCATGAGAGTAGTCTTTACAAACTGCACAAATGTTACAAAAATGGAAACAGCGTCATCGACTAGTGGAAAAATTTTATTTACAAAATCTCCATAAACTTTTACAAAAGATCAGAAGAAAGGATTTCTGTATTCTTTATAGCTAAATGACTCTTTTCCTATATGCCTTACACACATTCCTAATAAATTGACCTCTTGAATTTACTTTTGTGCAAAATGAATACTGGTATAAAGATGATGTTATTAATTTATCCAGCCTTTACATCTTTATAGTTTCTTAATGTGTTTGCATTACAACAGTGTGGCATAGTTCTAATAGAAGAGCAACACATGTTCAAATATTTTAGCACATGTAGTAGCTTTTTTGATTTAAAGAAGATGGTGATAATAGCTGAAAACACACTATAATATTTAATGTCAAGCGGGGGGGTGTTGAAAGAAATGATTCTGCAAATGTTAAACACCTTAGGAAAATCATTTGAAATGTTGGTTTGTCAAAAGAGAATGTTTAGACAAAAAAACTTTTCGTAAATGAAAGGTCTGTGTTCACACACACACACACACACACACACACTTTCCAATGTGAGAATTATGATCTTACTCTGATTTGATCATGTTTTGTTGACAACATCCAAAGAGGCGACTTCACCTAAAACGAAACAGCCGAACAGAAGAAGAAACATGAAAATGTGCTATCTGAACAAGATGACTAAATCTAGTAATAGTGTAATAGAAGAATACAAGTAAAATGTAAAAACACATTTACAAACTTTACAAAATTGTTATAAAACTTACAAATTGCACACAAAGGTCTGTGTTCATCACACACACTTTCCAATGTAAGATATAAAAACATAACTTACAAAACCAATTTACAAACTTTCACAATTGCTCACAAATGTATTTTTTGTATTCATTATAAATTATACTTTTCAATGCATGTTGTCTTTTCTTAGTAAGGTCATTCTTGGTCTTTTGAATTTAAAATGAAAGGTATTTTGGACACATGATTCCTGTATAAAGATTATTTTGAAAGTTATCCATAGCCAAGAGTGTGGAACTTTGAATAACAGCGGTGTGACATAACCCCTGAAAAAATATAAAATATAATAATGCACACAAAGATTTTTACCACTACCACTACTACTACTACTACTACTACTACTACTACTACTACTACTTCTAACACACACACACACACACACACACACACACACACACACACACACACACACACACACACACACACACACACACACACACACACACACACACACACACACACACACACACACACACACACACACACACACATACCAAGAAAAAACATCTAACTGTGTATTTTGTCGCTTTAAAAAACATCCCATTACCTGTTTATTTGGGGTCAAAGAGGATGGTAATAGTTGAAACATCTTAAGCTCATCTCTTTCATTTTCTGCTGGATGTTAGTAAAAAACAAACAAACAAACAAAAACTTTAAAGCAACATGAAACCATAATATGCAATATATTGTATATTTACATGTTGAAGCATACTCACGGAGTGAAAATGACTTCCAGAATATTTTGTAAAGTTCCTAAACGTAATTTAGGGAAGAGCAAGCCCATCTAATCTTCCAATCAACAGACATCTTAGGTACCTTGCCCTACATAATCACATCCTATATTTAGTCACTGTGGGGGTATATCAGAGCTCGAGTTGAAACTGTTTCATCGAGCCCCCTCATCAGTGGTCAGCAAGCCAAATAGGTTAAACCCAATATCTTACAATTATATGGGCAAACAAACTCATTAACTTTTAGTGAACCTTTTTCTGGATCACCCAACACTAAATTTGGTGTTCTGGCCTCACAAAGATTAAACCAAGATTAGCTTTCTTGAACATCACATGTTTGCACTACCTGAAACAAAGAGATCAACATGTATCTCTTGTGGTTGTTAAACACCTCAGGTAAATCATATGAAATATAGGTTTGTCAAAAGAAAAAGGTTCAGTCCAAACATTAAAACGCTTTCTAAGTGAAAATGATGTGTTTGCCAAAAACACATCCAAAGAGTTTTTACTTGTCTTTACTTATCACTCCTGAAGAAAAAATACATGTCACCAGACTTTTTTATAAGAATTTAAAGAATAAAAATAGTCAAAGTCAAGTTTTATTAAAAGAAAATAAACAACATGCTTTGCTTTTGTGGCACACACAGCGTATGGTTGGATTAAAAGCTAAAACATTTCTTTAAAAACAAAAATTCTTAAATAACAAAAATAAAGACAAAACTATGTGCACTAAATCCAAATAAGATCCCAGAATCAACAGATAGGTTTTGATAAAATGTCTTTAAACTTCGTTAAACATCTAGACAAAGCAACTCTCGTAAATCCATTCACACATTAAGGATGATCTCTTCCCCCACCAGATTGACTCACAAACACCTTCATTTTGAGTTAAATAAATGTTTTTAATTATTTTTGTATTTTTAACATAGATCCTATCATTGTGTCTGGAAACACAGATTCAGATGTTCTAGAAAGTTTTCAACATTGTTGAGAAGAAAATAGGATGGGTATGTCGCTAATGAGGACTCTTTGGCTTGATGATTATTTCTGATTCTTTGTCTTAAACACTAACATTAACCTATAGTTCAGGTACTAATGTGGTGGCAATACACACACAGTTGATCTATATAGATCATGCCCATACATGTTATTTTAATGGATATAGCCAGTGCTGCATAGGGGTAATGGTAGTCCTGTATGTCTTGACACAATTAACATATACCCTATCAAACACTGCTGATCCTGCTGAGATGTCAACATAAAGTTAAAAACTTGCTTGTGTGACTTTCACCCCCCCCAACAATCAAAGGAAACACAATCACAAAGAGTTTCCAACAGACTGAAAGGAGCCAGAGAGCTAGGGTTCAACAAAAATGTTGTAAAAACGCCAATCTGGGGGGGAGATACACCCCGCCATAAATATACCCATATATCTCACTATAAATCCAACAGACCCTATATCTGATTGACACTCGTGACCTGTCAATCAGGGTGACAACACTCATAAATACATCCATTGACAGACCCCTGACCTGTCAGTTTGAGTGACACTTGGACATAACTATGGTCATAAATAAAGCCATAAATCATCTTTTCTGACACTGTGTGTAGGATATTCTACTTTTGTTAGTCAGATACATGACTGAAACTCTGGTTAGTTGGTGCCTTTCTTTTTTTTTATTTATGTCTTTACAAAACAAAACTAATTGTGGTGTTATTGGTGATCATACACAAAAAGTGCATTGTGTAGATCATGTGTATAGAAATACTCACTGTATTCCATTTTTTTTATTCCAACAATATATATTTATGGCAATAGCCAAAATAAAATAAAAATTTATTTTCTGCCAAAAATCATTAGGATATTAAGTAAAGATCATATTCCATGAAGACATTTTGTAAATGTTCTACCATATATATATATATATATATATATATATATATATATATATATATATATATATATATATATTAGTAGAAGTAATATGCATTGCTAAGGACTTCATTTGGACATCTTTAAATGTGATTCTCTCAATATTTAGATTTTTGTGCACCCTCAGATTCCAGATTCCAGACTTTCAAATAGTTGTATCTCGGCCAAATATTGTCATATCCTAACAAACAAAAACTCTTATGACTGGTTTTGGGGTCACATATTAATTTGTTGCTTTGTCTGTTTTTTATGTGCACCATGACTCCTGCCATTTAAAGGCTGTTTAGTAAAGCGATGCTATTCTGACACTTTTGATTGGTTCTCGTTTGAATTTTCATACCATCATCTTCTGCCAATAGCATCAATCCATATTGCCGCTGAAAGCTTTAGGCTATAACCTGTGTCTGAGAGTTGCCACAATGGCAAATGCTAAAAATGCATTCCAGTGCTGAATTTAGAAAAGTAATCGAAATGTAATCAGTTACATTACATTAATAAAGTAATTGAAATAGTTAAAGTACTTATTACATTTTAAAAAGGGTCACTTTTAATCTGTAAACTATTACATTTCCAAAGTAACTGACAGCAGTACAAGAACACACTGAAAATATCATGATATCACCACCATGATATAAACAACATGCTCTTGTTGTTTGGCGGGGAATGCACTTTACATATGCAAAACTTTACAGGCTATGCAAAAAAGTATGTAAAACTTCTCGAGGGCACATTTTCCCACCGATGTGCGGGAAACACAAACACGCTTATGAATCTGTTCTTTGTAGTGAATCAAAATTATAGCACAAATTAGTGTTGGGTTCACAAACAAAAGACTTAATAGCTACTAGCCTACAGCGTGACCAGTGTATCCGATATCGAAAGAATGACTGTTATGAGTCAGTTCTTTTTATTGAATCCAGAACACCAATAAATTAGTCAGTGGAGTTATTTTTTTCTTTTGTAATGTCCGACTCGAAATGAACCAATAACTGTGTTTTATTCTGTGGTATTTTACACAAAATGAATGAAAGGAATATGTTACTAAATATTTTTTTAGAAGTAGTTAGGACCAATTAATAGGTTGCATTTATGCAACTGCAATAAATATTTCTGATTTGTTATATCTAAAATTATCATCATCTGGCAACAAATTGCAGAGGACTGTAAACGTAAATGCAATATTAATTCAATTGCTTTATTCTAAACATTTCTTTCTTAAAATACTATTTAAAATACTGATAATTGTTACAGAATCCCTAGAAAATATGAAATATAAAATGTAGTATTATATATGGATTCTGTATACACTGTAAAAAGTACAATCAACATGGCTTTGTAAGTAATTTCAATTTAAATTACATTAAACTGGCTTAAAAAGACTTGAATCTCGGATATCTTAAAAAAAGAAAGTTTAAAATGACAACTTATTTTGATGAGTTGAAGTAATGCAAAACATATGTTGTCATGACTTATTGATCATGTAATTTTTACTGTAAAATCATAGATACTATTTGGTTGCCTTAATTTTGCTTGAATGGGTCACCTGTTTTCTTTTCTGTCAGCATATTTGCAATGATGCATGATTTCTTTAAATATTTGTTACACAAATTCTTAAAGGGTGTGACCTTCCGATTGGCCAGTGCCTTACAGTTTTTTTTTATTGGTCACTCATTTGAAAAAAAATATTTGAGAGTTGTGATAACATTATCGCTGAGCACGCTCAAAGGCATTACTGTGTAGATCATCTGTATAGAAATGAAGGCTGCAGTCACCGTGTTCTTTGCTTTGAGTCTCTTTAGACTGAACTTCAGTCTCAGAAGACACTTTCTTGTGACCAGGAAAATGACCTGGATAGATGCACAGGAATACTGCAGGACGCACTATGATGACCTGTCCACCGTCAATAAAAAAGAGGCACAACTGCTCTCTAATCTTACAGATGTCACATATCAAATGAACTGGATTGGACTGCACATAAGCCCTAACAACCCAAAAGAATGGATTTGGTCTGAAGGTCAGGTGGAAGCAATTGACAACTGGGATAGCGGACAACCGGATCTTGATCCTGAAGAGTGTGGCGGGCTAAACCAATCCACTTCTAAACTGCATGATATTCCATGCACTCAGATGCTATCATTTTACTGTATGGAGGTCGTCAGCCCAGTGTTGGTGCGTCAGAACAAGACGTGGGATGAAGCCCTGGACTACTGCAGACAAAAATACACTGATCTGGCAAGTCTAAGTTCTGAGACGCTTATGGCTGAGGCGATATATAAAACCAAATCATCCCAGACAGCTTATGTGTGGACTGGCCTTCGCTTTATGGCTGGTCATTGGTTCTGGGTCAGTGGTGATAATCTTCAATATAAAGCCTGGTCTGCGGAGGGGGAGCTCCAGTGTCCTGCCGGAAATCTGCGCTGTGGAGCTCTAGATAGTAAAGAGAAGGTTTGGAAACCCACAGACTGCGAGGAAAGAAATCATTTTCTCTGCTTTAAGAAGCAATGAAAGCATTTAAAAAAAAAAAAAGCATTTAAAATTCTGATATGTAAACTTTCACATGCAGCTTGTTATATATGAATTCAATCTTCCATTTCATTCTGTTAAAATATATTTATGTTCATATACTGTTAACATTTTTATAGCATTAGAGTACATTTTTAATAATTGGTTAAATTAAATCCTTTCTGGTTGAAGAGACATACATGGTTTAGTTTATATTTACAATGGTTTATGGTTTAAATAATGGTTTCATTTAGCATAAAATAGGCATATATATATATATATATATATATATAATATATATATATATATATATATATATATATATATATATATATATATATATATATATATATATATATATATATATATATATATATATATATGCATAGATATATCTCAAAATAATGGCATAATCATTGTTTTATAAATATGAGTTTAATAGTGAAGGTACTTTTTTTTGCATTTTAACAATGGTTAATTTGATTCCTACTTGAGCAAATGTACTGTTTTTAATGTATGCGTTATGTAAGAAATTATGATACTCCTGATGTCCTGGTTTTATGATCACTTGGTGTGAGATTATATTTGAGATTATCGTTCATATCAAGAAGAACTATTTGAAAAGGTGTATGCTCATCTAAACTCTGTGATTTTGTTCAGATTAAATAAAGCTTAACTTTCAACAATATTTAAAAAAAATAAAGACTACACATTAGTCATCTCAATTGCTTTCTCTGTTTTGTGTTTCAGAAGTCATAATGCAAAATACATAAATGTAGACAACTGTTCAGTATCATAAACATCTCTCTGCTCAACATATAATTGAAAAAGAATGACAAAAATCAAAGTGAGACAGAATAAGCACATTAGTATTAGAAGCTCTTAGATGCACATCAAAAAATCTTTAGTGCACAAAAAATTGACTTTGTTCAAAGGTGAACATGCTGCAAAATGAATCAAATATGGTATCACAGACAATCAGATATAATAATGTGTCATCAAAAAATTAAAACGCTGTCATCATTAAAGGTGCAATAGTTGATTCTCTACAGAAACATTTTTGTGTTATGCTGGTTGAAAGTCTCCTCACATCCTAATATCAATCCGTTAAGCAGTCTAATTTTTTTTTATAAATATAAATATATATAGTCTGAGGAAAGAGTAGGACCATAAAATGTTCATTCAATAATTGAATTAGGTCCGACTGAAACGATACCACTTGTTCCCTGTCAGTCAACACATGTTTGCATACCACTGCACAGCCTGTTCACGCAGACATCATATGTCATCAGCGTGCTTCATGTACGCTGTGCAGACAGAGCAAGAATGGCAGGCAAACAGCAACAACCTAACTTTCGTTCTCAACCAAAAACAAGTGGCAAGTAGCCTATCTATATTTCAGTCCTATCTACTGCTGACTTTGCCCTATACAGATGTAACATCCCCCATTTCCTGCTCACCCTGCTCTGTATGGGCCTCAAACCCGGGTCTCCAGTTGGGGAGGCGGGCACTCTAACAAGGAAGCTCAAAGGCCGCAGTCTCAAGCGTCAGTCGCTAGAGCGTCTCATTAGATCCGGGGAGTGAGGTTTTACCTGCACAGCTCTCACTACATGGCCTCCTTTACACTCACCTCCCTAAACCTCACTCCCATTCAGGTCACGGCACCAATGTAACCCCTCAGGTTAAGGTGAATGACACATGATGTAATCCAATAACGTTGTCTCTGGTCGTCTCGCTTCTGGTCTGTGCGCGTTCATGTGTTTTGGAGGAGGCATGGCTTTGAACGCCGATTTGCAGGGAGGGTGGGATGCTTTCAATGCTAGCAGGCTTAAGTTAGCATTTCCCAGATCACCTATTGCACCTTTAACTCACCCTCATGTTGTTCCCAAACATGTGTGATCTTTCTTCTGTGGACCATAGAAGAATATATTTTGAAGAATGTTTAAAGGGATAGTGTACCCAAAAATCAAAATTGGCCCATGATTTACTCTCAAGACATGTACTGTATATATGACTTTCTTCTTTCAGACGAATACAATCGGAAATGTATTAAATAATGTCCTGGCTCTTCCAAGCTTCATAATGGCAGTAAATTGAGGATTAGATTTGAAGCCCAGAAAAGTGCATCTATCCATCATAAAATATATTCACAAGACTCCGGGGGGTTAATAAAGACCTTCTGAAGTGATATGTTTGTGTAAGAAAAATATCCATATTTAAAACTTTAAAAACTAAAATAACTAGCTTCCGACAGACCTACACAAGTTGACTTATGCCAAAAAGTAACCCTTGATACGATGTAGGAGTAAAAAAAATAGGGCTGTTTTGTTTTGCTCCATCCTCTGCGCTTCCGCATTCGTCAATTCATCATGCATCGGGTCAAGGGTTACTCTTTTGTGGATATATTTTATGATGGATGGATGCACTTTTTTGGGCTTTAAATCTAATCATCTGCCATTATAAGGCTTGGAAGAGCCAGGACATTATTTAATACATCATTAATTGTACTTGTCTTAAATAAGAAAGTCATATACACCTAGGATGGCTTGAATGGGAGTAAATTATGGGGTAATTTTCATTTTTGGGTGAACTATCCCTTTAAACTTTGTTTTTTTTTTAATCCACACAATGAAAGTCTGTGGGGTCCAAAGCAACATTCAACCTTGTATTTCTCTCATTGTATATCATTGTATTTTTCAAAATATCTTCTTCAGTCATACAGCTTTAGTATGACATGAGGGTGTGTAAATAATACAGCTTATGAGATATAACTTTTATTTAATTGTACATTGATTATAGATTATATTTAATTATACAGTAATCACAAGTCATCCTGTGAATTCTTACACTAACTCACTGTAGACCCACTTCAAAATGGGCAAGCAATTAAGATCTCTTAGTCATGTACAATTTTTTTTTTGTTTTTGCATAAATGCATGCTCTGTTTTTCTGTTTCAGCAGATTTGCTTTTTGTAGATTTCTTTAAATATTTGTTACACAAATGATGATAAGGTAGGTTTAAACTACTAAAAGTGTATTTTGGGGATTAATCCCAAATACTCAGGTTTCATTTGCTGGTAAACTACATTTATCACATACTATGATGTTTGAGGCAAAAGCTTTACGCTAAAAAGTAACCTACACTAACTTGTTTAAAATAAATACTAGCTGCCTTGTTTCTTCAACCATGTGCAAATGCAAAAACTGCAAATTCAAAGTAGGCACTGTGACAGCTCTGGTGTACATTACAAAAATAAGTTTTTGTACATTTGTATTTGTAAAATTTGTGATTAAGTACAATATAAAAAATAAAGTTGAGTTAACTTAAAAAAATAAGGCAAAATATCGCATTCAATTTTTTAAGTTAACTCAACTAACTCGCTCCAGTTACATTCAACTTAAAAATTGTTGTTCATCTAATGAGTAGCAGGTGGTCTTTTGAACTTAAAACTTCTTGTCAAGACAATCAAAGAATGTTTAACAATGCCATCTCCATTTTTTCATTTTCAAAGTACATGACACAAACATCATTTGCCTCTTAAAACTAGAGGCACACAGTTTAGTTACCCATTTCACCCAGGCAAATAAGTTGCAAAAGTTGCAATGAGAAGAACATATAGTGTAATGCCTCAACAAATGTCTCCTGTCAACACAAATCTCAAACATGGTGATGATCAAAAATGATTTAAAATTGTAATTAGGTAAAAATATGAACATATGATATGATGCATATGCTTGAGAATCTAAGTAAGGTCAACAAAAAAAAAACGTTCTAACAAATGTAACAATAGCTTGAACAAAGATTATATGGGATAAGTCGGTTTATTATCTTGAACGAACTAAACAAGAATGCTCCTAATATGTTACTTACAAAAGTTTATTTGTTGACCTTACTTAGATTCTCAAGTATTTGTCCAAAACTTCTCCAAATGTTGCCCCAACTATCCAAATTAAGTTATCTGAACAAACAATTTTACATTCAACAATGTTGTGCCAGTTCCCAGCATGCATTGCAGCTTGAACATTTTTTTAATGTGGTAACAATTGTTGCTTTGCATTTTTACTGCATTACAATTTTTTCTCATCACCATGTTTGAGATTTGTGTTGACATGAGACATGTGTTGAGGTGTTAAGCTAAATGTTCTTCTCATTGCAACTTTTGAAACTTATTTACCTAGGTGAAATTGTGGGTGAAGTGTAAACTGTGTGCCTTTAAGAGGCAAATGCATGTTGTGTAGTTAACTTTAAAAAAATCAAACATGGAAATGAAAAAAACTTGATTGTAGCTGCTTGCACTACTAAACATTGTTTAGTTGCCTTGACAATAAGTTCAAAAGACTACCTGCTACTCTTTCACAAACAAAAGTTTTTAAGTTGACTAACTGGAGCTAATTATTTGAGTTAACTTGAAAAATTGAGTGCAATAGGTTGCTTTCTTTTTTCAAGATGGCTCAACTTTTTTTTTTTGTCTTGACAAGAAGTTAGTTGAGTTAACTTAAAAAGTGGAATGGGATAAGTTGCCTTATTATTTTAAGTTAGCTCAACTATTTTTCTCAAATGCTAGGCGTTATTGAGTTTTTGGTATTTTACAGTGTCATTGTTACATATGTTACATTAGCATAGTAATAACAGTAAATTATTTATAACCCTACTAATCCTAATCATATTTAGCAACTAACTCAATCAAACCCTATCCAACCCTTACCCTAATATTGTTAATTAATATTACTCAGTACTTAAACATTTAGTTTTAAAATTCACATTAAAATTCACATAATTTACATTAAAACTAAAAATAAAAAATGTCATACACTGTAAAAAATGTCAGGCCTCTCCAATTAAACATTTTCTAGTGACTGGTCACATCTACAATTTTCAGTTGGCAAATTGAATTTCTGTGAATTGATACAATTTTATTCACAGAAATTCAATTTGCCAACTAAAAAATTTAGATGTGACCAGTCACTAGAAAATGTCAAATTGGAGACCTGAAATTTTTTACAGTGTACATTTATAAACCAAGTGGTTATGTGACCTTGGACCATAAAACCATCATAAGGGTAAATTTTTTTAAATTAAGATTTATACATCATTAAAGCTGAAAAGCTGAAATAAGCTTTCGATCGATGTTTGGTTTGTTAGGATAGGACAATATTTGGCCGAGATACAAAATCTGGAATCTGAGGGTGCAAAAAAATCTAAATATTGAGAAAATCACCTTTAAAGTTGTCCAAATGAAATCCTTAGCAATGCATATTAAAGGAACACTTCACTTTTTTTTTTACAAGTCCCCTAGAGTTAAATAGTTGAGTTTCACCATTTTTGAATCCATTCAGCCAATCTTTGTATCTGGCGGTAGCACTTTTAGCATAGCTTAGCATACATCATTGATTCTGATCAGTCCATTAGCATCTCATTAAAAGAATGACCAAAGACACTTTCAATATTTTTCCTATTAATTAATTAAAAATTAATTACAATTTTCTACACCTATATGGCTAGGAACTACTTTCTCATTCCTGCGTAATAGTCGCGGATCTTCGTGGCAGTACCATGGCTGCAGCAGCGCAATGATATTACAGCGCCTGAAAGTAGCCCCCAGCTAGGTAACTTTCAATGTGACCGGCACTAAGTTCGTATAGTTGCAGAGAAAGTTTCAGGCTTGCAGCCGACAAATTGTGTTGTGGATTTACCTGTGTGATTAGCCATGGTTCTGTGTGTTGTAAAGGGCTGTGATAGTAAGTCGAAGGTGTATACTACCACCATGTTTCACAGAATACCAACGAATCATTGCGCCGCTGCAGCCATGGTACGG
This sequence comes from Gobio gobio, assembly GCF_949357685.1. NCBI lineage: Eukaryota > Metazoa > Chordata > Actinopteri > Cypriniformes > Gobionidae > Gobio > Gobio gobio. Next base: position 59,207,665 of record NC_137098.1, read on the forward strand.
CCGCGAAGATCCGCGACTATTACACAGGAATGAGAAAGTAGTTCCTAGCCATATAGGTGTAGAAAATTGCAACATTTTCATTTTCAGTTTGTCTTAGCACACGATGTAACTGTAGAAGAGTCAAGTTTTAAATAGGAAAAATATTGAAAGTGTCTTTGGTCATTTTTTGAATGAGATGCTAATGGACTGATCAGAATCAATGATGTATGCTAAGCAGGGCCGTGCAGAGAGTTCTTCAGGGGCAGGGGCTCAGATGTAAAAAAGGGGCATATATATATATATATATATATATATATATATAAAAATATTTATATATATATATATATATATATATATATATATATATATATATATATATATATATATATATATATATATATATATATATATATATATATATATATATATATATATATATATATATATATATATATATATATATATATATATATATATATATCCTTATGCTCATCAAGCCTGCATTTATTTAATCAAAAATACAGAAAAAACAGTAGCCTAATATTGTGAAATATTATTACATTATGTTCTTTTTAACTTTTTATTAATCAAAGAATCTTGAAAAGAGTATCACAGTTTCCATCATTGACATTAAATCCTCATATTAGAATGATTTCTGAATGATCATGTGACACTGAGTAATGAGTAATGATGCTGAAAATCCAGCTGTGATCACAGGAATAAATTATATTTTTAATTATTTTAAAATAGAAAACCATTATTTTAGTAATATTTCACAATATTGCTATTTTTTAGCAAATTGATGCAGGCTTGATGAACATAAGAGACTTATAATGCTGCATAATATTCAAAAATGGTAAGTTAATATAATAAAGTCCTTTCACGTCACCATTTCTCCAGCCTACACTTCATATAATAGGCCTGTAGGTGCCGGCGGCACTTGGGTTTTGTTAACTTTGATAGTTTCATGAAATAGTAAACGGTGTATCAATATACATAAATACAAGTGAATTTAACACTACTTACCATTAATGCGACTTTTGCTGCTGTGGTTTTGTGCAGGGATTTGTTTGTTGTCAGTTAAAATCCATTTAGTTAGTGATGGAATTTAAAATATGACACAAACCACAGGAAATCGTTCCACAAACGTTAGTTCGTCTGTCCATGTAATTTTCAACCGATTTATGAATAAGAACAGAAAATTACCGCTTCACTTTACATCGCCCAATGGAATTTGAACTTGCTTTGCCAGATCACGATTGGTTGGTGTAACATATGACAAACGGGCATTGGTGAATTGTGTAATACTTATATAATATATAGATTTGTAATTAAATCAACACATTAGCTCTGATTATGGATGAAAAAAAAAATATTGGTTTACTTTTTTCCCGTAAGGCCACACACTCTCTGAAAGGACCATATTTAGCTCGAGAGCCGTTTCCGAGCAGTGGAAAATCAGCTGTCAATCAAAACGCACGCAACCCATAGCAACGCGTTATGGCAACGCCTCAACAGAAATTGTCCGACTTTTGAGCCGTTCGTTATTATAATCACATTTATTTAGTTTTATTGACCACGATATTATCATTGATATTTGTCTGAGAAGGGCACTTTTGATTCATTTTGAAAAAGGGCAGGGGCTCGAGCACCCAAAGCCCCCCCCCTCTGCACGTGCCTGATGCTAAGATATGCTAAAAGTGCTACCGCCAGATACAAAGATCGGGAATGGATTCAAAAATGGAAAAACTCAACTATTTAACTCTAAGGGAGTTGTAAAATGAGCCTATTTTCAAAAAAAGTGGAGTGTTCCTTTAATACTAATAATACATTTGTATATACTGTATTTACAGTAGAAAATCTTCATGGAACATGATCTTTACTTAATATCCAAATGATTTTAACTCATACCGATAATTTTGACCCATATAATGTATTGTTGGCTATTGCCACAAATATTGCCACACTTATGACTGTGGTGCAGGGTCACATATAGGCTTGTAATTTGTCATTTGTTTTGTAAAGTGCGTTTTTCTTCTGTATATTGTAGCCTATATGCTTACTGCTGCAACAGTTTATTTAAACATTATAAAATAATGCAAAATAATGAATCTCATCATGTAACCTGTGTAGCTGAAGATAGGCATGAAGAAATTATAGATCGTAGTATAGGCTGACATGGAGGAAGAAAATCAATGGTCTTTGGTAAGTATCATAAATGATCTATGTTATGCATACATTATAATATGTCCAGCTGTCCACATGTATAGTCACCTGAAAATATGACTAATTTTCCTCAGTGATGTTTAAGATTTGACATTTAAGGCTGGAATAGACCGTGTTCTTTCTGCTCTCCTCTCTCTGCTCACTCTCTGAGTTCTCTGTTCTTGTGTTGTCTTCGGGGAACTGTAGCATTGTGTAGTTAACTTCTGAACTCTCTTGAACCTGTGAGGGGAAAAAACAAAACAAATATAAATGCATGAAGGTTATAGCTGAGTACAAAATGAATGAAACACATGAGATATTATAACATACAAGATCACTACAGGCATCAGACGCTGGTGAGTTTGGTTGAGAAGGGACAGCCAGAGAATGAAACCGTCTCTCATGTGCTGCAAGAATCAAGAAGGGGATCAAATAAAACAATGGTAAAGAAAAACAAGACTGGATTTCTAATACTGATTGAATGATAAGCCACTGCTGAGCTCTCTCTCTTTCAAAATAATAATGATAATAATTTCATCATATATTGCTTTAATAGCATAAGTAACAAAATTAAAATGTACTTTACCAGCACACAGTTCAGATTTTCTTCTCCTCAGCCGTTCGCATAGAATTATGTTCACCACTCCACTGAAGATCAAAATCAGAATATTGCCGACAAACACCACTTGGAAGAGTGTTGTACATTCTGAATTGCCCAAAATAAATAAATAAAAATGTTGTTGTTTTGTGGTATGCACGGGAATAAATGTATACATGAGATGGATCTAATTATCAGTCAGAAATGAGCAAATAGCCTTATACTAATTCTAATAAAAACATAGAATACTGGACTTTGCTATTTTTTCTTTTTCTGTTTCCTGGATGGATTGTTTATAGTTTAGTTTAGTTTATTTGCACAATATAAAATATATAATAAAATACAATCCATATACTGTGCAGGCAGAGGCAGAAAACCTGTAAGGGCTTATTAAAGCCTCCACCTAAACAACAAAGAAATATATTCTATGTATTCTTATTCCTGTATGTGTGATTATTCTAAATTGTGGGTTTTTAATGCCTTACATTAAAATGTAATTTATGGAGATTCATTGAAACTGTAATAATTTGCAGTTTGCAAGTGGAGATAATTTAGAAACGTTACCTGTCATTTTGACACCTAGAAGAGAGACATAAAATAGTACGTTTAAATGTCAAGAAACACGTTTTTTAACGTGTTTACTAAACATGTAGAATTTAGTAAATATCCACTGACCTTGGGTAAGAGAACTTGAGTGTCGGGCAGCGGGAACTCGTCACACAGTCAGTGCTCTAAAGAGAGAGTTTGAGCGGTGCTTTATATAGGACATCATTTACTGTGCATCAGTGTAGCTCAAGGAGAGCAAAGTGCACAGGTGTGGGTTTGCTCTGAATTGAAGAGAAATACTTGAGAGAAATTTTAAGGACAACATTTAATCATAATATTTTCTAAGCCCTGTCTGTGAAACCAGCCCTAAATATTTCATTATATTGTTTGAGTTCAAAAAATGTATTTCTTAATGTGGAAATGATCCACATTATGCTAATGAAATCCAAGCATGTGTATTTGAAATAATTACATGTGCAATTTGTGCATTTAGGGTAAAATATAAAGCGTGCTTTTCTTCATAATTTAAACCAACATAAAATCAATTTTGAAATCAATAAGTTTATATGTAAATTAAGAGGTCTGTGCAAACTCTTGTAAAATGTCTTTAGAGATTAAACATTTAGACCGGGGGCCAGTTGAATAAACCGTTAAGACTAGTCTTACAAGTTAGACATATATTTTTTTCTTTAAGACTGTTCATAATTTTTTACGCACGCACGCACGCACGCACGCACGCACGCACGCACGCACGCACGCACGCACGCACGCACACACACACACACACAATGTATGTATACAACTTTCCTGTAGCTCAAACAACAGAGTGTGGTGCTAGCAATGCCAAGGTCATGGGTTCGATTCCCAGGGAAAGCAAGAACTGATAAAATGTAAAATGTGTACCTTGAACGCAATGTAAGTTGCTTTGGATAAATGCGTCTGCCAAATGTGTGTATATATATATATATATATATATATACACACACACCCCTGGGAACATAAATGTATTTTGAATTTCATTGCGTATTATGGAAATATCTTTTATAGCCTACTACAAGTACATTGTCAACAGTTTCTCAGGAAACATCTGACCACATAAATATGAGCTCTGAAAGATTGTTACTGAGGTTTGTTTTATTTTCTCTCTTGCAGGCTGTGTTTTGTGGCCTGAGATCAGTTCAAAAGAGGAACTGCATGTAGCGTCACATCTGAAAACATTAAGCATCAAACAAAATGGTAGATCGTATTCTCTTATGCCACATGCGTTTTCTCCAAACTGGGAGAAAAAGAATGAATGTAAAATTGCAACAAACCCACAAAATCTAAAACAAAATCCAAGTTAAATGTTCTGAAAGTTGTTAAAGCTTTTTTAATCCTAACTGGTGCAGTCGATTGTAACAGATAAGGCCCTTTTGGTAATGGAAAATGTTTTGGTAACAATTGTGTTTGTGTGGTTTTCTCACAGAGACATAAAAAGAGGTTGTGTGGGTCAGAAAGACTCAAACTATGATTACCAAATTCATTCAAATGATGCAAACCACATTCATTTCATCATTACATTTGAAGTATAGCCTAGTTAAGGCTTATGCATATACCTGCATAGACACATACATGTGTTATAGAAATCATTCCATACAGTAATTATGTCAAACCACATATTGCTGCTATTATTAAAGTGAATGACTTCTGTGTGTTGGTCCACTGAAGTTGACCTCAGCAAGCCTCACTTGCATTGAATTGCTGCTTCTTCTCAAAGTATTATTCATTATCTCCATCTTATAGAAACTGCATTCTTAATCATGTACAGAGAAAGCTTGTTTAATTTTAACTTGGGCTTATTGTTTTTGGTGTTAGCGACCAAGGTGACCAAGCATGATATAGAGCCATTTTTCACTTTATTACTTCACTTCACTTTTTCTTCACATTTTCTTGAATAACGCTACACTTTTATTAAGGATAGTAGCATTCAAGCTTCTTAATATGTTTATTGTTTATATTTTGAGTGTTATATTTACTCTCAGTTTTCCATCCTTAAGAATTAATACATACTGTGAAAAATTATTGTAATTTTAACTGTAAAAAACTAAAATACAGTAAAAACCTGTTAAAATACTTAGCTTGTGGAAAAGCTACTGTGAAGGGCAATTTGTTTTGCAACAAGACCAGCATACATACATACAAGACAGTTTACAAACATTAAAAACTCATAAAAACAACACAAGACAGCAGCAGCACAAACCTCTACCTACTGTCACAAGCACGCCAGGCTCCACCCTCTCCCAGACACAACATTCACATTCACCAGAATACTGATTACACGCACCTGCACGTCATTATCACAGTAATCACCACCTGCACTTAAGCCCCACGCATTCACTCATTCACTGTCTGGTCTCGTTTGCACATGCTCATGCTACTGCTTGCTTCTACGGACTTACCTGCCTGTTCTCCCAGTCTCCTGAGTGTCTCCTTGTCTTGTCTCCTTGTCTTGTCTCCTGGCTCCCTGTCTCCATCGCTCCATCGCTCCGTCGCTCCATCGTCCTGTTCTCCCAGTCACCTGCAACCAGACAGTATTACCCATTGACTTTACCATTCCGCTGGATTACCTCTTCTGTTACTCACCTCATCTGCTCACTTCCTGGTTCTGTTCTCTGTTTACCCCTGCCATCAGTTCAGTGGCATCCGGATGGACGAGGGGAAGGTGGAAGCCATCCGGTCCTGGCCAACCCCCTCCACAGTCAAAGAACTCCATAGATTCCTCGGCTTCGCCAACTTCTATTGTCGTTTCATCCAACACTACAGTTCCATCTCCAGTCCCCTCACCAATCTCCTACGAAACAAGCCCAAGTCTCTGTACTGGATCCCATCTGCCACTGAAGCCTTCCAGACCCTCAAGACCGCCTTCACCACCGCTCCCCTCCTCGTCCACCCCAATCCAGAGCTGCCCTTCGTCGTGGAAGTGGACGCCTCGACCAGCGGTCCTTTCTCAGCAGCATGGGAACCCCAGTCGTCTCCACCCATGTGCCTTCTTCTCCCGCAAGCTCAACCCGGCGGATATCAACTACGACATCGGCAACCGCGAACTCCTCGCCATCAAACTAACGCTGGAGGAGTGGAGGCACTGGCTAGAGGGCGCTAAACACCCCTTCCTTGTACTAACTGACCATAAAAACCTGGCTTACCTCCGAGAGGCTAAACGCCTAAACCCAAGCCAATCTAGATGTGCTTTATTCTTCATACACTTTCCATTTCAACATCTCCTATCGACCTGGCGCCAAGAACATCAAGGCGGAAGCCCTTTCCTGCATCCATAGCCCCGAAGAAAAACCTGAAGAGACTGAGCCCATCATCCCAACCCAACTATTCGTCGGTCCCATCACCTGGTCTGAAGAAACCCTGCCCTCTGCCAATGCCTCCACCAGTGTTCCACCAGTGCCTCCACGGGTTGCCCCCCAGGCTTGCAATTTATTACCCGTTCACGACGCACTCCTCTCATCCACTCCTCCCACACGTCAATGGGCACTGGTCACCCCGGGTCAATGAAACCCTCTCACTGCTACGTCAATGCTTCTGGTGGCCACAGATGACATCAGATGTCAGAAGGTACGTGCAGGGATGTAGGGAATGTGCCATGTCCAAGAGTTCCCGTCATCTGCCTGCTGGAAAGCTCCATCCTCTGCCCGTTCCCAACCGCCCCTGGTCACACCTAGGAGTGGATTTCATCACCGATCTCCCAGTCTCGGATAACTGTACCTGTGTCCTCGTAGTGGTTGACCGTTTCTCGAAGTCCTGCCGCCTTCTCCCACTATGAGGATTACCCACTGCCCTGGAAACCGCAGAGTAAATGTTCAATCACATCTTCCGCTACTATGGTATCCCTGAAGACATAGTATCGGAGAGGGGTCCCCAGTTCATATCCAAGGTATGGAAGGCCTTCTCCCTCCTAGGTGTGACCGTCAGCCTCTCGTCTGGATACCATCCCCAAACGAACGGGCAGACGGAACGCAAGATCCAGGAGATTGGCGGCTTCCTCCGTACCTTCTGTCACGGCCACCAGGACTCCAGGAACCAATTCCTTGGATGGGCCGAGTACGCACAGAATTCACTCCGCCAGCCTACCACCAGCCTCACCCCGTTCCAGTGCTTACTCGGCTATCAACCTCCCCTCTTCCCATGGTCAGGGGAGCCCTCCGATGTCCCTGCAGTCGACTACTGGTCCCAGGAGAGTGAGAGGGTCTGGGGCTCTGCACACCATCAGTGGGCCCTTCGCAGATGCAGGATGACAGCTGACCTTCGCCGCTCAGAGACTCCCACATTCCAGGTTGGACAGAAGGTCTGGCTGTCAACCCGGGACATCAGACTGCATCTGCAGTGCAAGAAGTTGAGTCCCAGATTCGTTGGCCTCTTCACCATCCTGCAGCAGATCAACCCTGTCACATACAAGCTCCAACTCCCACCTCAGTACCGGATTTACCCCACGTTCCATGTGTCACTTCTTAAACCTCATCACCCATCTGTTTCCCCAGAGCCTGGCGTTACCCCGGAGCCCCCTCCTCCGCTTCTCCTAGAAGACGGCGCAGCGTACCAAGTCCAGGATATCTTAGACTCCCGGCGTCGTGGTGGTCAGCTACAGTACCTCGTGGACTGGGAAGGGTACGGCCCAGAAGAGCGATCATGGGTACCCAGACATGACATCCTAGACCCGAACCTGCTTGAAACATTCCACTCTTCTCATCCAGACAGACTGGCGCCTCGGGGTAGAGATCGACCTCCACGGCGTCGGGGTCCTCGGCCCTCAGGAGCGGGCCTTGGAGGGGGGGTTAATGTCACAAGCACGCCAGGCTCCACCCTCTCCCAGACACAACGTTCACATTCCCCAGAATACTTATTACACGCACCTGCACGTCATTATCACAGTAATCACCACCTGCACTTAAGCCCCACGCATTCACTCAGTCACTGACCAGTCTCGTTTGCACATGCTCACGCTACTGCTTGCTTCCACGTACTTACCTGCATTACCTACCTGTTCTCCCAGTCTCCTGAGTGTCTCCTTGTCTTGTCTCCTGGCTCCCTGTCTCCATCGCTCCGTCGCTCCATCGTCCTGTTCTCCCAGTCACCTGCAACCAGACAGTATTACCCATTGACTTTACCATTCCGCTGGATTACCTCTTCTGTTACACACCTCATCTGCTCACTTCCTGGTTCTGTTCAATAAACTCTGTTTACCCCTGCCATCAGTTCTCCGTGTCACCTCTGTTTGTAACACCTACTTCCCACAACTCATAACAGCTTTTATTTTAAAGTAAATTCAAACTGTAGAGTTCATTTTAAATGTGTAAATCAACCAAAGTGAAGCGAAACCACAGTAAAGTTCCAGAGGCACGCCTCATTAAAGATTTTGTTTATCAAATTGCATGCAAAGCATGACACGACGACCTTGTGCTGCTCCGAACTGCTGAGGTCACTTCGTTCATTCTCTTGAATAACACTACACTTTTAATAAGGATAGTCAGATAGTAGCATTCAAGCTTCTTAATATTTTTACTGTGTATATTTTACTCTCAGTCTTCTATCCTCAAGAATTAATACATACACTGTGGAAAATTCTTGTAATTTTAACTGTAAAAGACAAAAATGCTTCAGTAAAAATCTGTTAATACTGGAAAAGCTACTGTAATTAATCATGTGAATTTCTCTTCTCTGGGTTATGCAAAACAGATTTGAATGCACTGTAAAAAAAAAATGGTATGACCAATAAGTTATAACAACATATTTTTTTACATTACTTTAACTTTAACTCTCACCCCTAGAAGGAGCCAATGAAAAAAAGATTTTTCTTAAAATTCTTTTTATTGAACATATAAAAAATGACTTCAGGCTGTTTTTGTCAATTTTATTTGTTTTTATCTAAAATATACAAATCTCTACCATACGATTGAGATGTCCATTTATGGTAAATCTTGCTTTACATTTACAGTAGTTTATGAGGTTTTTTGAATTATAAACATACCTGTAACAATGATAGTACAGTATACATTTATTGTACAGATTTATTATACACAGATCAGGCAAAACATTATTCCCAATATTGTGTTGGTCCCCCTTTTGCAGCCAAAACAGCCCTGACCTGTCATGGCATGGACTCCACTAAACCCCTGAAGTTGTGCTGTGGTATCTGGCACCAAGATGTTAGCAGCAGATCCTTTAAGTTCTGTAAGTTGCGAGGTGGGGCCTCCATGGATCAGACTTGTTTCTTCAGCACATCCCACAGATGCTCGATTGAATTGAGATCTGGGGACTCGCTCAAATCCTTATGCTTGCTACATATGGCCATTTTTCCTGCTTCTAACACATCAACTTTGAGGACAAAATGTTCACTTGCTGTCAAATATATCCCCCCCACTAACAGGTGCCGTGATGGAGAGATAATCAGTGTTATTCATTTCACCTGTCAGTGGTCATATTTGTATGCCTGATCAGTATATGTGTGAGTAAAATTATTGAAATTGTATTTTAAATACCTTTTTTTAATTTTACTATGTCTGCTTGATGAAAAAAATTAAATATCCCAATGGACATCCTCATAATCCACTCTCAGAAGCCTCTATTATCACACTTCAGTCCGTCTACTATCTGGCTATTTTAACTCATCAAAATAAGTTGAGCAATTTTTTAAGTCAGTTTAATGTAATTGAAATGACTTAAATAGCCAAAATTGTATTTAAAAATGTATGGCAGTACTTTTTTTTTGTACAGTGTAGTAATGTATAGCCTTGCTAATTCAGTAACAAACAGCTGTTGGATTTACCAGTTTATTTATTTATTTGGTAAATTGCTGTTTTAAATTGTAAAATGTACAGGTTGCTCTGTAAATATATTTACATTTTTACAATATCTTTTACAGAGAAATTCTGGCAACCACAGATGCTAGTTTTTTTCTGTAAAAGCAACAGGATTTTTTTTAGCAGTGTATATAAAATAGGAAAAAATGATAATCAAGCAGAAAGGAATTCCTGACAGTAATACTCCCCACTGAGTTTCTTGCATTTGGTGAAGATGTTGACAGCAAGTGACAAGAAGTATCAATAGAGGGCAGTATATGACTGTATTTTCCCTAAGATCTTTTTTTTGACAAAGCCACAAAACATTGTGAAATAAACCATGAAACCAATCTCAGTCATATGTAAATTAAAGACATTAAACTCACAGACCTTTATAGACAAAATTATAGACAACTACATTTTATTATACAACAATTTACAAAGCTTTCACTGTTTTTCTAATCACCGCAGTAAACATTGTATTGTTTGTCAATTTGTAATTTGAACAAATTTGAATTGAGTATTTGAGTATGTTTCAGACATTATTGATATGTATATTCTCACCCACACAAGCGTGACGATGTGGCTACGGTCAGAGAGCGGCAATAGAGCGCATCATTTCCTGTAGAAACTGAGACAGGAAGAAGCCACTCAGTGCAAAGTGAGAAGTGCTGAGGTGATGTTCAACTGGTAGGGCTGTAATAGAGAGCTGCCTCTTTTCATGTGGCGAAGAGGTCGACATGTGAAAGTCTGCAGTAGTGGTCTGCAGCAAAATAAATTATTTAATATATGATCATTTATTTGCACGTCACAGAATATCTGTTTACAACATACATTAAAATATTGATATGATAAGCAAGATCAGTTGGCTCAATAAATTAACTCTCTTATTATTCACGTCTCAGGAACTCAACACATCCATGATTTAACATGCAAATCAACAAATGAGTTTTGAAAAAATACAGAGGCACGTCTTTCCAATGAGCCTATGCTGAAACGCATGTTTATGCCATTTATTCGTTTACATTTAATACATTTTTTTTTAAATGTAGTCAGCAGTACAGGTGGTAGGGCTTGTGTTTCTTTAATTAATAAGAGATATGTTTGTTTGTTGAGAAGGATGTTTTTGTGGTTTTGATTCAGAGAGGGGCTTCAAAAAGCAAGAGGTCAGTCCTGTGGGTGGAAAATCATCAAACCACAACATGCGCAAGCAATGCATGCACAAAGAAGACATGCCGAAGTGCAAACAATTATCTCACGATCTAATTTATCTTCATTTTTGTCTGTATATTTTTTATTAAATGCAATATATATATATATATATATTTTGTTCTTTTAAAAAAAAATAACATTTTGAATATATATTTGAATATGCATGAACATTACATTTTTAAATAAACCTTTTCTTTTGGGAAAACAGCAACTCTGCTCTGACATAGATTTTTAAAAGTATTGGTTTATTTAAAGGTGTTGGTTAAATCAATCAAACATTTCACACATCTGTGAATGTCAACGCTGGTCCGCTGAAGTTCACATCAACACCTCTCTCTCTGTACTGAGCAGCTTCTCTCTGTCACTCCTCCACAGGAAGTGATGATGCTAACAATCTCTGTCTTCTGGTTGGGGCCTCAGTCGCTGTCCTATATATGCATTGTTTGTGCAAGAGCCTGTGGTTTGGGCTAACACTGATGTTAAAATAAACCCAAATCAGATAACATGTCTCAAGATGATCAGATGATCTGATGAACTGAGCTGATCAGTTGTTTATGTGCAGGGAAGGTGTTCATTTACACTTTGGTAAAGATGCATGTGGCATTGAGACGCATAGGTATGACAAGATAAAAGTGTCAGTTTGACCTCATGAACACATGCTTTCTGAAAATAAATGATCATAAAGGGTAAATTCCCCATGTGGTTCATTACTAAGATGAATCAAAAACCTGTTTACTAACTGCATGCACTGGAGGCTTTCAAACTAACCAAATCTGCTGGCTAAATATGGAAAATTCATGTGGTTACACTTGAACCCACTTTAGACATTCTACTATAAGTAACAACATCATTAATTTGTAACTATGTGTCAACTAACTCTCATTATATACTGCCATTAATTTAAACTGGGGTGCTATGGTGAAAACAATAAAACATAAAAAACATTCATACTCATTCTGTCCTCATCACGACTATCAGAGAAAACTTCTCGGTTATGTATGGTAACCCTCGTTCCCTGAAGGAGGGAATGGAGACGTACGTCGGACGTCACCGACGAATTGGGGATCACTTCAGGGAGCCCCTATCAGCTTCGAGATATAGAGAACAGGCCAATGGGCCATTGGCGTGTGAGATTTGCATCTTGCGAGAGCAGCGCACTATTGTTTTTCACTTCGGAGCCGAACTAGTGACTCGCCATGCAGTGATGGTACAGCAACTGTAGCGACGGGACGGACGTATATCTCCGTTCCCTCCTGCAGGGAACGAGGGTTACCATACATAACCGAGACGTTCCCTTTCAGTCGGTCACATTCAACGACAAATTGGGATCCCTTTGGAAAACGCCACAGTGACTACCACTTCCAGCGCCCAGCGAAGAGCCCCTCAGACCCCGTCTGTTCCGGGCAGGAAAACTCACGCAGGGAGAGTCACACTGCTGTTCCACAAGACCCACTCAGCAGACTATTGGATAATGCTGGGAAAGCGTGCCCAGAGGGGCCGCTGCGGAAGCCACATCATGCACAGAGGGAGTTACCATGAGGAGAATACACGTATGGACTGGCCTTGGGCAGTACAACATACAGAAGTCCCAGGGGTGGCCCCGGCCCTTATAGTCGGGGGAACAACACCGTACTGAGACGGCAGAGGAAACTCTGCCGAGGGAAAGACACGGGCTCGCCGTAGGGAGCCGTACCGTGGAAGAATACACATATGGGACCGCCGTGGGGGTCACAACATATGGAACCCAGCCTAACAAAAGTTCCACCAATGTATACAAGTGTTAAACCTGGCGTCGGACGCTCCGCCACATCTAACTGCCGAGGGTTGCGGAGGACTCGACAGGGTTCGCAGTTTCTGGGGAACTCGACTGGAGCAGATAAGCGCACGTATCCGTCTACCATAGGGGAGGGAATGGCGCAGCAAGCCGACACATAGAACAGGCACTTCAGTGTTACTGACTATGGGAAGTGAGCACACAGGAAGAAACCGGCTCTACACGGAGGCTATAAAATCTAGCGAACGTGTTAGGTGTCGCCCAGCCCGCAGCTCTACAAATATCTGTCGGTGAGGCGCCACGAGCCAACACCCAGGAAGAAGCTACAGCCCTGGTGGAGTGGGCTCTTAACCCGAGTGGGCAGGGCACGTCTTGGGTTTCTTACGCCAAGACGATGGCATCCACTATCCAGTGGGCCATCCTCTGCTTGAACGCCCCTGAACTTGGGGGAGTGCCGGGCAACCTGAATCGCATAGCCGAGTCTGATGGTGCGGATGAGCCGGCGAGACGGGCTGGGAAGCACTAGCCAGGCTCCCAGTGACTGTGCAAGCGGACCAACAGCACCACAGACGTACCCGCAGCGGGGCAGCGTAGGGGCGTGCAGGGACCCGACTCGGATGGCATGGTAGCGGCCCGCAGTGGGGTCTGAGTGTGCTGTTCAGCACCACCTGCTTCCGCTGAGGAGGTGTGCGAGTGTGGGAAGGCTGCTTGTGTGCATCCCCACAGCCGGCACCCCCTGCTGGCGGTTTGGAGAGGCACCAGAGGGTGACAACGAATGGTAGCGTCGTACACCGCCAAGCGCACTCCGATTGAAGGAGGGGCTGAGCATGGCAAGGCTTTGTGGCGTCGTACATGGCCTGCCTCACCTCCTTCCTCAGCGGGGAACAAGAGCGGCGAGGCATAGCGTGGCACACTGTCGTCCTCGCACTGCTGAGAAGAGGGGAATGGGAGTGGCGAGGCTTTGTAGCGTCACACACTGCCATTCTCGCCCTCTTGTGGGGAGGGGAATGAGCGCAGCGAGGCTTTGTAGTGTCACACGCTGGCATTCCTGAACTCCCGAGACCCAGAGGTATTGGAACTGCTCTTAAGAATTTGGGTGCCACTGGCTGTATTTAACACCAGTGGCAGAACAAAATTACCAATGGTTTTCCACCGGCCCTCCTCCGGGGGAAGAGTAGCTCCTGACCAAATCCGAGTCAATGGCGTTTCTGGACCAGGGTGGACATCGTCTGGCCAAGGGCCAGCGCTGTGCGCAGCTCAACCTAGGCTCAGAACTACCCTTGTGCACAAAGAGCGCAGGGTGGAGGTGGCCTGCCAGTGGCACTGCCACCCCACCGATGAGGGTAGTGAGAGAGAGGAAAACTTTATACAGATTATGACCCTTTTGGTGTTCCATATTTTGGCACCAAATAGTTCCACAATGCCAAAGCCTTCCAATGGACATCCGGGAAAAGGCAAGGGGCGGGCAAGGCGATTTACAAAAGCATGGCTGTCAAGTGAAAATCCTCAGGTCACCCAGGCTTATCAGTCAAAGTAGCCCCATTTCTGGTGCACCAGAAAAGAAACTAGATCGGGGTATAAGCAAAGGGACTCAACCCCGTTTGAGGGGTCATAGTCTCGACCGCGCATCTGAAGAGCCGAGTGACGCGTGCTGGGTTGCCGTGACAACCTGCGCTGTCACCTGGCACCTAGATGGCACACAGCGGGCTGAACACTCAAACCCTCACGAGGAAGGTGAGACGAACAGTGTGTTGACGTGATCCCGTTCCCCTGAGAGAACATGGATCACCTACGAACGCAGTCTCAACATGTTTATGCGAGAGGGATCGTGGCCGTCAGAACAAGAAACAACCGCATCCAGAAACGCACGGGGTGGAATGACGTCTTGAAAAAGACGTAGTGTCACACCCGTGTTGCTCTTTCAACAGTCCTGAAGCACCCAGGGGAAGAACGCGGCAGCACACAGGAGTCCTGTGTCTGCACTCACTGAGACAAACGCCCTCACCGAACCGACAGTTGCTGTGAGAACAGCAGTTTGTTATGCTGATGCAGCGGTGAGCATGCGGTCTTGAGGCTGATTGTGCTTTTTCGCCAACACAAAGCGTCCCTCTCATTCTCTGGAGTATCTCTCTTATAGATAGGCTCTATTTTGGAAAAGCAGTCTTGCTTCATCAACGCCGTTCGGCTCCGAAGTGAATGACAATAGTGCGCTACTCTCACTTCCTGTTTATACCTGCAGGGCGGAGCGCGAGATGCAAATCTCGCATGCCAATGGCCCATTGGCCTGTTCTCTACATCTCGAAGCTGATAGGGACTCCCTGAAGTGATCCCCAATTCGTCGGTGACGTCCGACGTACGTCTCCATTCCCTCCTTCAGGGAACGAGGGTTACCATACGTAACCAAGACGTTTTCTCTGATAGTCGTGATGAGGACGGAATCATATAACATCCATTAAAGTAATATATATACACCTTTTATTTGGTCACTTTGATAAAAAAAAAAGTATATAATGTAAAATGTAACCAAATGGGAGATGGGAACTGCTAAGCAGAAGGTTGCTGGTTCGATCCCAACAGTCACCACCAGTGTGTCCTTGAGCAAGGCACTTACTCCATGTTGCTCAAGGGGGATTGTCCCTGTAATAAGGGCACTGTAAGTTGCTTTGGATAAAAGTGTCTGCCAAATGCATAAATGTAAATGTAAACCAATATAGCGCGTCTCTGTCCATGGTGCTGAAATCCTACTTATGAAGAGTGTGTGTTGCACCAGAACACCTCCACCTGTTGAAGTTTTGCATGGGATCCTGATATTTTGCATTAGAGTAGATTAATGAATTATGTCCTGATCTGTGAATGATGTGAATGTCATTTTAAATATAAATAGCGTTTGTGATAGAGTGAAATTCTTACACTACATACTAGGCCTTTTATACACGACCGGCCTAAAAAAGGAGGTCAAACATCACAGAGTCGCAGTTTAGTCAGTCGGTTCAATGGAAACTTTCAGCCGCTGAGGTGCGAGCACTTTCTTCCACTCTCGATCTTACTAGGTAACTGCGAGTTTTTATGTGGCCTGGGCTTATAGTCCAAAACCACAAGTGTATAAAGTGTCAAGCTACTGCTTCAACAAACATCAGAAACAAAATATTGTTTCATACTACATAACTATTTAAAACAGCATTTTGCTCATTCGTTTATAATTACACCTTTTGTACGATTTTCATATTAATTGAGAGGCTACTAGAATTTGTTAACATTTATTTGTATATATTTATTTATTTATTTGTCACACTTTAAAATGTAAAAAAAAAAAATGAAATAAAGATAGTGATCATTTAAAAAAATTGTGACCAGTCACAGGATCTAAGATATACACTTTCCTTTACACATTCATATCCATTTTAAGCTAAAGTATTGATATTGGTAAAACATACTTAAATTCTAAAATTAGTGGAAGTCAATGAATTCAAAACCAGTCATTTTTGTATTTATTTTTTATTTTTATACAAGTAGATTGAATTGTACTGCTTGACACACGGCACACAAATATAGGAAAAAATATAATGAAAAGGCAGAATTTGTAAGGGATTTTGTGTCCAAATAAATAAACAATTAATAAATAAATAAATGTGTCAAAAAATGGTTTACATCTAATAAAGTCATACATCTCAGTATTATGGGTGGAAACAACAACCGCACACACACACACACACACACACACACACACACACACACACACACACACACACACACACACACACACACACACACACACACACACACACACACACACACACACACACACACACACACACACACACACACACACACACACACACACACACACACACACACACACACGTTGGGTTTTCATGTTTTATGGGGACTTTCCATAGGCGTAATGGTTTTTATACCGTATATTCTATCCCCCTACACTGCCCCTGCCCCTAAACCTACCCATCACAGGAGACATTCTGCATTTTTACATTTTCAAAAAACATCACTTAGTCTGATTTATAAGATGTTTTCATCATGGGGACCTAAAAAATTTCGAATATTGCCATCTTTGTGGGGACATTTTGTACCCATAACGTAGGGATTACAAGTCCACACACACACACACACACACACACCCACACAAGCGCACACACACACCCACGCACGCACGCACGCACACACACACACACACACACCTTGTATTTCTTCTCTTTAAAATAACAGTGTACTGTACACATGCAGGACACACTGAAGCTAATAAACCAATCATAATTTTAGTTCAGACCCAACACATGTAACAGTTATTGCTATATTGGTAAATAATAAAATGTAACAACTATTGCCAGCATTAAACAGGAGTAAAGCTCATTTCGGCGTGTGTTGGTCCGCTGAAGTTCACCTCACCAGGTCTCGCTCTACAATGAACTGATACTTCCTGTAACTCCCTACAGGAAATGGTTCATTGTTTGCAACCCCTGCCACTTTATTTGATGAGAGGCTACTTATGTTCAAACACGGCCATGTGGTCTGTGGTGTGGTTGGTCTACAATCGCTGTGCTCACATATTTCAAAAAAGAAAGAAACATTTTATAAAAAAAATAAGATGATTAGCCTTCAACTTATTTAATGATTCTCTAAAAATATGTTTTTACAGACTTTACTTATTATGCAAAATTTAGCTTGTAGACCACATATAGATATGTAGACCATATATATATATATATACATATATATATACTTACTATTTACTTGTATTGCATGTATTGCATATTTTATTATGTTGAATAAACATTATAAAACAAAACAAAAATCATCTTTTTGCCAATTTGCTGTTTATATAGGCCTGTAAGGCCAGCTCTGATGGCCTCCAACAGTTCAAACACGTTCACAATAATTAATACTCTGACAGAAATGTCTTCACCTAATGGCTGAGCTTTATAAATATAGTAAATGTTTTGAGAATTTTGTGAGACTTTCACAAGAGTTAGCAATGTAACAGAGGAAATCTGTCATTAAGCTTAGACACTGACACCATAACCCTTTTACTTCAGACCTTTAGCCTTCAGTTCACTGTGATGGAGTCAAATGTGAGATTTTAAAATATATTAAAAATTGTTATTATTATTATTATTATTATTATTATTATTACTGTTTTACATGTAAATACATATAAGGTCTATGGATCTACTCTCTCTTTCTGCAAAAAGAAATCAAGATCTAGAGAATTTGTTTTAAAAACCTAGATAATTCAAGATCTCTGAGAAATGAGTTTATTTTAATTTTTATTATTTCATACAAATGCAACACAGGTTTTAGAAAATCCTCGAGCCCTCTTTCAAAGTTGTTATAAAGCGTGTAAATTAAAGTCAGCTTTGATACTGATGGCAGCATGTACAGGGTAAAGCCACTCCCCCTTCAAATAAATAAAGCTCAATTCGATTCTTCTCAGTCGAGTCGATTTGACTGGAACGTAAACATGAATTTGTCTTCAACACTTCCTCTGATGCTCTTTTTAATAGGTAAATATACACTTATGATGTTTGCTATAGAATTTGGGACAATGAATAATTGCCATGAATTAAGTGTAATATACAATAGACATAAGTATATATGTTCTATAAAATCTGTTTATATCATATAATTTGCCAATGATTTGTCATTTAACTTTCGTTAAATAACTGATTTTGAAAGAAAATGGCAAAGCTATTTTCAAGACGTATTGAGAAACAATAAAACGTTTTAAAGGGAGAGTTCATCCAATTAAAATATTTTACTTTATTATATTTGAATTTTTAAAAGGCCTCCAACACTGTTTTTGGTGGCACTTTATCTTGCAGTCCTGTTCCCCATACATACTATGTACTTATTATAGTAATTATAATAACTGGGAAATAACTGGGTACTAAACCTAACCTTAACCCATGTAGTTACCATACATTGCCCAGTACTTTCTTAGGTAAGAACATTTTTAGTAGTACACGTACTGTAAAAAAGGGCTACCATGTTTTTGGACAAAAATGATCTTCATAAGATCTTCTTTCGAGCTCCGCAGAAGAAAGTCACATCATATCATTGAAAGTACTTTGTTACATTTGTAATTATTTTGTAAGTTCAGACATTACACAACAATTTTTAGATGCAATTTAAATTCTATTAAAAACACAGCTTACATTTGAATCTGAATCAACGTCTGCTTCTCTTTTTCTTATGACAGTATTGTTTGTTTTCAGGTCTCATCTTTGTAAAACGAACATCTTTAACTTTGGTGAAAACAGTGAACAGTGGAACTACTGTCTCTCTTCTGTGTTCAAACATCTTGACAGAGCACAGTTACATAGCCTGGTTCAAGCAGATAAATGGATCTCTGCCACTCTGCATTGTTACTCAATATATGGGTGAAAAACAAGCGGACTCCACATATTTTAATGGCTTTAAGGAGGATCATATAGAGATGTCAGTGAACAAAACATTTTCTTCCCTGAAGATTGTCGATGTGGACGTCTCTGACTCGGGAATGTTTTACTGTGGAAGTTTTTTGACGAACTACATGAAGTTTCACAACAAAACACAGTTAGTGGTAGTAAATGGTAATATTTGAGTCTTCATTTGATCTGTTGGTATCATTTATTTAATCCAAAATTACTCAGACTATTACTATTAATTATTTTTTATAATTTTTTATCTTCAAAGAGACTAATCAGTTTAAAGAGGACATTGCAAATCCAGATTGTGGTATGTGTGTCTTACAGTTTAAAAGAGAAATTAATTCATTGAAACTTTTCTTTATTTCCAGCTTACAACAATAATGTTGTTCTTTCTGTCTTTCCCCTTCTCTTTTTTATCTATTTGAATGGTTTTAACAGGTACGACTGAAGAAACCTCAAGATCCTGTCACATCTATTATACCCTGACACTGATCTTGAGCGGTTTGGTTTTGCTTCCCACTGTTTTTGCGATTGTAGTCTTGATCAGGTTGAAGGAAAGAAACAAGCACGTAGAGAGACAAGGCACGTAAACAACACACATGCCTAATAACAAATAACAAAACCCTTTAACCATTAGATTAATTGATAATACGTTTCTGTACTGCTGGTATCAATAATGATAAGTGCTGTAAATAATAATGAGGACTGTCTTGTTTTTCTTAGATACTCAGCGCCATGGTAACAATGAAGAGATGAACAAACAGTTACAGCAAAAGGTATATGAAAATCACCTCAAAAATTATTGTTGTTTCTGTTATAGGGGAGTCTGGTTGTAACACAGGATTTAAAAATGAGCTACATTGATGAAATCCCTATAGGTGAAAGTAGACTGCATGTTCCTATGTATAATTATAATAATAATAAAAAAAATTGAATATAAGCTTGGCTGATTTTAGGTTA
Organism: Gobio gobio; assembly: GCF_949357685.1. Lineage (NCBI taxonomy): Eukaryota > Metazoa > Chordata > Actinopteri > Cypriniformes > Gobionidae > Gobio > Gobio gobio. Next base: position 59,228,185 of record NC_137098.1, read on the forward strand.
GTCAAACTATACTATTATTATTGTTATTTCAGCATAAAGATTTATTTCAAATTCATAATTGTTTGTAGATGGATATTTCACAATAGTAAAGCAGCTGCTGAGATTTATCTTTGAGAGGTGTGACATCTTGCAACACAATATTTTTTCCCATCACTTAATGATGCACAGACATCAATACTCAACATACAAAACACAAAAATGGTCACACTCAACAAATAATAATAATAAAAGATAAATTATGAACATTACAAAATAAACAAACAACACAAACTGTTAAACAAAAATAAGTTCAGCAGCACAGATAAAACCAACAAGAATCAAGAGACTCCATTACTGTGACACTATTTTTATATAACATGCGTACTTTATGTTTGTTTCAATTGTTAGCGCATATTTAAATCATATTTTTCAGAATGATTGCTTCTTTTAGGTTTTTAATAAATTGCTGAAAATGAAAAGGGATGGAGTATAGATAGTGGATTGAAGGGGGATTGGTATAAAAACGTTTTGAGTAAATTTGTTTAATTCATGTACAAAAGTTCAAATGATATCCATGTTTTTATGGTTAAAAGTGTTACAAACCTCCCCAGTTTTGCCTATTTGATTGTGAACATTCATAGCATGTTTACAATTTTTATGTTGCCAGGAGCAAGATGTTTTCACACATGCTGTGTATATTGTGCAGAGGAAATTGAAACAAAATGTGTTTTGATGAATACGGGAGAAACACACTAGCATAACGATATCAACATCAACGCAAGACAAAGGACTGAAGAAACTGAGGGCTTAAATACACAGGGATGGCAATCAACAGAACAATGAACAGGTGTGGACTAATCAGGTACCATACGAGTTGGGTGTGAGAATGTGTTGACCATACTGTAGTAACAATCAAGTTGCAGGAAAACTAGGTCAAACTAAAACCAAACTAAAACTAAAAAAGCAAAACAGAACCTACAGTACATATGACTCAACCGTGGATCGGCACGGAATGGCCGAGTTCGACACGTGCAGTGCAATTTTTTAATACTCTACCAGACATCGGAGGGCAGCACTGAGTCGTGTCATCAACAGGACACTCGCTCTGCACGATCTAAGAAGAAAAGTAGAGGATCAACCGTTGCAACCAATTTCAGAAGGAACAACAACACACAAACTTTACACAAATGCTCATGAAGTTTACCATCCATTATAGTGTTTTCCTCCTTTTTCAAGCGTGTTTTTGAATCACTCTTTCTATTCTCTTCTTCGACGACTGCACACTATGGTAGTGTGTGTATTGTCACCTGGTGGACTCATCTGTTTTTCTTGTTTATGCGCTGTTGTACGCGCAACGTCCACGCAGTCTCAAAAATTGGGCTGCACGCAGACAGGGGGTGCGTCTCAATCAGCTCCCTAGTTCAGTAGTCTGGGCACTGATCAGGGAGTAAGCCTATTGATTTATTCCCTGCAGTGCCCTGACTACTGAACCAGGGAGCTGATTGAGACGCACACAGGGTGTGCGGATGTCCAAAGTATATTTTGGGCTTAAGTTCAGACAAGAAGAAGAGTAGAAGATAGTAAGAAGCATGAGGGATGTGGAACCAAACGTTGTTTATGCTGCCACACGCTGACCAACAGATTATCAGACCGCTTGTCACAAAACACAAGTGAAATTCTGCTGATGTTAAATACTCTTACTGTGTAGCTAGCTTACTGTGTAACTTTTGACTGTTGTTGTGGTTTATCTTGTGATATTATGCTATTTTATGTGGCTAGAGCGATGAAAGGTGGTGACGATTCTCAGGGGCTTTCAGAGGGCGCCTGCAGCCCATCTTACACCCCCAACCCCCACCAGGGCCCCGGATACCCTAGCTACAACCCTGGTTGAGTTATAAGAAACAAATACATTTTCAGTGCCTTTTGAAAGTATTGTTTTTTTTTATTTTATAACTTGCTTCTGTGCAAATTATATGTTAGTACAATCACTGTGGCCTTAACCTTTGTCATGCCAGAAAAACTATTTTACATGTATCATTTTAGATTTTAATTTATAATTAAAAAACATTTTTATTCACTAATTGATGTTTTACACTTTAAAACATTCAGTTGATAAAATCATTTCTGCAATTGTAATTCCTGTGTAAATTTACGGCACTTCTGCAACATTAAACAGTCTGTGCAAATGTAGATTTTGTAGTATTGCTGCTACAGATGCATTTCCTCTGTTTGTTGTTGTGAGACCTGACAAGATCAATTATGTACAATTAACTGAACACAAGTGAATTTAAAACAAACTTGGGAATGTACAGTTGAATTAATTGCCGGTGGGTATAGATGTTTTGAATGGGATGACCGGGGTAAATTGTGCTTATTTTGTCTTCTGGGAAATGTGTAACTATCTCATGCAGATTCTAAAGGGAAGTGCTAAATGAAATAAATGTATCTTTAAACAAAATAAGAAAAGTGTACACCCCCAGCTCTTAATGAATTGTGTGACCATCTTGATCACGAATGTTTTAAATAATTGCATGAATTTCTGTTATCCTGTGTGAAAAGTTGATCTCAAAATCATACAGACACTATTTGGAAAGGGTTCAAATATGCAGAAGATGCTAGAAAAACAATTATTTCTGTGGTTTTTTTTTCTGAAGAATAGTGCTCAGGACAAATATCACTATCTACAAATAACTACAAATAACTATCACAAAACATAAAAACACTTGGGGCCCTACTTTAACGATCTGAAACGCAAGTGTCAAAGCGCGAACCGCAAGTAACTTTGTGGGCGGGTCTCGGCGCTGTTGCTATTTTCCCGGCGGGATAAATGGCTCTTGCGCCCGGCGCAAATCTAAAATGGGTTGGTCTGAAGTAGCTTCATTATTTATAGGTGTGGTTTGGGCGTAACGTGAATAAACCAATCCGAGCGTCATCCAACATTCCCTTTAAAAGCAGGTGCGCAAGTTCCATTATGGATTGCTATTATTATGGCGTATTTACCCGGCGCACGCCAGGAGCGGTTCACAGCCGAGGAGACTGATGTTCTTGTAAGAGCAGTGAAAGACAGAGAAGTGAAGTTGTAATGTTGTACATTATGGTAAAGGTGATTTCACAGTCTTTTTTTTTTTCAGTCTTTCAGTTTTTTCAGTTTTTCAGTCGATTTTTTTTCCTGGTTCTTGATGGACAAACCAATTTGTCAGATGTCCTGATATACATATATGTCTTACGACTATTGGGCAAACAGGTCTTATCCTTAATTATTACAATTAGCCTGAATCATTTGTAAGCTAGATTTATGCCTATTTTTTCACATCTTCGTGGCACACCACAATGATTTCCGTCATCTCATGTGTTAATATTTTTTTAGTGTAACAATTTATGATTTGCAAAAATAACTGTTGCATCTGTGTAGATTACATGAGCAAAGTGTATGCGCGTTGTGCACGCTATAGGCCTATATTATGGTCAAGCATGCGCCCTTAAAATAGCATAATGAACAACGCGCAACGCGCCACTGACTTTAGACTAGGTTTTTTTCTGGTCAGTGGCGCAATTGTTTAATGGAACAGCAAAATAGCACCAGGGATTGTTTGCGCCGGAACACGCCTCCTTTTTTGCGCTGAACTGCCCAGGGAGCGCAAGTGCATTCACTAGTTTAGCGACGTGCTTCTGTGGAGGGAAAAGCGCGCTTTGCGCGGGTGCAAAATAGGAATGACACATGCGTCGGTGTACAAAGTCAATTGCGCTGGGTGCAAGATAGGGCCCTTGGGGTTACTTGACTGTAACCCTGTTCCCTGATAAAGCAGAACGAGATGCTGCATGAAGTTATGCATATGGGAACGTCTTTTATCGTGACTGCTGTGAAAAGTGTGTCAATGAAATTGACCCGGAGGTAATTATAGCCTCGGCTGGTGATTTCATCAGCGCACCTGTGGCACGAGGCTATAAATAGATGAGCTCCAGCTGTATCTTCAAGTCTTTTTCTGTTTGAAGACCAGTCCTGGGACATCATCAGCACGGCACTGCAATGCAGTGAACAGGGAACAGGGTTACAGTCAAGTAACCGCAAGTGCTCCCTTTCAAAAGCTACACTTCACGAGTTCACACGTACATCAAATTAAATGGAGTAAAGATTATGCGTATTTGGCGTGCTGTACGGGGGCTCGGAATTTGGCCCGAACCCAGAGTATCCCCCCCATGATAAAGATAGTCTAGAACAGAATTTTATTATGGATTGTGTTGACGTCTAATGAGTTTATTAAATCAAAGTGAGGAGATGGGGTGGTGGAGGGATGCTAAAAATAAAAACGGTCAACGAAAGAAGGTAAATATGCTGTATATATACACACACACCTCTTATCGTTGATTAAATCGATTGGCTTGATGTGCTCCACATGTGTTTAATTAGGTTTAATTATCTGAGGGTGTTCCACTTGGGTTTGATTAGGTTAAATTATCTGGCGTGCTCCATTGTTTAGATAGGTTTAATTATCTGGACGTGCTCCTCCCGAAATTAGTTACTAAAACTTCACTTAATGCTGCATGAAGTTATGCATATGGGAACGAGAATACCAACGCCGCCGTGCTTGATGGTGTCTGGACCGAGCATCCAAGCCAAAAATATATGAATGTGTGCAGAGAGGACCATCCTGCCGCACCACAAACACTTTGTAAGGGGCACTCCTTATTAAGCAGTAAAGGAGGCGACCACAACTTGAAGAGAGCCCTTAACCCTATTGGCGAAGCTTGACCGCGCGCCTATAGCAGTGTTAATTTTGTTGACGAATAATTTTCGTCATAATTTTCGTCAACGACCTTTATTCACTGACAAAAACGAGACGATAACTAAATAAAAACTAGTGTTCGATGACTAAAACTATGACGAAAACTTACTGTCATTTTCGTCAACAAATAAAAACGAGACGAAAATGTTTGGGAGGGACGATTAGGGAAGAGATCCAGTCAGAACTGATATCCTGTGTAACAGATGCGCACATTTGATTCGATCGTGTTGATCTAACCGCTGGAGAACACGGCGCTGTTGTGCTTCTCCAGGTTCACGCATCCCCAATACAGCGCTCCAGAGCGGTTCACAATCAATGAATAGCACACATTTATGCCACGCAATTGTATATGAACTAATGCTGATGAATAATGACAATGTTTACTTTATGATGATTATATAGTAATATGTTTTAGACGGTTGTAACAATGCATATTTTATCTCCTGAACTTGAATGAGCAGCTGCAACTGCAACAGAGGCACAGCAGACATTTCAAAATAAGAGTCCCAGTGTATTTCGAGCTTGTTTATAATCTAAAAGTCACGCATTATACAGCATATTCGTATTTGGTTACAAAATAAACTGTATTTCATTTAATTCCCATTTAATTCTTAGTCAGGAGGAAAGACCAGTATTTGACACATATCCAATAAAGTATCAGGGTTATAATAGTTAACTAAAACCATTTAAAAAAATCATTACTTGAAATTAAATAAATGTTAACTGAAATTAAAAATAAATAAATAAACAAACTTATTTGAAGCTGATATGGCCTACTAACTAAAATAAATACAAAGTTTTAAAAACTATATAGATGTTTGAATTGAGAAAAAAGTGAATTGAGCTCCCTTTCGTGTATTTTTAATGTCAAAAACAAAGTTATGTCAAAATTAAATGGAGCTTGAATGCTTAATTTATTACAATTTAACTAAACTCATTAGATTTTAGGAGACTAAATCTACAGTAGATTTAGTCGACTAAAATCTTATGATATTTAGTCAACTAAAACTAGACTAAAACTAAAAACAATTCAGGTGACTAAAATATGACTAAAACTAAATGCCATTTTAATCAAAAGACTATGACTAAAACTAAATCAAAATTTGCTGTCAAAATTAACACTGGCCTAAAGGCAAGAGCAATCCCTGACGCAAAGTGACATGGTTTGTTCGGTGGCGGCAGAACCTTAGTTACGGCCGCCAAGGCAAACGAAAGTTGCTCCAACTTACGACACTGGCTAGTACAGTGGACGTAGGCCTTAAGAGCATGGACTGGACACAGTCTATGAAGTTTCTCCTGATCTGCCGTTGTGAAAGGCGGAGGGCAGAAGGTTTCAAGAGTGACAGGATGTACAGTCGATAAAGGAACCTTAGGCAGGTAGTCAGGATGAGGTTGCAAAATTACTTCCACCAAGAAGTTAAAACAATAAGAAAACCAACTTAGGGTCAAAAGTCTGTCAGACGCTGACTCTAACGGTTTAAAGGGGGTCTCAACCAGACCCTCGAGGACTATAACTAAGTTCCATGAAGGGATCTTGGTTCTTACTGGAGGCCCCAACTGCCTGGCACAATGAAGTGAGCAGGCAGAGGATGACTCCCAAGCGGCACGCCATCCACCAGGGCATGGCAAGCTGAAAGAGCGGCCACATAAACCCTGAGAGTGGAAGGGCGAGTGCCTGTTGACACTTCTCTCCTGCAGACAGTCCAGAACTGAAGAAACCTGGCAGTTGACTGGATCTGCATTATGTGTCATACATCCATCTTTCAAAGACACCCCATTTATTGGCATAAACTCTCAGAGTGGAGGACACCCTAGCACTTGGGATAGTCTCAATAATTGCAGGCAAAAGCCCAGTGGCCCTCAATTGGTACCCATCAGGGGCCAAACATGAAGGTTCCACAAATCGGACCTGGGGTGAGATATCATGCCCTCTGCCTGGGACAGAAGGTCCCTCCTTGCCGGAATCACCACGGCAACCCATTGAGGAGAGACACTATCTCCGAGAACGTAACTCTGTTCGACCAACGCAGCGCTATCGATAAGAGGCAAGACCCTTGTTGGCGAACCCTGGCTAGAACTCCCGGGAGCAGAGCGACTGGAAGGAGGGCATACAGACGCATTTTGGGCCATGTATGAACCATCACATCCAGACCCAGTGGGGCTGGGTGACTGAGAGATAAGCATGGGGAACATTGGGCTGTCTGAGAAGAGGCGAAGAGGTCCACTTCCGCTCTGTAAAATCTGGGTGGAGTTTCCACCCCCCCATCTGTAATTCTGTCTGGCCAGTAAATCTGCTCCCACATTCAACCGCCCCTGAATGTACACTATTCTGAGTGACAGGAACTTATTCTTAGCCGAGAGAAAAATCTGTCTCACTATTCTGATAGCGTGAGCACAGAACTCCCTGGTGATTATATATGAGACCTAAGCTGTACTGTCCACCCGCACTAGGACAGGACAGCCCCTCAATTGAGGGAGAAAGTATTTCAGGGCCAGAAATACAGCCATCAACTCGAGGCAGTTGATGTGCCAACTGAATTGATGACCCTCCCATTCCTCTTGGGCTGGACGACCACTTAAGGCCGCACCCCAGCCCGTCAGGGAAGCGTCCGCCGTTAGCAACTTGCGACGACAAGGTACGCCTAGAGTGGGACCCAATGCAAGAACCGGGGTCTGAACCACATAGTTAGTGTACGAAGCCACACGGCATGCCACTTTATTTGCCTGAGGATTGGCTCTAAAGTCCTCTCGCTTTAAGCCACAACTGAAATGGTCTTATGTGCAAAAACCCCAAAGGGAAACCCGTGGATGCTGATGCCATGAGACCTAACACTCTTAGATGCTGATGATCAGTGAGATCTTGGTCTAGCCTGACTTTGCTCAGGGTATACTGAATGGTCTTGATTCGAGCGGGAAACAATTGTGCCCACCTCCAAAGAACAAAGACCAAACAAACCCTAGATAAGTCATTCTCTGGGCAGAAGAAAGAACACTTTTTTTGGTGTTGAGTCTCAACCCTAGAGAAACTAGATGAGCTAACACTGTCTCTGTGTTGAAGCACCATCTCATGCGATTGTACTAATATTAGCAATCACCTTTGTAATTCAAAATGTGAATGCCCCGGAATCCTAATGGAGCCAGTAATACATTCATGCATTTCGTATACGTGCGGATACAAGGCTAGCCGAATGGAAGACCCGAAATTGGTAAGCTTTTGCCCCCAACAGCGAACCTCAGGAACTTCCTGTGTTGTGGCAGTCTTTATATGTGAATACATGCGTCCTTCAGATCGATCATGCCGAATCCAATCACAATGTTGAATATGCGCCACGACCATCTCTACGGTAACATCTTGACCTTGAGTACTTTAACTGCTTCACGGTTTAAGCCTCAAAGATCTAAGATTGGACTTCTTATATTGGTTATAGTCCCGAGGTCCGCCCTGGGAGGTTGTTGAGGATGAAGAGCCGGTCTCCAGTCTTTACGAGGGAGAGCGTGACTCGCCATACTCTGCTTTTTCACCTCCCTAAATCTTGAAAGACCGAAGAGAGGTTGTGTGGCTGACAGCCCCTCCCCTTGAGTGCATCGAGGAAGAAACTGAGTGAACACTTCCTCATGTTTCTTCCACTCCTTTAAATCTGGCCACTACAGAACTAACGGAGTCACCAAATGAACCACTCAAATCCTTCAGGAGGTCAGCCTGATATGCCTGCAAGACAGCCATAGTGTGCAGCACCAGCCTGTCCCCTTATATGTATTATTCTTATATAAATCATATTTTATATATATTTCATATATATTCCATATAAAACAATATATAATATATCCTTAATACATATAAGCTTTGCCCATGAAAGCCTAATTTCTACATGGCTTCATGGGGAGGTATGTCTCTTTAATGAAAAATGCAGACCCAGGCGAGAGATAGCTCGCAAGCGTCTCTTCCACCTGGGGTATCCTCACATACCCACGCGATTTCGCACCCATGATAGTCGAAAATGTCGACGTCAAGGGCACAAAAACATGTGAAGTAAATGGTTTTCTCCATGACTTTGCCACCGGACAGAAACCTAACCTCAAGTTCACTGCGTTTGGGGATCTCTCATTCATGGTGACAGTCAAACTGTACCCTGGCCACTGCGCGAACAATCACCTCGATAAATTCCTCATCATGGATTTACTATCATGTGAGGAACGATCGCAGGCCGGCTGCTCGAGGTCCGCGGACCCAGAGATTCATCATCATTCCCCGCGCGAGCCGAAGAAACGCCAGAGCGTGCTTCGGAATCACATGGGGAAACATGTAGATTTGTTGAGCGAGCAAGCGAAAGGGACGGACCCGTCTCTTGCTCATCAACAAACCCATTTGAAAGCCCCGAACACGGGTGCGGACTGAGAGTAGCCAAGACGAGCACAAAGCATGGATACACAGCGTTTACTCTGCTGACTCGTTTTCAACTGATTAGATCTCTTTTAACTTGAACTCTTTCCACTAATGTTTCTTTGTAACAGAGATGAGAAAGAGAGAAATCTGCACACTGCCAGTTGAAAACTAACTCCTAACAAAGGTCTCAAGTTGAGTTTTGAAAGGTAGAGAGAGATGTTTTTGCACCCCACACAGAATGGTCTGAAAACAGAAAGACCTGAAGATACAGTTGGGGCTCATCTATTTATAGCCTCGTGCAACAGGTGCGCTGATGACGTCACCAGTCGAGGCTATAATTACCTCCGTGTCAATTTCATTGATTTGTTTAAACACACTATTCACAGCGGTCACGATAAAAGACGTTCCCATATGCATAACTTCATGCAGCATTAAGTGTAGCTTTTGAAAGGGAACAGTTGTTGATCATCCAGGTAACAACTCACAATATACAGATTCAAGGATATTTTAACTTTTGAACTGGTTCATTTGTGTAAATTTGTTATTATTTAGTCTTGTGGACTATATGTCAACATCTGTTATGTGAAACAGCTTATTCGGGACAGTACTAAATACAAATAACATGCAGTTTTTATGATCTCTCTTATTTTGCTAATAATATTAAAGGGGTACTTTAGCGCTGGGAAGATGAATGTGTATTTAAACTGGGTCTTTTATGTAGTAGAAATGTGAAAATATTTTTGAATTTGGTGCCTTCTAGAAAATGTATTTTTGTCTCATGTGGATGAAAGACAACAACTCGCAGAATGCACTTGCTTCGCTGCCCGAGGCCACTCCCAAAGCCATGGCTATTGGTTATCATTTGCCCACCACGGCTCCACCCCACCGTCGTTTTGATTTTCATAGTAATAAAATAACGAACGAAAGTCATGGCACAGATGCAGCAGGAGTCAGATTTCATTCATTACAAGAGCGAAGAGCTGAGCAGAGTTGAGGCATTCATTCTCGGCGCGTTATCAGATCCTGCCTATAGAAGCTTAACTTTATTAGGAATTCATTGAAAAGTTAAAACACTCACTTTGCTCCGCACTGCTCCGTTATGAATGCCCGAGTCGAGCGGCAGTGGCCGTGCGTATTTACATTCTGTGAGTGAGATCCCACCCCTATGGGCGGGTGGATAACATGCGGAACAGCTCCTGCTACTGGTTGTAGTCTACAGCCTCTGGCCAAAAAATCCGCAAATGACGCAAAATGACGTCAAAAGTGCCTATTATGCCATTGCGCCATTTTTTTCCAGAAATAAAATGCATAATTCTCTCGTCTCAGGGGGACATGAGGGGGGAAAGTATGATAATTTGAATATACTGCCGGGTTTCTACTGATACAAAGCTTAATGCTAATCGCTGAAGTAACCGTTTAAAATCTTGCAAGCATATTTTGCAAGTGGTATGTAAAGCAGAACCTCTAGTGTGAGTAATGGGTGGTGCGCCATGGCGGATTCGTTATTTACATGGCGGAATTTGCGAGCTGACTGAACGCACTCATTCAATGATGCCTGCTCGCTCATTACTGCAAATTGGTAGGCTAATTCTGATACATGCAATGACTATCCATTATGACAAGTAGGCAATTTTATATTTATGTACTCAATAATAATCTTTTACATTTTAATAATTTAATTTTTAATATTTAAAAATTTCGCTGAGTGTATGCGTTGTGGACCAGCCTAGGCGCATATTACTAATATGTCCTTTAAATAACACGAAAAATACTGCGCTATTGACTTTAGACCAGGTTTTTGTTGATCAATGGCGCTTTCAGTTGCCTCAAAATAGCAACACACCAGCAATACGCCTGAACTCACCTTGTTTTCAGACCAGTACGCCCATGGGATTGCATTTGCTATTTAAACAACGTGGCGCTGGAAGTGAAAATGATAACTGCGAAAAATACTTGCGTCGCGCCTGGTGCCGCATTGCATGATAGGGCTCGGGATAGAAGAGCCATTTTCTGAGCTCTTTATACATAGATCACTCCTGTTAGTATGGCTGTAAATGATTCCTGGATGATAATTGATAATCAAGCAGAAAGGAATTCCTGACAGTAATAATCCCCACTGAGTTTTTTTTGCTTTTGGTGATGTTGACAGCAAGTGACAAGAAGTATCAATAGAGGGCAGTATGTGTCTGTATTTTGTAGTTCTTTTTTCAGTTTTTTTTTTTTTTTTTGTGAATTAAACCATGAAACCAATCTCAGTCATATGTAAATTTAAAACATTAAACTCGCAGACCTTTATAGCCAAAAGAAATTTGAGACAACTACATTTTATTATACAGATATTCACAAAGCTTTCGCAGTTTTCTGATAGAAACATTGTATTGTTTGTGAATTTGTGATTTCAGACTTTGAATTGAGTATGTTTCAGACATTATTGATGGGTATATTCTCACCCACACAAGCTTGATGATGTGGCGACGGTCAGAGAGCGGCAATAGAGCGCATCATTTCCTGTAGAAACTGAGACAGGAAGAAGCCACTCAGAGCAAAGTGAGAAGTGCTGAGGTGATGTTCAACTGGTAGGGCTGTAATAGAGAGCTGCCTCTTTTCATGTGGCGAAGAGGTCGACATGTGAAAGTCTGCAGTAGATGGTCTGCAGCAAAATAAATGATTTCATATGATCATGTATTTGCACGTCACAGAATATCTGTTTACAACATACATTAAAATATTGATATGATAAGCAAGATCAGTTGGCTCAATAAATGTATACTCTCTTATTATTCACATCTCAGGAACTCAACACATCCATGATTTAACAAGCAAATCAACAAATGAGTTTTGAAAAAATATAGAGGCACGTCTTTCCAATGAGCCTATGCTGAAACGCATGTTTATGCTATTTATTCGTTTACATTTAATTAAAAAAAATAAAAAAATGTAGTCAGCAGTACAGGTGGTAGGGCTTGTGTTTCTTTAATTAAACAGAAATGTTTGTTTGTTGAGAAGGATGTTTTTGTGGTTTTGATTCAGAGAGGGGCTTCAAAAAGCAAGAGGTCAGTCTTGTGGGTGGAAAATCATCAAACCACAACATGCGCAAGCAATGCATGCACAAAGAAGACATGCCGAAGTGCAAACAATTATCTCACGATCTAATTTATCTTCATTTTTGTCTGAATTTTTTTTATTAAATGCAATATATATCGATTTTTCTCTGTCTTTTTTTAATAATAATTGAATATATATTTGAATATGCATGAATTTTACGTTTTTAAATAAACTTTTTCTTTTGGGAAAACAGCAACTCTGACACATACAAGTGTTGGTGTATTTAAAGGTGTTGGTTAAATCAATCAAACATTTCACACATCTGTGAATGTCAACGCTGGTCCGCTGAAGTTCACATCAACACCTCTCTCTCTGTACTGAGCAGCTTCTCTCTGTCACTCCTCCACAGGAAGTGATGATGCTAACAATCTCTGTCTTCTGGTTGGGGCCTCAGTCGCTGTCCTATATATGCATTGTTTGTGCAAGAGCCTGTGGTTTGGGCTAACACTGATGTTAAAATAAACCCAAATCAGATAACATGTCTCAAGATGATCAGATGATCTAATGAACTGAGCTGATCAGTTGTTTATGTGCAGGGAAGGTGTTCATTTACACTTTGGTAAAGATGCATGTGGCATTGAGACGCATAGGTATGACAAGATAAAAGTGTCAGTTTGACCTCATGACCACATGCTTTCTGAAAATAAATGATCATGAAGGGTAAATTCCCCATGCGGTTCATAACTTTACTAAGATGAATCAAAAACCTGTTTACTAACTGCATGCACTGGAGGCTTTCAAACTAACCAAATCTGCTGGCTAAATATGCAAAATTCATGTGGTTACACTTTATTTCTATAGCCCACTTTAGACATTCTACTAACTATAAGTAACTTTGCAACAACATGACTCATTAAGTTGCAACTATGTGTCAACTAACTCTCATTATATACTGCCATTAATTTAAACTGGGGTGCTATGGTGAAAACAATAAAACATAAAAAAATCATACTCATTCTGTCCTCATCACCACTATCAGAGAAAACCAGGACATCTAAACACTGGACAACTGTTCTTCTCAGCCGAGTCATCCATCTTTCTTCTCAGATTCGCTCAACTTTAGCAGTCACACAGTCAAGGCCTGCAGAAAATGAATAAATCAATGAGCAGAAGCAGATTACTTGGCCTTGTCTTTGTTGCATAATAAAATCCAGACCACATCTTATCTCTTTCCAGCACCTGGTTCATCTAACAACTAGATTAACTGCAAGTTGAATCTAATCATATAACATCCATCAAAGTATTATATATAGACACATATTTTATTTTGTCACTTTGATTAAAAAGTAAGTATATAATGTGAAATGTAACCAATATAGCGCGTCTCTGTCCATGGTGCTGAAATCCTTATGAAGAGTGTGTGTTGCACCAGAACACCTCCACCTGTTGAAGTTTTGCATGGGATCCTGATATTTTGCATTAGAGTAGATTAATTAATTATTTTCTGATCTGTGAATGATGTGAATGTCATTTTAAATATAAATAGCCTTTGTGATAGTGGGAAATTCTTACACTACATACTAGGACTGGCCTAAAACATGAGGTCAAACATCACAGAGTCGCAGTTTAGTCAGTCGGTTCAATGGAAACTTTCAGCCGTTGAGGTGCGAGCACTTTCTTTCCACTCTCGATCTTACTAGGTGACTGCAAGTTTTTTTGTGACCTGGGCTCATAGTCCAAAACCACAAGTGTATAAAGTGTCAAGCTACTGCTTCAACCAACATCAGACAACAGAAAGAAAAAAAAATTGTTTCATACTATATATAAAAACTATTTAAAAACTATTTAAAACAGCATCATTCTTTTATAATTACACCTTTTGTAAGATTTTCATTTTAATTGAGAAGCCCCCTAGAATTTGTTTATATTTATTTTTATATATTTATTTGTCACATTTTAAAATGTAAAAAAATTTAAATAAAAATAGTGATAATTTTTTTTAAAATAAATTGTGACCAGTCACAGGATCTAAGATACACACTTTCCTTTACACATTCACATCCATTTTAAGCTAAAGTATTGATATTGGTAAAACATACTTAAATTCTAAAATTAGTGCAAGTCAATGAATTCAAAACCAGTCATTTTTGTTTTTATTTTTATAAAAGTAGGTGTAATTGTACTGCTTGAAACACGGCACACAAATGTAGGAAAAAATATAATGAAAAAGCAGAATTTGTAAGGGATATTGTGTCCAAAAAAAAAAAAGGTTTACATGTAATAAAGTCATACATCTCAGTATTATGGGTGGAAAACATACACACACACACACACACACACACACACACACACACACACACACACACACACACACACACACACACACACACACACACACACACACACACACACACACACAGAAACAAAACAACCAATCATAATTTTAGTTCAGACCCAACACATGTAACAGTTATTGCTATATTGGTAAATAATAAAATGTAACAACTATTGCCAGCATTAAACAGGAGTAAAGCTCATTTCGGCGTGTGTTGGTCCGCTGAAGTTCACCTCACCAGGGCTCGCTCTACAATGAACTGCTACTTCCTGTAACTACCTACAGGAAATGATTCTTTGTTTCCAACCCCTGCCACTTTATTTCATGAGAGGCTGATTATGTTCAAACACGGCCATGTGGTCTGTAATCGCTGTGCTCACATATTTAAAAAAAGAAAGAATAATGTAATTAAAAATAAGATGATTAACCTTCAACTTATTTAATGATTCTCTAAAAATATGTTTTCACAGACTTTACTTATTATGTGAAATTTAGCTTGTAGACCACATATAGATATGTAGACCATATATATATATATATATATTACTTACATGTATTGCATATTTTATGATGTTGAATAAACATTATAAAACAAAACAAAAAATCATCTTTTTGCCAATTTGTTGTTTATATAGGCCTATAATGCCTCCAACAGTTCAAACATGTTCATAATAATTAATACTCTGACAGAAATGTCTCCACCTAATGGCTGAGCTTTATTTATGACTTAGCAATGTAACAGAGGAAATCTGTCATTAAGCTTTATATACGTATATTCATTTTTAGACACTGACACCATAACCCTTTTACTTCAGACCTTTAGCCTTCAGTTCACTGTGATGGAGTCAAATGTGAGATTTTATAATACATTGAAAAACAAATACCTAGCGTATTTTTGTATTATTATTTTACATGTAAATACATATAAGGTCTATGGATCTACTAAGAAGTGCTGTGATGCCGATTTTTTTTTCTCTTTCTGCAAAAAGAAAACCAAAAGAGAATTTGTTTTAAAAACCTAGAGAATTCAAGATCTCTGAGAAGTGAGTTTATATTCATTTTTATTATTTCATAAAAATGCAACACTGGTTTTAGAAAATCCTCGAGCCCTCTTTCAAAGTTGTTATAAAGCGTGTAAATTAAAGTCAGCTTTGATACTGATGGCAGCATGTACAGGGTAAAGCCACTCCCCCTTCAAATAAATAAAGCTCAATTCGATTCTTCTCAGTCGAGTCGATTTGACTGGAACGTAAACATGAATTTGTCTTCAACACTTCCTCTGATGCTCTTTTTAATAGGTAAATATACACTTATGATGTTTGCTATAGAATTTGGGACAATGAATAATTGCCTTGAATTTAATAAATAATATTTAACAATGTGTAGCTATTATATTATACTGTACCAGGTGTAATATACAATATATAGGCATAAGTATATATGTTCTATAAAATCTGTTTATATCATTTGCCAATGCTTTGTCATTTAACTTTTATTAAATAACTGATTTTGAAAACGCATGGAAAAGCTATTTTCAAGACGTATTGAGATGTATCACAGCGTTGAGTTTGTTCAGAATCTAGTCCTAAACCCTGAAGTAATCTAATCATTAGACATTTACTTTCATATATTTTCTTTGCAGTTTTAATGGGAGAGTTCATCCAATTAAAATATTTTACTTTATTTATTTGAATTTTTAAAAGGCCTCCAACACCTCCGGCACTTTATTTTGCAGTCCTGTTCCTCATACATCTACTTATTTACTTACAATTACAATAACTGGGTGATAACTAAGTAATAACCCTAAACCTAACCTCAAAATAAAGGGCTACCATGTTTTTGGACACCAACGATCTTCATAAGATCTTCTTTTGATCTCCGCAGAAGAAAGTCACCTCATATCATTGAAAGTACTTTGTAACATTAATTACTTTGTAATTTCAGACATGACGCAACACAATTTCTTTGATGCAATTTAAATGCAAAACGCAGCTTAAATCTGAATCTGAATCAACGTCTGCTTCTCTTTTTCTTATGACAGTATTGTTTGTTTTCAGGTCTCATCTTTGTAAAACAAACATCTTTAACTTTGGTGAAAACAGTGAACAGTGGAACTACTGTCTCTCTTCTGTGTTCAAACATCTTGACAGAGCCCAGTTACATAGCCTGGTTCAAGCAGATAAATGGATCTCTGCCAGTCTGCATTGTTACTCAATATATGGGTGAAAAACAAGCGGACTCCACATATTTTAATGGCTTTAAGGAGGATCATATAGAGATGTCAGCGAACAAAACATTTTCTTCCCTGAAGATTGTCGATGTGGACGTCTCTGACTCGGGAATGTTTTACTGTGGAAGTTTTTTGACAAACTACATGAAGTTTCACAACAAAACACAGTTAGTGGTAGTAAATGGTAATATTTGAGTCTTCATTTCATCTGTTGGTATCATTTATTTAATCCAAAATTATTCAGACTATTACTAATAATTATTTTTTATCTTCAAAGAGACTAATCAGTTTAAAGAGGACATTGCAAATCCAGATTGTGGTATGTGTGTCTTAGAGTTTAAAAGAGAAATTCCTTCATTGAAACTTTTCTTTATTTCCAGCTTGCAATAATAATCTTGTTCTCTCTGTCTTTCCCCTTCTCTCTTTTTTATTTATTTGAATGGTTTTAACAGGTACGACTGAAGAAACCTCAAGATCCTGTCACATCTATTATACCCTGACACTGATCTTGAGCGGTTTGGTTTTGCTTCCCACTGTTTTTGCGATTGTAGTCTTGATCAGGTTGAAGGAAAGAAAAAAGCAGAGACAAGGCACGTAAACAACACACATGCCTAATAACAAATAACAAAACCCTTTAACCATTAGATTAAATGATACGTTTCTGTACTGCTGGTATCAATAATGATAAGTGCTGTAAATAATAATGAGGAATGTCTTGTTTGTCTTAGATTCTCAGCGCCATGGTAACAATGAAGAGATGAACAAACAGTTGCAGCAAAAGGTATTTCATTCTCTGTTATAGGGGAGGCTGGTTGTAACACAGGGTTTAAAAATGAGCTACATCGTTGAAATCCCTATTGGTGAAAGTACTGTATAAGTCCCTGTGTACAAATATAATCAAAATCATTCAACAAAAAAGTGCTTTGATTCCACAAAAATGTGCTTTGATAAATGTTAAATGTTAAACCTGTTAATATATATAAAAAAATGGCTGAGCAGACAGGGAGGGTCATAACTCAACTATGACTAAAAGTGACTAACATGCACACTTTATGTTTGCTTCAAATGTCTGCACATATTTCAATCATATTTTTCAGATTGTTTGTGTAACAAAGTCCATTGAAAAATCTCAGATTTCAAAATTAAAGTGGATATTTATTAAATAAAACAAAACTCAGGTAAATCCACAGGCAGCAAAGAAACAGCGTGTATAACACAACAATACCGGACAAAGAAACTTAAAAGTAGAGTTGTTCCGATTCCGATACTAGTATCGGAAATATCACCGATACCACAACAAATTCTGGCATCGGTATCGGCAAGCACTTGAACCCATGTACCGATCCGATACCATTTTCTTAAACAACACCTAGTTATGACCGCAAGCTTTGCCTAACCACTGCGCGGTTCTTCTTCGCTGCTCAGAATGCATTGCAAACAGGAAGTTGTGCTCTGTTGCCACTAGAGCCCGACCGATATATCGGTGGGCCGATATTATCGGCCGATATTAGGCATTTTCCGAACTATTGGTATCGGCATTTATGATGGCTGATAAATTAATATTTAAAAAAATAATAAAAACGAATGAACCACCGCTCAACCACATTTATACATTTTATTTATCAGAACTTTAATACATTTTTATGTTCCTCTGTTCTGTTGTGACAATAAAACAAACGTTTATTTTTAAACTGCATTATCATATTATTTTAGAGAGGCTGAGGGATCATGAATAACTACAAATAACTAATGTAAGGGAAATCTTTTCTTTATTTTTTTATTTTTTTTAATGCATATCGGCCGATATATTGGAATATCGGATTTTTAAATCACCAAATATTTGCATCGGTATCGGCCTTAAAAATCCTTTATTGGTCGGGCTCTAGTTGCCACAAGCAACCCCTGTTTAGAGCAGCGAAGAAGAAATGAAAATGCGTTAGCAGTATGTCCGCTGTTTAGCAGTATTTCAGACAGGACCAACCAGACAGTAAAATGGTGACTAAAGATGTCACAAGTACGAGCACTTCAGAACCAAGTCGGTGCTAAAAATTAAAAAAAAGTGATGATACAAGCATTTCTGTAGTACTGGTACTAAGTTACCGACTCCCGAGTAGGCTATATTCAGTACCCTCAGCTGCGTTCAGTGGCTTCCATGTTAATCTAAGTGCAGGGCTCCAAACTGTAGCCGAATATATACTAGTGTCTGTAAATATTAAACTGCAAAATACTATTTAAATATTACTCCTGCAAATTCTACATCTCTGAGGATGACGGGCGCAGATGTGCGGGCGCGCACACATACACACACATGACACTCGCTCTGTGTCTTTGTCACTATACACAGGGCACTATAAGACACGAACGCATAATCTGTCACTTCATGAGAATTTACCGTTTCATTTGAGAAAACTGTCATATCATGAACACAGACACTCAAAGATCTTCACGGCAACCCGTCAAAATAAAAGTTCAGTTTAACGTGAATAAATTGATGATATATTAAGCTACTGTTGTCGTCTACAGTATATTTAGCTATGTCTCTATGTAATAATAATATGTCTCTATTAATAATAATAATTATGCCTAGACGGTTGCTTATTTTTTACTTACAGTAAGAGATTATTTTTCTGATTAATATATAATTTAATATATAATTTTTTATTTTCCTAGAGTTATTTGTTGCCCAGTTTTTTATACAGTTATATTGTAAAACTAAAATACATTTTTCAGTTTGCGGTGTTAGATTTGTGGCTGCATTTGAAGTTCTTTTTCGCTTGAGAAAAATAAATAATATTATTGTCAAATGCAAGTCAGATAATAAAAATACTGTAATAAATAGAGTAGTTCACTGTATGTATTTGTTCATGTTTTATGGGATACGTCTAAAGGGATACGTCTAAAGCACACCATAAAATAATTCTAGCAATTCATACAGGGCTAGTAGGTTATACAGTACAGCTGTTTATACAGATACACACCCAGGTATCGGATCGGCCGATACCCTGAGCCCAGGTATCGGAATCGCTATCGGGAAGGGAAAAGGGGTATCGGAACATCTCTACTTAAAAGGGCTTAAATACACAAAGACAAACTGAATGTGTGTGTGAGTAGTGTGATGTAATTAATGAATAACCACCATGGTGACTAACTAGTGGCGAGAAAACTGGCAAATGAAGGAAACGTAACTGAAGAGAAACAACTAGTCCATGAAAATTAAACTAAATACCAACAGAATTTGAGAGTTTTTTTGTAGTTTCTTGTATTTTATTCACCTCAGATTTTTAATTTTCTTTTTATAAATGGCTGAAAATGAAATGGGATGAAGTTGAAAGAGTGGAATGAAGGGGGGTTGGTATAAAAAAATGCTTTTTTTTATTTATTTTAATGCATGTACAAAAGTTAAAATGATACCCATGTTTTTTATGGTTTAAAAAAGTGTTACAAACCTCCCCAGTTTCGCATATTTGATTGTGTACATTCAAAACATGTTTGCATTTTTTTTGTGTGTGTTGCCAGGAGCAAGATGAAGACTTGAACTATGCAGCTCTAAATTTAGACAAGAAGAAGAGCAGAAGACCAGTAAGAAGCATGAGAGATGTGGAACCAAACGTTGTTTATGCTGCCACACGCTGACCAACAGATTATCAGACCGCTTGTCACAAAACACAAGTGAAATTCTGCTGATGTTAAATTCTTTTGACTGTTGTTGTGATTTTTGTAGTAATTGTATGCTGTTTTATGTACAGCACTTTGGTCCATATCTTTGAAAGTGCTTTCTAAATAAAATTTGAGTTGAGTTGTGTTGTGTTCAGGGCCGTCACTAGAGGGGTGAGAGGCGGTGACGACTCTAGGGGACTCTGGCTTTCATTAAACAACATTACATTTGTTGTTGTGAGACCTGACAAAGTCAATTATGTACAGTCAATCAACTAAACACAAGTGAATTTGAAACAAACTTGGGATGTACATTTCTGCTCATAAGTTTACACACCTCTTGCAGAATATGCATTAAGAGCCGGTGGGTATACATGTTTTGAATGGGATGACGGGGGTAAATTGTGCTTATTTTGTCTTCTGGTTAACATGTAAATATCTCATGCAGATTCTAAAGGGAAGTACTAAATTAAATAAATACATCTTTAAAAAAAATTCATTTTTTAATGCATTGTATTGCCATCTTGAGGACAAGTGAATATTTTCACTGTAAAGGGTTCAAATAAGCAAAAGATGCTAGAAAAACAATGAATGTGCAGGAGGGTTTTTTCTGAAGAACAATACTCAGGACAAACAAGGGACTCATGAATAACTACTATATAAACATAAGAACAGTCATTGATCATCCAGGTAACAACTCACAATATTAAGATTCAAGGATATTCAGGCATAACATTATGACCTAATATTGTGTTGGCCCCTCTTTTGCTGCCAAAACAGCCCTGACCCGTTGAGGGATTGATAGGTTTTTATATATATCTCAGCATTAATCCTTTAGTTAATCACCCACATTATCCTTAGGTAACAATGCTTAGGTAGGTGGCAGGACCCAAGGTTCCCCAGCAGAACATTGCCCAAAGCCTCAAACTGTCTCCGCCGGCTTGCCTTCTTCCCATAGTGCATCCTAGTGCCATGTGTTCCCCAGGTAAGCCCCCACACACGCACCCGGCCATCCACGTGATGTAAAAGAAAACATGATTCATCAGACCAGGCCACCTTCTTCCATTGCTCTGTGGTCCAGTTCTGATGCTCACGTGCCAAAGTTGGCGCTTTCGGTGGTGGACAGGGGTCAGCATGGGCACCCTGACTGATCTGCGGCTATGCAGTCCCATACGCAACAAACTGCGATGCACTGTGCATTCTGACACCTTTCTATCAGAACCAGCATAAACTTCTTGAGCAAATTGGACTACAGTAGCTCGTCTGTTTGGTCAGACCACACGGGCCAGCCTTCGTTCAGCCTTGGATCACTTTTGATAGAGACTGACCACTGCAGACCGGGAACACCCCAGAAGAGCTGTAGTTTTGATATGCTCTGACCCAGTCGTCTAGCCATCAAAATGTGGCCCTTGTTGAACTCGCTTAAATCCTTATGCTTGCCCATTTTTTCTGCTTCTAACACATTAACTTTGATGACAAAATGTTCACTTGCTGCCTAATATATCCCACCCACTAACAGGTGCTGTGATGAAGAGATAATCAGTGTTAAGCCCAATTTATACTTCTGCGTCAAGTGTACGCTGTAGCTACGTCGTAGGCTGTGTGTTGCACGCGTAGCCTATGACGTACCCTGAGAGATACGGCCATAGCTTAGAGGCCACGGCGCAGGTCAGACGCAGAAGTATAAATCAGCCTTTATTCAATTCACCTGTCATAATGTTATGTCCGATCGGTGTATAAACTTTTGAACTGGTTCATTTGTTTAAATTCAGTTATTTGGTCTTGTGGACTACACCGGTATGTCAACATCTGTTATGTGAAACAGCTTATTCGGGGCAATACAATAAATAAAACATAACGTGCAATTTTTATGATCTCTCTTATTTTGATATTAAAACCCATTTGTGCCCAAATTTTTCTGAATGGTTTCATGCATATAGTCATGTTAACAGTGTCCTATGTGAACATGTTCTGCATTTATTTTCCTCAGGTTTTAGTTTATTTTCTTGAAAATCGTATGTGAATGTGCGGCAACTATAGTTGTATAATATGTTGTATGCACCCCTTCAATGTCAAATTTGACTAGGAGGAGAACATTTGGTGTCTAACTCAAAATAACTGCTTTCAACAGATCAATCTTTATTCATAAACACATTTATTGTGTATAAAAGCCGAAGAACATTCGATGCAAAGCAAACTCAAAAAAGCTGCTTCTATCTTATAAACTGTTGAATATGAAAATACGACAAACAACAAATACATTTGTCTTAACCTCCTGGGACCCAGAAAAAAAAGTATTTTGAATTTAGTATTTTTTCATGTCATTACATTGTTTAAAGCATAAGAAACAAATGGAACAAAACATTTTTGAAAAATGATATTTTATTCATATATTATGATGTGTCCTCTGTAGTTGACACCAGGACTGAGTTGTTTAAAAAATAAAATGATATGAAATTGCATGTATAGGCAAAAACAATGGGATTTATTTTTAATTCACCAATACATTTTTAGGTTTCAGGATTTTTTTTAAACAAACTTTGTTTAAAGATGATTCTGAACTATGTTATGAAAGATATATAACGGAATGCATTGCTATACCATTTTACTTTATGAAATATGAGGGTAAAATGGCCATACTTGGATTTTCCCATTCAATACAATGTATCTATACGCTGCATCTAATTTGCATATTAATGTGTTCTTGGTGCAACATGTAATGAAAATAGAAGTGTAATAATGGGAGTAATAATTGGCAACATTGATATGTAATTTCTTTCCCTATTCACTTGTTAGGTCTCCAGAATGCCTGATAAACATGATTTGAGTCCTGGCGTCCTCTACAGTGGTCATTTATGAAATCAATGCCCTGTTTTGTAACAGAAAGTCATATTTTGATCAGAAACCCCATCAAATTTTCCTGAGATGTTGATTTATAACAAACAATTTGAAAATTAATCAGATTTAAATTATAATTAAAAAATATTATCATTTTCCATAAGAGTGCTAAACATTAAAGTCAGCCATTTTTAAAGACCAAGAAGTTGTTGTTGTTGTTCTGGTGAAACCTCCAAACATTTATCTCTGCAAAGCCCCGAATGTGCTCTTTAAAGGACATCCAGACTGTGACATGTGACATGTATGATGTCAGAGAAATTCCCTAAAATTTAACATCCACTGCAGTGGACAAAAGTCTATTTGTGGGTCCCAGGAGGTTTTAAAGTGGTGGAACATAGTAAAATAAATAAATATAAGCTAGGGAAAACACCACCACAATAATATAATAATAATAAATCTCTTATCTCTTATTTTGATCATCTGCTTTACCAAAAAAGAAAGCTGTTGTCTTTCAGTTTAGTCAGTTATTACTGGCAGGGCCGGCCCGTGGCATAGGCGGAATAGGCAAATGCTAGGGGCGCCACTCATCCATAGGGGCGCCAAAATGTATTACTATTTTATTAATATTAATTTGAAATATTACCAAATAAAGCGCAAAAACGTAACTAAGTCCCCGCATCTTCCCGGTCCGCCTCATCAATCTCCCCCCGCCGATCTACTTGAAGTGCGTCAGAAATACAACGCGCGATCATGCGCGCGATCAGTTTATCGTTAGGGGAATTTGTTGTTGCGTCGCCTCTCGCCGCATCCGACGCAGACAGGATTGCTTTCATTTTTTAGGGTGCTTGGCCGTTCGCGCCAGGTGTTGACACAGTGTAAGTTGCCTGATTATTTATGACGGATGGCCGAATTGAAGTGTCAAAAAAGACAGAAGTCTCTGATGCAGGGAAGATAAGGGATACACTGCTCTTCTTACGTAGTATTTGTGTTTTGTTTATAGTCTAAATATCTAAAAAAAATCTTAAATCAAGGTGCATTTACTAGATAAGTAAAATGACAGAAGATATTTTTCTTGTTTTCTTGAAGATAAAATCAAAATTAAGTGAGTTTTTGCTTAAAATAAGCTAAATTATCTGCCAATGGAGTGAGAAAAATAATCTTGTTTCTGATTGAAATCTTGTTTCTGTCCCAAACAGAAATAAGATTATTTTTCTCACCCCTTTGGCAGATAATTTTGCTTGTTTTAAGCAAAAACTCACTTAATTTTGATTTTATTTTCAAGTAAACAAGAAAAATGTCTTATTAATTTTACTTATCTAGTAAATGCACCTTGATTTAATAATTTTTATTTATTTGGACTGGAAACAAGAAAAAGATTCTTGTTTAAATAAGAAGAGCATTTTCTGCAGTGTAAAGACAGAAGTAAAGTGATGTAGGCAAATTAATGAACAGTTTATTTAATTGCATAGTAGTAAAATACTAATGTTTGCTAATTAATACTTTATGCAAGCAGCTGTTCTGGGTTCTCCAGAGGCCACAGCCAGTGTGATTTTGTAAAAAATAAATAATATTAAACGCATGTAATATCACTTTTTTAATAGCCTAATGTTTTTACTCTGCAGTTGTGCAGTTTTAAGGGGGTGTATATCAATTTTTAAATGTATTTGCCCAAATTAGTAATGATATTTATATACAGGTTTATTTAAAATAGCAGCATTTTATGTAAAATTCACATTAAATATCTATAGTTCTCTTTAATTCCTGGTGAAAACATGAATGCTCATAGTTTAGTGGAAGATTGCTGCCATCTACTGGAAAACAAACACTTTTGCTAGTTCTCAATGAATAGTTTGTGCATGAATGTTAGATGCACTCTTGCTCTTTGTGTTTAGGCTGTAATGTGGCATAGGTGCAATTTTTTGAATAGTTTGACTATCATCAGCCTTTAAAAAATAAAAAATAATAATAATAATATCATGAACATAATGATGGGGTAGAATGGACTGGACATCATATAAAACAACAACAATAAAAATAAAACATCAATGCATTACAAACAAAAAAAAACAGTTTACGAGTGTTTCCAAAGACGGTTAACATGTAGTGCTAAACCTTGACACAAGGGGCACCAAGTAAAATCTTGCCTAGGGCAGCAAATTGGTCAGGGCCGGCCCTGATTACTGGCCAGAAATCACAACTAAACTTTCAAGTTAATTGGGAAATTAATGGGAAATATGAGTCAGTATTTTAAAGTTCACTGGTTGTTTTAAAGATTAATTAAAAAAACACTGAATGCAAAACATTTCCAAGCATCTTTTCTCTCATTAGGGCCTATACAGCTGTTCGCCTGCAGTTGGAAAACCTGAGTAGACCTACTAATGCTGCTCCATAGCCTTCACGCGCTATCGGAAATTTCCTACTTCCCACTTCTGAAGTCGTGATTACGAGCTCATTACATTCAAATTTTGACTTGAGAGGGCGTTCATGTTCCATCTTTTAACTACTAAACTATTTACGATAATTCCGATAGCACGTGAGGGCAGCATAAAGCCCATAGTTCATCCCTTTTATAAGCCCTTCTTTGACCAAATGACACTTCGGTGTAAGCAGGGTCTTTAGCAGGGAGAATAAAAGCATACTTACCTTTCTGTCCATTTTCCGGATCATTGCCTTCTTTAATATAATCCACTGTGTCATCGCGTTCACGGTTCATATTGCTGTATCAATGCTATTTGTATAAATATATGGTCTTTAAAATAAAAATAAAAAGATTCGATTGGATATGTTTGGACAGCTGGTTCATGCTTAGAGCACTTGTCAAGAAATACGTTGAACAATCGCTCTTGTCCAGATATGGTTCCACCTAAGAATCGTAAAAAAGTTTTTGCGTTCTTGTGTATCAGCTGCAAATCAATCGGAGGGCGTTCCCAGTTCCCACTCATGAATAATGTGGAAAATCAAATGACGCAGTTTCTCCCCACATGATGGACAGAAAATGTGGCACCAGCAGCAACCAGAGACAAAAAGGAATGTTCCAGACAGTATTTTTATTGGTGATATTCCTGTTGATATTTACAGGTAAAAATATATTTACAGTGAACAGAAATCAAATATAAAAAAGTCAGATAATGTCCAGACTGGTAAAACTAACCATAAAAATACCGTAACAACAGCAATGACTTCTTAGCATTTGTAATGATCTTAACTACTGATTTGTGATATGTGAATAAACAGGTTCTTTTTGGCTGGTTTTCACTGCAGATCTTTTTGAGGTGGCAGGCTTTTTGGAAAAACTCAGGGCTACATAATTTAAGGCCTCTGTTTCCTCAACCTACACAGGAAAAACACAAACATGATCAGCCTATATCACTGAAAATCATACATATTATGAATTGCTATACATGACAGAAACCACACAGACAACAGGAAAATAAATGAATACCTACAAACAATTTATTAATCTTGCTCTACCCACATTGTTGCTTTGGATAAAAAAGATCTGCACTATAATTAACATACCATTTAATCATATAATCTATATAGATTTGCACTATATTTATCAGTACATACAGTACAGTTAATATGCATATTTCAACAAGCAAGAAATTAATACACACAAGGACAAATTAAACCGTTCAAATGTCAGTAAAAACTTAACATTGTAACAAAAAAATCAATTTAAATAAGTAGTGTTTTTTTTACTCAAATCATTCCTGAAGGATCATGTGACACTGAAGACTGGATAATAATATTTCAGAATATTACAGTATTATTTGATCAAACAAATGCCTTGGTGAGCATAAGAGACTAAAAAAGAGATTTTTAAAAATTGTACTGACCCCAAACTTTTGACCGTATACTGTATATTAAAGAACATACTATTTGTTGATTTACTTGAAAAATATGTAGGAAACAGTTTAAAACAAAACTTTGGGAAAAACTGTTTAATCTAGTAGCTAGAGATTGACATTGATTCACATATAAATATTTTCCTGGAGTCACATTTCACATGTCATCAGTATGCCATATTTTGCAAAGAGGCCGGGTTTATGTAACGTGTTATTTTAAAACATTTGATCTTTTCATTCTCTATATAACTTACGGGACAAATAAAAATTGATTACCTGATTCCTTTGTTTTCTGGGTTGTTTTGAAGCTTCTTTGTATAATAATGCAATATATATTGTTAATTACACTGATCAGAATATTAAAAAAAATTGCAATTTTGTGATGAATATTATTTTCTACTTTATTATTTTATTTTGCCATGAGAATATTTTAATATGTTTACCTTTTTTGAGCTTTTGAATCAGTCTCACCAGAACTATGTTCACAATCAGGGATATTAAGCATATTGTGAACAGGGTATAAACGACTGGATTCCAGAAGGTCGAAGATGCTGAAATGGTAACAGATTCAGGAGTTCATGAAAAAAACATAAATACAAAGACTTATTAATAGTATTAATAATTGGCTGACTGAAGAAAGTGTGGTACTATATGTTTCTTATATCGAAATCAAATATTGCTGTACCTTCAATAGTCAACTTAGTTCCATTTCCAAAATGTATCTCCCCACATGTGGCCACAGCGCAGTAATAAATCCCAGCATCGGACGGTCTGAGTTCAGTCTGAGAGAGACTGTAGACACAGCTCTGTGTAGAAGAGCCTGTGTTCTCTGATCTCTCCATACATTGCTCACTCCTGTTATCGTGGGTGTAAATGATTCCTGGTTGAGAATATCCTGATGAATGTCTGAACCAGTAGACGCTGTATTCTCCTGCACAGATCTCACTGATGACCGAACACTGCAGAGTCACTGAATCTCCTGGATGAAGTCTGTCAGACACAGGCTGCTGGAGAACCGTGGTGCTTCTTATTCTGTCCCTTTCTGAAAGAAACGCAACATTCTGTACATACATCAAAATAATACGCATGTATGTGGAGCCAGATTGTGAAGCTCTGAACACAAATATTGTCATTAACTCACCTTTAGGAAGCAGAATTGTCCCTTCTCCAAATGTAATAATGTTCAAGAAACCCACAGCACAATAGTAGGTTGCAAAATCATATTCCTCCAAGTGAATGATGCTCAAATTAAAAGAGCCACTTCCAATTATGATAGAGAATCGATTTGTCTCGTCAAAGCCATTTTGATATGTAACGCTTCCTGAGTAATCTGAATATGCCATAAGAAGTGGTTTCTTGCCAATAGAATATTTATACCATGAAATAGAATTTATAAAGTCATCTGAGTGAGAGCAGGGTAAAATCACACGACTTCCAAGTTCAGCAACTAGCAGAGGAATTTGGTGAATAAAATCATCTCTTTCACACGTCCCATCTATAAAACAAACAAGCAACATGGTAACAAACAGAAACGTGAAAAAAAATGCTCAACTAAAATAAAATTTTAAACATACTTGCAATTGTGAGGAGAAAAAGAGAAAACAAATCCCAGAACTTCATTTTGTAGCACCTGTACTTGATCTAAAAGAGAAATAAACACATCAACAGAAGTCTTGAACATGCAAATGTACAAATGTACAAATAGGTTTAAATAGAAAAAATAACTACTTTTAGATCACTAACAACTTTAACAATGACCCTACTAGCATCCAAATCTAAGTACTTTAATAAGATAAAATAGCTCAGTAAGGGTTTAATAAATCAGTAAAGGGTTTACTTACAACCTTACAAGAAAGATGTTAGAATTAATATTATAATCCAATAACAGTGCCTGCGGATCACAGAATAAAAAGAGACAGTAAATTCAGCTCAGATTTTACTGTACAATATAATGTAAT
Source organism: Gobio gobio (assembly GCF_949357685.1). Taxonomy (NCBI): domain Eukaryota; kingdom Metazoa; phylum Chordata; class Actinopteri; order Cypriniformes; family Gobionidae; genus Gobio; species Gobio gobio. Next base: position 59,257,240 of record NC_137098.1, read on the forward strand.
TCAAATATTGTACTTTAGAGAACTAAATGGTCCTGGTTATATGGTGGACAGTGTCCATTTGAAGGTAAGTCTTCAGACTGCTTCCTCTTTTATGCACAGCAGCGTCCAAAGATCAAAGATTGACACTTTGATGTTTGACTGGTTGTTTTTAGAGAAAGGGGCAGAACCACATTTCCTTTAATAGAGTCTCTTCACATGCACTTGTACCTGCATGATGATTACGACACTGATAAATGACACAAGAAACGCAGCCCTAAATAATGTTAGATAAGTTGCCAATTAAACCCATTTAGAGTGTTCTACAATTTCTAAATGCCAAATAATCTCAAAATAGGCAAGAATCGGCTAACTAAAAGGCCTAGCCGATAAAATGGTATATCATACATGCACAAGCTATAGTTCTGAATGATGCTATGTATGTTGAATTGCATGTACAAAAATACACTCAATTAATTCTTTAATCCGGACTAAGTCTTTGACTAAAATGCTATTTTCTCAGCCTTTTGTTTAAAATTTTGCTTTTTTTTATGAAACTTAACCATATTCAAGTGTTGATAAAAAAGGATGCATGAAAAATGTTACAGTAAAACAGTAAAATGTTTTTAAAATTAAATGGAAAAAGTGAAATGTGTATTTCAAGTATAAGAAATGAATACCTATAGGGACATAGCAAAGTGCAAAAATAATATAAACATAGTAAACTATAAGTATGTTATGTTCACTTAAAGAAAACTTATAAGTATACTTGCAGTAAAACTAGTAGTTTATAGAGAGTATACCTCAAAAGTGTAAACTAAATAAATGTACTAAAAATATTAAAATAGTAAACTACTAATATACTTATAAGTTCACTTGTAATACAGATGCAGTACAAATTAAAAATGTAGTTGTATTCCAAGCAGTATTGAAATAGTACACTTACAAATACTACTAGTACATTGATATTAGTTATATATATATATATATTATAAAGAAAACTTATAAGTATACTTGCAGTAAAACTAGTAGATTAGTATACTTACTAAATAAAGTATACTTTAAAATACACTTGAAAATTACTTAAGCATACTTAATAAAGTGAACTTGAAGTATACTTCTTTTTCGTGAGGGTACCTCTCCCTATTATCATTACACTGAGCCTGATAAGTATGGTTTCAATATTTGTTTACGCAAATGATTAATCTTAACCTATGGGTTTACATCTATGACCACCATTCAAAGAACCCTTTCAGTTTCACACAGGTCACTGTTGTGGGCCCATTTAAAAGATTTAGCTTTCTGTTACTGCTAGACTTAAAACTAAGGAATAAGTGGTGACAATGTACACATGGAAGGGTTATTTTTGACTCCGCAAGTAAGGTTTTTTTTTTTTTCCTGAGACTGGTGTATGTGTGGTTTTAGAGCGAGGTGTGAAGAAACACCAGTGGGGTCAGTCCTGCGTTTGGAAAATGATCAAACTGTGATGTGTGCATATCATGCTTGCAAAAGTATGCACAGGTGCACTTATGCAATTGTATATAGTCTGTATTGGGTGAACATGATTTCACCAATTACATGTTCCTGGATCAACATCTTTGCTGATCCTCGAACATTCCAATCAACTAATCAGATATTAGGGACAAGTTTAGGCTTACATCCAGTGTACTTCTAACACATCAACTTTACATTTACACATTTACATTTATGCATTTGGCAGACGCTTTTATCCAAAGCGACTTACATTTCATTCAAGGTACACATTTTACATTTTGTCAATTCTTGCTTTCCCTGGGAATCGAACCCATGACCTTGGCGTGGCTGGCGACATGCTCTACTGTTTGAGCTACAGGAAAGCTAACTTTGAGGACAAAATGTTCACTTGCTGCCTAATATATCCCACCCACTAACTAGTGGTGTGATGAAGAGATAAACAGTGTTATTCACTTCACATGTCATTGGTTATAATGTTATGCCTGATCAGTATATTTAAACTTAAGTGGATTGGGTAAAAATGCACTGTACATAATGTATTTTGGATTTATTTTTTCTTTTAATATTTCAGGTAAAAAATGTTATCAAATCTTAATACAGTTTTATGATGTCCGTGCTAAAGTTAAATGTCTTTCCGCTGAAGTTCACCACAGCAGTTCTCCGTCTGTACTGAGCAGCTTCTTCCTGTCAGTCACTCTACAGGAAATGATGTCATACACTGTGGCCTCTTGTCTAGAGCTTTGTTTAAGATCTCTTCTTCTCCTTATATGGGCAAATTATGTGATTTGTGGTAGTACTTGCCTAAAGCCCACAGTCTTTTACATCTTTATTATGCTTTTAACAATTCTGATGTTGTGTCTGGGGTGCATTCGCTTGTAGACATCTGTGGTAAACATGTGACTGAAACGACCTCTTGATTTCAGATCAAAAGTTAGTTAGCAAAGACTGATGTTGTAGAATGGCTGTATCTCTAAACCCTTATGTGTTGCATTTTATTTCTGGGGTTCCAATGCTCTGTGCGAATCTAATTAAATAATATACATTTTGAAACTTAATCTCTGTTGTATCACAAAATAGAAATTCTTTTCAGAAATGTGACTATCAATTTTCCATATAGTAGTGTTATCTTTATGTCAACTTCCCTACTATTCTAGTTTGCGAAAATTGACTGAACATGCTCAGCAGCCTGTCAGCCGTACCTTTTTAACTTGCAGAGGTAAACTTCACAGAACAACATACAGTGTGCTTTTAAAAACACTTTACACACCAATAAGCAGTCTTTCCAACCACAGGACTGGCCACTCGGCTTTACTCTGCTTAACCATTACACCCAAGACCCATTTCACCATTCAAGAGAGACCCTATTCACAGCTCTTTCCATCAGATAAGTGTTATTTATTTTCTTTTCACTCTACAAACAAGCGCTACACAGGAAGTTGCAACTCAAAGGCTTAAAGTAGGACTGTCAATCAGTATTTACTACAGAAAGCACCCAAATGAAGGTACTTCAAAAACATTAAATTAATGTGACGGACGATTAAAGGATTGAATAGACATTAGAAAAGAGTCTTTCAAATCTATAAATAGATGTTCAACTGTTATGTTTACCATTTCAATATTTATTAAGCATTACAAATAGAGCAATCTGTTTGCATTTTGTATGTTTTTCGTCTTCTGTGCAAATTATATAAAATATGGCCATCAGCTCAATTATTTATACGAATGTATGTATTTTTGTATGAGTGTGTGTGTGTGTGTGTGTGTGTGTTTGTAGAGTCATGTAAAGATGCTGTAAGAAAGATAAGGAAGTGTATATAAAGTCAAACCTCTTTGTGTTTCTCTCTTTCAGTCTCACTATCAACGAAGGATATAAAACCTGTCTGACTGTTTACATGGCACAAACCTGAGATCATTAATGAAAACTGTATGATGTAAGTTTGTTTTGTTTGTTCGTTTAGTTGATTGTTAATTTATTCATTTTTATATGCTCACTTTTGGGAGCTTTAGACTAACTTTTTTAACATGAATTTGGATTATGTCAAGCTAGTTAACTACAATAACGGACCTGCTAAAGATGACGCTCTGAATTTCCTGTATTGTATTTTCTTGGGATGTTTAATAATGTCAGATAACTTTGGTAGAAAGGTATGTAATGGATTACAACCAACCAATCAGCTGTTAAATTTAAGTACACAATTAGATAATACCAATTTATGTCAACCAATGACCAAGCAATGCTTCATTTTGTTCAGTCTGTGGTGTAAAAGTTCGCATTAGCAATTAAAGATAAAACACTTAAGCAAAACAGGCTCAGGTCAAAGTGTCTGAATAATTTTGGTCCCAAATGTTTATCAATTTTACTGGTAGTCACTGTATGAAGAATCTTTGGGTATAATATGTCACAGTTTACTTTATTTTGCTATCCTCACTTACATAATGAACTATAGTGTCCTGCAAACTAGTAAAAAAATGATATCTGGTGTCTGGCATTTGAACATGTTCTCTCTTTCTTTCATTTCAACCCACGTGAAGCCAATCACAATGCTTCATTTTTTCATCCTAATGCTTAATGTTCCTCAGTGTAAGTAACTATTTTTGTTAAACTTAAACTAAATTCATACTTGTTTGGATTACTTAATAAATATTCTTAGATGCAATTCCACAGCAAACAATACCATCTTTTCACCCTTTCCTTCTCATATTGATTTCATTCAGGCAGCTCAGATAATGCAGACGTCGTGGCTCAGAATCATCTGAAGATTGTTCAAGCTGGAGACAGTGTTAACTTCACCTGTATTTTAACAAGTGATTTAAGATGCAGTGTTGTTTGGGTCAAACAAAGAGTCGGAGAGAAACCCCTTCTGATTGCTTCATCGTATCAAGCTTTAGATGTCAAATATGAAAATGAATTTGACAAACATAAACGTTATTTTGTAACAAAAGATGATGTAAGTTTTAATCTGAGCATCACAAAAACAGCAAAATCAGACACTGCAACATACTATTGTGTTATGTTTGCATATGTGTTCTTATTGGGCGAGAGCACTGATCTGATTGTTAAAGGTAAGCAGAATATTCACTTCAATATGACTACACATTGTGTCTGATCAAATAAGCATTATGTTGCTGTTATTGTCTTTTCAGATGGACAGCTGAGCATCGACTCTGCGCCTCAGAGAGCTGAGACAGATCCAGAGTATCCAGAAGAGTCTGCAGCGGCCCTGCAGTGTGCCGTCGTCACTCAGAGCTGTGCAGGAGAACACAACGTCTACTGGGTCAGACATGAGTCTGGAGAATCTCCTCCAGGAATCATTTACACTCAGCAGCGCAGGAACGGTCAGTGTGAGAGGAGCTCTGATGATGATGGGAACTCTTCCACACACAGATGTCTCTACAACCTGCCCAAGAGGAACTCTGATGCTGGGATTTATTACTGCGCTGTGGCCGCATGTGGACAGATACTGTTTGGAGATGGAAGAAAAGTTGATTTGCCAGGTGCCCAGTTTTAGTTTATTAAAAATTATACCATGTGATGGCTTTGACGTCTTTTAATACTTTTTTTTGCATTACTACAGACAAATGCTTTCAGACACATTGGACTATAGCCGCTTTGATTGTAATAATTGTATCTGTGATCGTGATTATTATCATGGCTGCATGTTTGTACAAGCACCAGCAAAAAGGTATGCATTATTTTATGTTTTAATATGGTTTTAAATGTCAGTGCAGTTGTAATATGTATTCTCATTGTTCCTTCAAGATGAGATGCACAACACTCAGCACCCTCAGTTGATGGTAAGATGATTTGTTTTCCTTGGTATTATGGAATACAAATATCTTGATAATGAGTTTAAATACTGCTACCAATCTATACACTAAACTGTATGTTTTTAGGCAATATATTTGACGGAATGATTCATTCTATGACAGGCTGACGACACAGATGCTATGAATTATACAGCTTTGAGCTTTCAACAAAATCCCTCCACCACTAGAAGACCCAGGGAAAGAAGCACACAAGATAATTCAATATATACACATGTAAGATATGAATGAGTATGTTTTACTTGCATAGTATTCAGAGGCTTCTACTCTGAAGCTATAAAAGTTGACATTTCATGTCAGATACCAAGACCAAGACCAATTTATGAACCTAAAATGATGAGTGTTTAATTAAATTTTACTCAAGTATGTTAAACTCAATCATTGTCCTGCATCTAATACTGTACTTGATAAATTACTAAAGAAATGAGACCTGCTGACTTTCTGTTGAGTTGTTTCTACACTGAATTACATCACAGCTATAAAATGTGCTGAAATTGTGTTAAATCCCTGTCCGTGGTACTGAAATAACATTCTTGATTCATATTGATTTTGTAACGTAAGTAGCATGATTTCATTTCACACTGAATCTAATCCAGAAATTGATGAAATGATTGTTATCAAAGATATGACAAAACCCATTAATACACTTTTCATGTATCTTGTATCATGGACATTTTCCTTGTGCAATATAATTATTAATTCAGTAACAGATTGTACTAATAGTTTATCTTGACCTTTGACACGTCCATAGAACATGAGTCAAAATTACTACTTTTTATTTTACACAATGTAGATAACTGATGTACAGCAATTGTGTGTTTTATAATTGTCTTTTACCATTAAAAAACTATATTGTAGCATTTTATTTTACCTGCAAACAAACAAAAAGGAGGACAGAGGTTATTGTCTATGATGTGCAGGTAGCTAATAGTTAATATGCAGTTAACTCTTGCAGTAAATATTGTTAAGAAAATGTTTCAGTTCTGATTGTTCTGAATTGGAATTTTTCATATTAGAACAATAACAAATTGGGTTGCACTTTATTTTACAGTATGTGTACTTACAGTGTACTTACTGGTTAATATGAGGTAACTACATGGGTTAAGGTTAGGTTTAGTGGTTGGTTCAGGGCTAGTACCTAGTTATAACCCAGTTATTTATCAGGTAGTTCATGTGACCTGTATATTTGAGTACTTTTCCAACCTCAGGACTGGCTACCCTACAGTTACCTTACCACCCACACTCATTCACAGCCCACAAATACCTTTCTGAGCAGATTTTTCCATTACGTGCATTGTTGTTGTTTTTTTCTATGCCTAATTATGGAGAAAGTTCGACAATGGCACATTTTTACATAACATTTACATTTTATTGTATTTATTTACTTTAATTTGCTTTAGTACATATGCAAATGTGAGTGATAATAATATTAATACTACTGAAAAGCAGAACAATAATGGCAAATAATTAATAATGCCTGCAAAATTTCCATTTTATTTGATAATTTGCTTCCGTTTGGCCCTCTAGCGGTTAAAAAACAAAACTGCATGCATTTTGTGGAAGAACATTATTTTGGTTGTGCTTTGGCTCAACGCGGACGAATCTGGTTATCCTGCAGCTCATATGTTAGAGAGCTATATGGCATTTTATCTGTTCAATAAAATACCTTACTCATCTGTACTGTAAACCCGAACAAGTTGTGGTAATTAGTTACATCAAAATTTTTAAGTAAAAAAATTATAATCAAAACTGCCATTTTTTTATTTATTTTTTATTTATACATTTTAATTGCTCTTAACTTGAAATATTATAAGCTAATTCATGCATTTAACTTAAAATTATCATGTAATCTCAACTTAAATATTTTTTGTATTAGAAACTTTAACCAGCTAATTCAACAAAAGCTAACATGCTAAGGCCGCGTCTCCACCAAAGCGTTTTTATCCAGCTGAAAATGCTAGGCGCTCTGCTGAAAACGTCTCGCTGTGGGAGTGTTTTGGTAGCGCAGCTTTTTTTTTCAGTTGAGACTCTTTGCTTGTTATGATACGGAATATCCGCATAAGTGTTACTAGTATCTCATTTCACATATGGTTTGTTTCTGTATTGATTCTATATAAAAATGCTAATACAATGTAAAGTATTTGCTCTGGCTCTTGTTTTAAATTATTTTGTACCGTTATTATACTGCTTGTTTTCATCTGTTGACGTTGTACAGTACAAGCAGAATGTTGCACCCCTCCTCCACTCTGATTGGATGGCTGGGTGAAAATTGACAGTGATGAACGCTACATTTTACTCAAAGTTGAAAATTTTTCAACTAGGTGACCAGTAAAAAATGCTGAACCCTTAGTGCTTGAGTGTGAAATATTCACTCAGCGCCTTGTTGCGCTCATGGCGTTCTAAAAACACGGCGCTCCCATTGAAAACAATTGAATACGCCAGCCAGCTGCGTGAAAAAACGCTTTGGTGGACACACGGCCTAATTGGTAACACAATGCTTTGATAGCATTAGTTTAGCATGGCAATTGCTGAAAGAGTACGGCAATATGGAATATTTAACATATAGGCTATCTGTTGCAATGCTATCTCACGACCAATTTGTACATACACTATATTGCCAAAAGTATTGGGATACCCCTCCAAATCATTGAATTCAGGTGTTTCAATCACTTTAATTGCCACAGAGACAAGAGACATGGCCACAAAGACATTTTGGACAATTTCATGCTCCCAACTTTGTGGGAACAGTTTGGGAATGGCCCCTTCCTGTTCCAACATGACAAGCAAAGTCCATAAAGACATGGTTGAGCAAGATTGGTGTGGAGGAACTTGACTGGCCTGCACAGAGTCCTGACCTCAACCCGACAGAATACCTTTGGGATGAATTAGAGTGGAGACTGCGAGCCAGGCCTTCTCATCCAACATCAGTGCCTGACCTCACAAATGCGCATAGAAGAATGGTCAAAAATTCCCATAAACACACTCCTAAACCTTGTGGAAAGAGTTGAAGCTATTATAGCTGCAAAGGGTGGGCCAACTCCATATTAAACCCTACGGATTAAGAATGGGAAGTCATTTTAAGTTCATGTGCATGTAAAGGCAGGTGTCCCAAAACTTGTAGTTCAATATAGTGTTTTCAAAAATCTTACAAATTCAGTCGTATGAATTAGCCACTTCGTAAAATATGTACAAATTGCAGTGAGATCAATTTGATCTCTTCTACAGAAACTATTCTAAATTAGCATAGCAAAACATTAAACACTACTAAATCTCCAGCTTAACGTTTACCTTGCAGAAAACTCATTACATCACACTAAATTTTTGCATTTAACTCCCTTTTGAGTGCCATGGCAAAGCATGCTGGGAAATAAAAATTCCAGCCCAGTTTCTGTTAAATTTAAGTTCATAAAACTCAAAACTAGGGATGCACCGAATCCAGATTTGTGGGGTTCGGCCGAATACCGAATCCACTGGTTAAGATTCGGCCGAATCCGAAACCGAATCCTACTCCCATCCTCAGTCCATTATCACAGTAAACACATTAATGAAGTAAACAACGTCCACAGCAGTGTAGGGATGCTATTGACCATTTAACCGTTAACCGAAAGTAAGAACTCCTGTAGTACAAGCTCCTGACTGGTGGAAAGCAAATGAAAGGCGCTTCCCGAGGCTGGCCACTCTAGCGAGGCGTTATATTCAAGGTGTGGATTGAGGTAGCCTAGGCCTGTTATTTTTATTTGACAAAAAAAACAAAAAAACGATTCCGGTTCTCCAAAGCTTCAAACGGATTCAGTGTATTTTCGTTTTGTCATCTTAATTTGGTAATTATTTAAGTGAAAAATATTTAGTGTAGGCCTATTTATTTTATTCTTTTTATTTACAGTGGGGCAAAAAAGTATTTAGTCAGCCACCAATTGTGCAAGTTCTCCCACTTAAAAAGATGAGAGAGGCCTGTCATTTTCATCATAGGTACACTTCAACTATGAGAGACAGAATGAGAAAAAAAAAATCCAGAAAATCACATTGTCTGATTTTTAAATCAGCCTAGTGAATGACCTGCAGAGAGCTGGGACCAAAGTAACAAAGGCTACCATCAGTAACACACTACGCCGCCAGGGACTCAAATCCTGCAGTGCCAGACGTGTCCCCCTGCTTAAGCCAGTATATGTCAGGGCCCGTCTGAAGTTTGCTAGAGAGCATTTGGATGATCCAGATGAGGATTGGGAGAATGTCATATGGTCAGATGAAACCAAAATAGAACTTTTTGGTAAAAACTGAACTTGTCGTGTTTGGAGGAGAAAGAATGCTGAGTTGGATCCAAAGAACACCATACCTACTGTGAAGCATGGGGGTGGAAACATCATGCTTTGGAGCTGTTTTTCTGCAAATGGACCAGTATGACTGATCCGTGTAAAGGAAAGAATGAATGGAGCCATGTATCGTGAGATTTTGAGTAAAAACCTCCTTCCATCAGCAAGGGCATTGAAGATGAAACGTGGCTGGGTCTTTCAGCATGAAAATGATCCCAAACACACCACCCAGGCAACGAAGAAGTGGCTTCGTGAGAAGCATTTAAAGGTCCTGGAGTGGCCTAGCCAGTCTCCAGATCTCAACCCCATAGAAAATCTTTGGAGGGAGTTTAAAATCCGTTGCCCAGCGATAGCCCCAAAACATCACTGCTGTAGAGGAGATCTGCATGGAGGAATGGGCCAAACTACCAGCAACAGTGTGTAAAATCCTTGTGGAGATTTATTGAAAACATTTGACCTCTGTCATTGCCAACAAAGTGTATATAACAAAGTATTGAGATTAACTTTTGTTATTGACCAAATACTTATTTTCCACCATAAATTGCAAATAAATTCTTTCAAAATCAGACCGTGTGAATTTCTGGATTTTTTTTCTCATTCTGTCTCTCATAGTTGATGTGTACCTATGATGAAAATTACAGGACTCTCTCATCTTTTTAAGTGGGAGGACTTGCACAATTGATGGCTGACTAAATACTTAAATATATTTCAATTTCCGTGTCCGCACAGCTCTCAAAGTAAACTCAACCGTGGATCGGCACGGAATGGCCGAGTTCGACACGTGCAGTGCAATTTTTTAATACTCTACCAGACATCGGAGGGCAGCACTGAGTCGTGTCATCAACAGGACACTCGCTCTGCACGATCTAAGAAGAAAAGTAGTGGATTAACCGTTGCAACCAATTTCAGAAGAAACAACAACACACAAACTTTACACAAATGCTCATGAAGTTCGCCGTCCATTATAGTGTTTTCCTCCTTTTTCAAGCGTGTTTTTGAATCACTCTTTCCATTCTCTTCTTCAACGACTGCACACTATGGTAGTGTGCGTATTGTCACCTAGTGGACTCATCTGTTTTTCTTGTTTATGCGCTGTTGTATGCAAGTTGTACAAAAATTGGGCTGCACGCAGACAGGGCCGTTTGAAGAAATTTGGGGGCCCCAAGCAAAATGGACATGGAGACAGTGCAAATACTGTTGTTGCATATACTGTCCATAAAATTTGAAAACATTTGCAAAAAACACCACTGTATCATTAAAAAAGATTTTGTAAACCTTTAACCATTTTTAAAACATCTATAAACATTGCATAGATAGACGGACCAGATATTCCTAACACTTTGGGAATACTTAAGGGTTTCTAGTTGGTTTGTAAACTGTCTATAAACATTATCTAGATGGTTATTATAAAGTTGCAACAGATGACTATAATACCTTGATAAATAGTTAATAAACAGTACCAGTAAAACATGTGGGTTGTCCTGATACTGTACTTCAAAATGTAACAGTGTAAAACTTGCCACAGAATAAAGTAATTGTTCAAGATCCATTGGTAACTTATAAAAATAATGTCATATTTGCAAACTGTCACTACCGTATATCCCGACACTAGCACACTAAGATAAGCTATGAAAAAAATAATGTTCCTCTGCCTCTTTCTGGTTAAATAATGTTTATAATAATTGTTAATATAGCATGCTATATTAACTATTCCAGGTTATTTATGCATAGCATAAATAATAGTTAGTATAGCATGCTATGCCACTTTCATCAAAACCTATAGCAATCTCATGTAATTTCGTCTGTTCGAAAAAAAAGTTGCACTAACTGTTCGTTACAAGCAGCATTTGCTGTCAGGCAGGTAACGATAGCTAACATAAACATATTTTTGCTAGCCTACTGCAAACTTACACCATTTTTGTACATGACAAGTAGAGCTATTTTATCCAGTGTAATTTATCACATACCACTATCTTGTTTTTTTCTTATCCTCCTCTTCCTTTCTCTATTTTCTTTTCTGGCTTCCTGAAGCATAAAATTCCGCTTCAAATCCGAGGAGGTTTTGTATTCTGCCGGCAGCAGAGATCGCGTGGTTGTCTGGCTGCTGTCAGCGACTACTGAGAGGGGGCCCCCTTAAGGGGGATCCCGATAACGGTGTCATTGCACTTTACTGCATTGACTATCAATGGGGCGCTCACACAGTTTGTCGTTTCATTTTATTCTTAACCTGTCGCTGTCTTGGGGCCCCAGGCCAGCTCGGGGCCCCAAGCAATTGCTTGGTTTGCCTGCCTTGTCGCGACGGGCCTGCACGCAGACAGGGGGTGCGTCTCAATCAGCTCTCTGGTTCAGTAGTCAGGGCACTGATCAGGGAGTCAGCCCATTGATTTATTCCCTGCAGTGATCCTGACTCCCTGACTACTGAACTAGGGAGCTGATTGAAACGAACCAAGGGTGTGCGGATGTCCGCAAACCCTCCTGATGATGAAAATTACTTCATGCAGAAGGTGCGCGGACGGCCAAAGTATATTTTGGGCTTAAGTTTAGACACGAAGAAGAGAAGAAGATCAGTAAGAAGCATGAGGGATGTGGAACCAAAAGTTGTTTATGCTGCCACACGCTGATCCACAGATTATCAGACCGCTTGTCACAAAACACAAGTGAAATTCTGCTGATGTTAAATACTCTTACTGTGTAGCTAGCTTACTGTGTAACTTTTGACTGTTGTTATGATTTATCTTGTGATATTATGCTATTTTATGTGGCTAGAGCGATGAAAGGTGGTGACGATTCTCAGGGGCTTTCAGAGGGCGCCTGCAGCCCATCCTACACCCCCAACCCCCACCAGGGCCCCGGATACCCTAGCTACAGCCCTGGTTGAGTTATAAGAAACAAATACATTATCAGTGTCTTTTGAAAGATTTTTCTTTTCTTTTCTTTTTTTTGCATTCTGTTACAACTTGCTTCTGTGCAAATTATATGTTAGTACAATCACTGCGGCCTTAACCTTTGTCATGACAGAAAAACTATTTTACATGTATAATTTTAGATTTTAATTTATAATTTCACATTTTTATTCACTAATTGATGTTTTACACTTTAAAACATTCAGTTGATAAAATAATTTCTGTTATCCTGTGGGAAAAGATGATCTCAAAATCATACAGACACTATTGGGAAAGGGTTCAAATATGGAGAAGATGCTAGAAAAACAATGAATGTGTAGGCTTTTTTTCTGAAGAATAGTGCTCAGGACAAATATCACAATAACTATCACAAAACATAAAAATACTTGGGGTTACTTGACTGTAACCCTGTTCCCTGATAAAGCAGAACGAGATGCTGCATGAAGTTATGCATATGGGAACGTATTTTATAGTGACTGCTTTGAAAACTGTATTTAAACACATCAATGAAATTTACCCGGTGGTAATTATAGCCTCGGCTGGTGACGTAATCAGCGTACCTGTTGCACGAGGCTATAAATAGATGAGCACCAGCTGTATCTACAGGTCTTTTTCTGTTTGAAGACCAGTCCTGGGACATCATCAGCACGGCACTGCAATGCAGCATCTCGTTCCACTTTATCAGGGAACAGGGTTACAGTCAAGTAACCCCAAGTGTTGCATTTCAAAATCTACACTTAATGCTGCATGAAGTTATGCATATGGGAACGAGAATACCCATGCCACCATGCTTGATTGTGTCTGGACCCCTTATGGTTGTGTAGGTGTGCACAAGGATGCAAGAGACCTCAGACATTAGCTTACGATGTCGACTAAAGGACATGAAAGCCCAGAGTGGCATGAGCATCCGAGCCAAAAATATATGAATGTGTGCAGAGAGGACCATCCTGCCGCACCACAAACACTTTGTAAGGGGCACCCCTTACTAAGCAGTAAAGGGGGCGACCTCAACCTGGTGAAGAGAGCCCTTAACCCTATTGGCGAAGCTTGACTGTGTGCCTATAGGCAAGAGCAATCCCTGACGCAAAGTGACATGGTTTGTTTGTGGCGGCAGAACATCAGTTACGGCTGCCAAGGCAAACAACAGTTGCTCCAACTTATGACACTGGCTAGTGCGGTGGACGTAGGCCTTAAGAGCATGGACTGGACACAGTCTATGAAGTTTCTCCTGATCTGGCGTTGTGAAAGGCGGAGGGCAGAAGGTTTCAAGAGTGACAGGATGTAAAGTCGATAAAGGAACCTTAGGCAGGTAGTCAGGATGAGGATGCAAAATTACTTCCACCAAGAAGTTAAAACCATAAGAAAACCAACTTAGGGTCAGAAGTATGTCAGACGCTGACTCTAACGGTTTAAAGGGGGTCTCAACCAGACCCTCGAGGACTATAACTAAGTTCCATGAAGGGATCTTGGTTCTTACTGGAGGCCTCAACTGCCTGGCACAACGTAGTGAGCTGGCAGATGATGCCTCCCAAGCGACATGCCTACCACCAGGGCATGGCAAGCTGAAAGAGCGGCCACATAAACCCTGAGAGTGGAAGGGCGAGTGCCTGTTGACACTTCTCTCCTGCAGACAGTCCAGAACTGAAGCAACCTGGTAGTTGACTTGATCTGCATTATGTGTCATACATCCATCTTTCAAAGACACCCCATTTATTGGCATAAACTCTCAGAGTGGAGGACACCCTAGCACTTGGGATGGTCTCAATAGTTGCAGGCAAAAGCCCAGTGGCCCTCAATTTGTACCCATCAGGGGCCAAACATGAAGGTTCCACAGGTCAAACCTGGGGTGAGATATCATGCCCTCTGCCTGAGACAGAAGGTCCCTCCTCGCCGGAATCACCACGGCGAGCCATTGAGGAGAGACACCATCTCCGAGAACCAAACTCAGTTCATCCAACGCAGCGCTACCGATAAGAGGCAAGACCATTGTTGGCGAACCCTGGCAAGAACTGCCGGGAGCAGAGCGACTGGAAGGAGGGCATACAGACGCATTTTGGGCCATGTATGAACCATCACATCCAGACCCAGTGGGGCTGGGTGACTGAGAGAGAAGCATGGGGAACATTGCACTGTCTGAGAAGAGGCAAAGAGGTCCACTTCTGCTCTGTAAAATCTGGTCCAGATCTGCTTGACTACTTCTGTCTGGACAGTAAATCTGCTCCCCCATTCAACCGCCCCTGAATGTACACTGCTCTAAGTGACAGGAACTTGTCAAAAAAAATCTGTCTCACTATTCTGATAGCGTGAGCACAGACCTCCTTGGTGATTATATATGAGACTGCAGCCGACTGTCCACCCGCACTAGGACATGACAGACCCTCAATTGGGGAAGAAAGTATTTCAGGGCCAGAAATACAGCAGAAAAACAACTCGAGGCAGTTGATGTGTCAACTGAGTTGATGACCCTCCCATTCCCCTTGGGCTGGACGACCACTTAAGGCCGCACCCCAGCCCGTCAGGGAAGCGTCCGTCGTTAGCAACTTGCGACGATAAGATACGCCTGGAGTGGGACGCAAGGCAAGAACTGGGGTCTGAACCACATAGTTAGTGTAAAAGGCCATTTGGCGCGCCACTTTATTTGCTTGAGGATTGGCCCTAAAGTCCTGTGGCTTTGAGCCAAAACTGAAACGGTCTTATTTGCAACAACCCCAAAGGGAAACCCGTGGATGCTGACGCCATGAGACCTAACACTCTGGTGCTGATGATCAGTGAGATCTTGGTCTAGCCTGACTTTGCTCAGGGTATACTGAATGGTCTTGATTCGAGCGGGAAACAGTTGTACCCACCTCGTGACCAAAGACCAAACAAACCCTATATAAGTCGTTCTCTGGGCAGAAGAAAGAACACTTTTCTTGGTGTTGACCCTAGAGAAACTAGATGAGCTAACACTGTCTCAGTGTTGAAGCACCATCTCATGCGATTGTGCTAATATTAGCAATCGCCTTTGTAATTCAAAATATGAATGCCCCGGAATCCTAATGGAGCCAGTAATACATCCATGCATTTCGTATATGAGCGGTTACAAGGCTAGCCGAATGGAAGACCCGAAATTGGTAAGCTTTTGCCCCCAACAGCGCATCTTAGGAACTTCCTGTGTTGTGGCAGTCTTTATATGTAAATACATGCGTCCTTCAGTTCAATTGTGCTGAATCCAATCACAATGTTGAATATGCGGCACAACCATCTCTACGGTAGCATCTTGACCTTGAGTACTTTAACTGCTTCATGGTTTAAGCCTCAAAGATCTAAGATTGGACACACACCCCCACCCTACTGGGGACCAGGAAGTAACTGCTGTAATAGCCCAACCCACACTCCATAAGAGGAACATGTTCCATGGCCTCTTAGTTGAGTATAGTTTGAAGCTCTTGTCACAGTACGAGCGCCAGACTCTGAAAGTGATAATTTTAACACTTCCTGTTGAGGGGATGTTAGATGTTCTATGTCCTGGATGATAGCAGGAATTAAACACAGAACGTATAACATTTCACTGGAAACCGAGCAGAGAGCAGAAAGACTGAACGCACTCATCCAATGACGCCTGCTTGCTCATTACTGCAAATTGGTAGGCTAATTCTGATACATGCAATGACTATCCATTATGACGTGTAGGCATTTTTATATTCATGTACTCAATAATAATCTTTTACATTTGAATCCTTTAATTTTTCATATTTAAAAATGTTTGTGTGCTGCTGAGTGTATGCGTTGTGGACCCGCCTAGACGCATATTACTAATGCGCCCTTTAAATAACATGAAAAATACTGCGCTATTGACTTTAGACCAGGTTTTTGTTGATCAATGGCGCTTTCAGTTGCCTCAAAATAGCAACGCACCAACAATACACCTGAACTCACCTTGTTTTCAGACCAGCACGCCCATGGGCGAACAGATGGCGAATGCATTTGCTATTTAAACAATGTGGCGCTGGACGTGAAAAGGATAACTTGGAAAAACACTTGCCTGGCACCGCATTGCATGATAGGGCCCAGGATAGGAGAGCCGTTTTCTCAGCTCTTTATACATAGATCACTCCTGTTATTTGTAAATGATTCCTGGATGAGAATTGATAAACAAGCAGAAAGGAATTCCTGAGAGTAATACTACCCACTGAGTTTCGTGCTTTTGGTGAAGATGTTGACAGCAAGTGACAAGAAGTATCAGTAGAGGGCAGTATGCGACTGTATTTTCCCTAAGATCTTTTTATTTGTTTTATTTTTGACAAAGCCACAAAACATTGTGAATTAAACCATGAAACCAATCTCAGTCTTATGTAAATTAAAGACGTTAAACTCACGGACCTTTATAGACAAAAAAATTTGAGACAACTACATTTTATTATACAGAAATTCACAAAGCTTTCGCAGTTTTCTAATAGTGTAGATCACCGCAGTAAACATTGTATTGTTTGTGAATTTGTGATCTCAGACTTTGAATTGAGTATGTTTCAGACATTATTGATGGGTATATTCTCACCCACACAAGCTTGATGATGTGGCTACGGTCAGAGAGCGACAATAGAGCGCATCATTTCCTGTAGAAACTGAGACAGGAAGAAGCCACTCAGAGCAAAGTGAGAAGTGCTGAGGTGATGTTCAACTGGTAGGGCTGTAATAGAGAGCTGCCTCTTTTCATGTGGCGAAGAGGTCGACATGTGAAAGTCTGCAGTAGTGGTCTGCAGCAAAATAAATGATTGCATATATGATCATTTATTTGCACGTCAATATCTGTTTACAACATACATTAAAATATTGATATTATAAGCAAGATCAGTTGGCTCATTAAATGTATACTCTCTTATTATTCACATCTCAGGAACTCAACACATCCATGATTTAACATGCAAATCAACAAATGAGTTTTGAAAAAATATAGAGGCACATCTTTCCAATGAGCCTATGCTGAAACGTATGTTTATGCCATTTATTCGTTTACATTTAATAATTTTTTTTTAAATGTAGTCAGCAGTGCAGGTGGTAGGGCTTGTGTTTCTTTAATTAAACAGAAATGTAACCAATATAGTGCATCTCTGTCCATGGTGCTGAAATCCTACTTATGAAGAGTGTGTGTTGCACCAGAACACCTCCACCTGTTGAAGTTTTGCATGGGATCCTGATATTTTGCATTAGAGTAGATTAATTAATTATGTCCTGATCTGTGAATGATGTGAGATGAATAAGTCATTTTAAATATCAATAGCGTTTGTGAAAGTGGGAAATTCTTACACTACATACTAGGACCGGCCTAAAAAAGGAGGTCAAACATCACAGAGTCGCAGTTTAGTCAGTCGGTTCAATGGAAACTTTCAGCCGCTGAGGTGCGAGCACTTTCTTTCCACTCTCGATCTTAATAGGTGACTGCGAGTTTTTTTGTGGCCTGGGCTCATAGTCCAAAACCACAAGTGTATAAAGTGTCAAGGTACTGCTTCAACAAACATCAAACAGAAAGAAAAAAAAAACAATTTTCATACTATATATAATAACTATTTAAAACAGCATTTTGCTCATTCTTTTATAATTACACCTTTTGTAAGATTTTCATATTAATTGAGAGGCTACTGGAATTTGTTTATATTTATTTTTTATATTTATTTATTTATTTGTCACACTTTAAAATGTAAAAAAAATGAAATAAAGATAGTGATAATTTTTTTAAATAAATTGTGACCAGTTACATGATCTAAGATATACACTTTCCTTTACACAATCATATGCATTTTAAGCTAAATATTGGTAAAACATACTTAAATTCTAAAATTAGTGTAAGTCAATGAATTCAAAACTGGTCATTTTTCTATTTTTTTTTATAAAAGTAGGTGTAATTGTACTGCTTGAAACACGGCACACAAATGTAGGAAAAAATATAATGAAAAAGCAGAATTTGTAAGGGATAGTGTCCAAAAAAAATAAAAAATGGTTTACATGTAATAAAGTCATACATCTCAGTATTATGGCTGGAAAACATACAGTATATACACACACACACAGGACACACTGAAGCTAAACAACCAATCATAATTTTAGTTCACACCCAACACATGTAACAGTTATTGCTATATTGGTAAATAATAAAATGTAACAAATATTGCCAGTGTGTGTTGGTCCGCTGAAGTTCACCTCACCAGGGCTCGCTCTACAATGAACTGCTACTTCCTGTAACTCCCTACAGGAAATTATTCTTTGTTTCCAACCCCTTGATGAGAGGCTACTTATGTTCAAACACGGCCATGTGGTCTGTGGTGTGGTTGGTCTACAATCGCTGTGCTCCCATATTTCAAAAAAGAAAGAAAAATTAAATTAAAAATAAGATGATTAGCCTTCAACTTATTTAATGATTCTCTAAAAATATGTTTTCACAGACTTTACTTATTATGTGAAATTTTGCTTGCAGACCGCAGATATGTAGACCATATATATATTACTTACATGTATGCATATTTTATTATGTTGAATAAACATTATAAAACAACCAAAAATCATCTTTTTGCCAATTTGCTGCACAGGCCTGTAAGGCCAGCTCTGATGGCCTCCAACATTTCAAACATGTTCACAATAATTAATACTCTGACAGAAATGTCTCCACCTAATGGCTGAGCTTTATTGTAAATGTTTTGAGAATTTTGTGAGACTTTCACAAGAGTTAGCAATGTAACTCTTTATATATATATATATATATATATATATATATATATATATATATATATAGACCTTTAGCCTTCAGTTCATTGTGATGGTGTCAAATGGCAGGGGGTAATGCTCACTTTGCGAAGAGTCCGGTAACAGAGAGCAGGTAGGCTACAAAACATGTCAAATAAATGGATTAGTTTTACTTTTATAAATTGAGCATGATCATATTACAGATTCATTACTTTTCAAATAAATAAATGAACTTGAAATTATTTTACTTCACGTGTAGAGACTGCAGAGTGATACAGTACATGGCCAAATAAAAAAGACTTTCAATAATCCGGAAAATAAGTTAAAGGGTTAGTTCCCCCCAAAAGAAAAGAAGAACACCTAATGTAACCCACCCTCATGTTGTTCCAGAAACCTGTATTAGTTAGATGTCGTTAACCAAACCATGTCTGTGCTTCTTAGTTAGAATGTTGATAAAATTCAAGATATGCAGCAAAAATGCTACATTTCTATAACTGTTTATTTCACACCAACATAATGAATTGTTCTGCATGAGAGTGTGGGCGCGCTTTTGATAAACACAGGATTATAGTTTAACCATACACCTTAAAAATAGCAGGTAGAAAAATATTTTGACATCTTAAAACTGATGTTGGCCGGTAGAAAAATATTTTGGCCAGTGTTTTGTTTCTGTTGAGCCAAAAGTGAACAAGTGCCTGTCTGCAGTTGGCAAAATGACGTGGCCCAATTGCGGCTGCCACAACTCAGCCGATGCCGCGACTCAGCCGACAGCGCCGCAGGTTTTACGGAAGCGGCTCGATCCTAATTGCTAGCTGGGCTGTTTGTGTTTTAGTCTCAGAGCGTTTTTACACTGGGTTTGTTGTGGTCCGCGTCAGAGCGCTTTCTACACCGCAGGCTCCCTCTCGCTCGTATCCAAGGTAAATCATCAACACTATCATCCCTTACATGTGTTTTATTGAACTAAATACATCTTCATCTGATAACATGCATGCGCAGGTTACTTTTCTTGCGCACCCGAGTCCTTGTTGCTTTCACATTCACATGAATCTCGGCTACGGTGACCACCATAAAATAAACCAAATGTGGGACAATTACAAAGTTTGTGTGGGACAATGTGGGACATGTTACCAACACTAAAACATAACCTGAAACTGTTACACAATGTCTATCTAACTTAATAAAAACATATGTATTCTGCGTTTCAGATGATAAGAATACTTTGTTCTTTAGTCCCTTCCAGAAAACACCATTACATCACAATGTAACATTTTACATGTCATTTAAATTCAAAATCACTGAGCCCAAAGGCAGCAGGCATCAGATCTGACCAAGTCCAATAATGAACAAATAAAATATAAAGCAACATGAAATTAGTTCATTGCCAGTCTTATATATTACATATTAAGAATATAACATATTTACCGAATTATCCATTTGTTTTCTACATGGAACGAATCACCGCTCCACATTTTGATTGACAGCCGTTACAACCTACTAGTGACCGTGTTTACTCCTTTCTTTTCAACCATTGGATAGGATTTTAAAAACGGCTGTTGTTGTATTTGTGAAAGGCGGGATGTTACGTCTGACGAAGCGCTGATAAATATGTCTAGGTGAAAAACGATGCCGCAAAAAAAATAAAATGAAATGCTTTCTTAAAAAGGCAAAAGGACGCATGCATGTTTTCTTAATATGATAATTAAAAACCAACAGACTGATGAAAATGCGGGACATTTTCTCAATATGCGACGTGCGGGACAAGGGGTGAAAATGCTGTGCAGTACAACGCAAAGCGGGACGGGTGGTCACCCTAATCTCGGCACAGCTCGAGTGCAATTTGCGCAACCGAACTCAGACCACCTCCTTCAGGCAGTCTCGAATTCTGTTCCCCCGGGTCCGCATGACAACTTTCACATTACCAATTATTCGAACTAAACTGCCAGAGTGAAAATGCCCTCACATTTACATCATGATATAGACTACAGTATAAGCAATATAACATGAGTTATGCTTTTCTACCCAGAATAGCATGAGTGCAAATGCGATACTGATCTTATAGCCTAAAACAGTTTAATAAAATAAATAAGTTAATATTGTGTTTACATTTCTGTAAGGGATTTTACATTTCTTATGTTAACATAAGAAAGTCATATTTGGAACGACATGGGGGTGAGTACATGGTGATAGAATTTTCATTTTTATGTAAACTACCTATTTAACTACTGATTAAGATAAATGTTAACATGTGCCCCCTAAAAGCACAAGTGGCCCCTGCCTGGCCCCCCTAGTTTCCGTGGTCTAGAACCGCCACTGTATTTTAATTTTTATTATTTCATAAAAATGCAACACAGGTTTTAGAAAATCCTTGAGCCCTCTTTCAAAGTTGTTATAAAGCGTGTAAAGTCAGCTTTGATACTGATGGCAGCATGTACAGGGTAAAGCCACTCCCCCTTCAAATAAATAAAGCCGAATTCGATTCTTCTCAGTCGAGTCGATTTGACTGGAACATAAACATGAATTTGTCTTCAACACTTCTTCTTATGCTCTTTTTAATAGGTAAATATACACTTATGATGTTTGCTATAGAATTTGGGACAATGAATAATTTCCATGAATTTAATAAATAATATATAATAATGTGTAGCTATTATATTATACTGTACCAGGTGTAATATACAATATAGACATAAGTATATATGTTCTATAAAATCTGTTTATATCATATAATTAGCCAATGCTTTGTTATTTAACGTTTGTTAAATAACTGATTTTGAAAAAACATGGAAATCTATTTTCAAGAGGTATGGAGAAACATTACAGCGTTGAGTTTGCTTCAGGGTTTAGGACTAGATTCTGAACAATCTCGTCATTAGACGTTTACTTTCATATATTTTCTTTGCCGTTTTAATGGGAGAATTCATCCAACTAAAATATTTTACTTTTTTCATTAGAATTTTTTTAAAAGGCCTCCATCAATGTTTTTGATTGCACTTTATTTTGCAGTCCTGTTCCCTATACATGTACTTATTTACTTACAATTACAATAACTGGGTATTAACTAGGTAATAACCCTGAACCTAACCTTAAAATAAGGCAGCGGCTATTTACACTAAGAGCAAATAACTGTAGATGCTATTTACTAAGTGCAATGGCATACTAAGTGAAAATAGTGATATATTCTAATAATTCTATAATAGTAATAGTAATTAGATGCTATTTATACTTTATTTTGACAGATGCATACTATTTACACCTGAGTCTTGTTGTACATAAACAGGATGCAAAAATAACTGTGTAAATGATTATATTTATTAAAATGATTAAATGGATGCCACCTTTTTAGGACAAAAAGCCTTCCTACTACCCAGTAAATGCTTTTATTATTTTTAAACATTTCGTTAGGCACTTTATTTCCACATTTAGAAAATTTTCTTATCTTTTATTGAAAGTAAATTCCTTTCCAATGTGATATGTGATTGAAAAAGAGAGAAGAGCGAGCTCTGCAAAAGGTGGATTCAAACCCGGGTCGATCGCGTCAAACCCTAGATATTTTACGCTTTACTGACTACGACACTGAAAATGTTGAAATACGCAGAAACTTAAAAAAAAAGAAACTTAAAAGGGCTTAAATACACAAGATAACAAACTGAATGTGTGTGTGAATAGTGTGATGTAATTAATGAATAACCACCATGGTGACTAACTATACAAACAGAATTTGATAGTTTGCTTGTAGTTTGTTGTATTTTTTATTGCCCCTGATTTAAAAAAAAATAAATTATAATATAAATTGCTGAAAATGAAATGGGATGAAGTTGAGAGAGTGGAATGAAGGGGGGTTGGTATAAAAAAATGTGTTTAATGCATGTACAAAAGTTAAAATGATATCCATGTTTTTATGGTTTAAAAAAGTGTTACAAACCTCCCCAGTTTTGCATATTTGATTGTGTACATTCATAGCATGTTTGCATTTTTTTGTGTGTGTTGCCAGGAGCAAGATGAAGACTTGAACTATGCAGCTCTAAATTTAGACAAGAAGAAGAGCAGAAGACCAGTAAGAAGCATGAGGGATGTGGAACCAAACATTGTTTATGCTGCCACACGCTGACCAACAGATTATCAGACCACTTGTCACAAAACACAAGTGAAATTCTGCTGATGTTAAATAATCTTACTGTGTAGCTAGCTTACTGTGTAACTTTTGTCTCAGAGCAGTGCGTTACAGAAGGTAGAAGATCCAAATGCAGCTTTATTTAGAGGGTAATCCACACTCGTAGTCAACAAACAGGCAACAGGTCATACACAGGTAATCAGTCCAATCAGGCAAACAAAACAGGAGAGACAGGCAAACAGGTAATCCACGGAATAGGCAAGAAATCCAAAACCAGAGACATAAAACCAGGGAAACGCTCAGAAATGCAGTGATACAACGTACAAGACTTCGCAGTTAATGATAGAGTGAACATGGTTTATATAGGCTGGGGTAATAGGGCAATGAGGTAATGTGACACAGGTACAAATAATGAGTGATGATGAGTCCGGGCAAAGGATTATGGGTAATGTAGTTTATGATGAAGTGACAAGTCCGGGGTGGAGTGCCCTCAGGTGGTAATCAGGGGCACTCTCACTGGTGATTGTGACATAGCCCCCCCTCAAAGGAGCGGCTTCCAGACCACAGCAGCGCAGACGAGGTTGAAGACCCCCACGGCGGAGCAGACCACCACCACAGCAGCACAGATGGTCTTGGAGACCCCCACTGCGGAGCAGACCACCACCACAGCAGCGCAGATGGTCTTGGAGACCCCCACGGCGGAGCAGACGACCACCACAACAGCGCAGACGGTCTTGGAGACCCCCACGGTGGAGCAGACGACCACCACAGCAGCGGAGATGGGTTTGAAGACCCCCACGGTGGAGCAGACGACCACCACAGCAGCGGAGACGGGTTTGAAGACCCCCACGGCGGAGCAGACGACCACCATAGCAGCGCAGACGGTCTTGGAGACCCCCACGATGGTGCAGGCTGAGCAGGTGGCCCGGTTAGAGTCCTCTTTGGACTCATGACAGGAGGCGGCGGAGCCCTCTCTGGGCTCGTGACAGGAGGCGGCGGAGCCCTCTCTGGACTCGTGACAGAAGGAGGCGGAGCCCTCTCTGGGCTCTTGACAGAAGGAGGCGGAGCCCTCTCTGGACTCGTGACAGAAGGCGGCGGAGCCCTCTCTGGACTCGGGACATGGGCCGGAGCCGTCTCTGGAAGCTGGTCAGTAGCTGGAGCCGTCTCTGGACGCTGGTCAGTGGCTGGAGCCATCTCTGGACGCTGGTCAGTGGCTGGAGCCGTCTCTGGACGCTGGTCAGTGGCTGGAGCCGTCTCTGGACGCTGGTCAGTGGCTGGAGCCGTCTCTGGACGCTGGTCAGTGGCTGGAGCCGTCTCTGGACGCTGGTCAGTGGCTGGAGCCGTCTCTGGACGCTGGTCAGTGGCTGGAGCCGTCTCTGGACGCTGGTCAGTGGCTGGAGCCGTCTCTGGACGCTGGTCAGTGGCTGGAGCCGTCTCTGGACGCTGGATGGAGACAGGGAACGTCACTGGCCTCTGGACAGTGATTGGAGACATTGCTGGATGAAAAACTGGACTGGTGGGTACTGTGGGAGTGCAGTGTTCCTCATCTGAAACTCCCACAGTGAATGCAGAACCACACAGTTGCAGTGCCAGATTCATATAAAATTCTAAAGTCCAAGAAGTATTGTGCAGTGGCATAAATGAACTGAGTGGCTCAGATAGTCCCCCACGGAAGAAAATCATAAGACATTCCGAGTCCATAGTAGTCAAATATGCCAGCTCAATAAAGTCCACTACAGAGTCCTCAATAGGACGATCTCCTTGACGGAGACGCATGATCTGTGCAGCTGAACTCATTTGTGGATAGACTGTCACTTGGCTGCTGGATCTGTGCAGGGCGAAGTCTTCTGTTACGTACTGCTCTGAGACAGAAGGTAGAAGATGCAAATGCAGCTTTATTTAGAGGGTAATCCACACTCGTAGTCAACAAACAGGCAACAGTAGTGATGGGACATCTGAAGCGAGGCTCCGGAGCTTGTGTCGAGCAAAAAGGGGCGTTCCAGATGAAGCCCCGATTCGAGGCTTGTATCGTTTCCGTGAAAATCACGTGACGATGACAAACGAGGCCTCGGTTTCTGTTGAATACGTCATTGCTTCATTCTGAGCAGTGATGCCAGTAACGCGTTACTTAGTAACGCGTTACTCTAATTTGACCACTTTTTCCAGTAACGAGTAATCTAACGCGTTACTATTTCCAAACCAGTAATCAGATTAAAGTAACTTATCCAAGTCCCTGTGAGTTACTTTTTTTGTCATTTTCCTTAGTAAAAATATATATTTTTGCTTTCTTGTTTAGTCTCAGCAGGGGTTTTCCTGCATAGAGAATTACGAGGCGGCCGCCTCCGTCAAATTTCTTGCCGCCTCCGTCTGTCGACAAAACTCAAGACAGGCAGTCACTTGCTCAGATTAGGCATGTCGTGATAATTAAATAATCATCAGAAATATATATTGTCACATTATCTTTCAGCAATCATTATTAGAATATTATTATTTGCTAGTAGCCTACAAAGTCATCTAAAGCCATTCCATAGCTGAATGTCTTTCCTCCGCTGTAGCTGTCAATCATTCTCCGTTCAGCAAAACTGCGCCTCGCGTTCGGTTCCAGTCAGCAGCTGCACGGTAAAGCTCACTCCAATATGATATATTCCCGTTATAATACTTGATATGTTGATAAAATAATTTATCTTCCTGGAGTTTATCAAGCGGTTTCTGAAAGATGTTGTGCTCGCTACTCAGGTGACAACACAAGGACTATTAATTAGCATCACACGCACAATAACCAGAATTAAAAACTGTGAAGAAACAAATAATCAGTGAATGTTTGGACCGATATAGGCTACATAGTAGACTAGGATTTGTGGGCTCAACGCTCATCTTCTCTTAATGCCGTGAACTCTTCAATGTGCTGCACTCGCGCTGCACTGCGCCCTCTGACTCCATGTTGCTTTAAGCGCATCATTCTGCACCCGGGATGCGCATAAGCGCGTTGTTGCCGCTCTGTTTTGAAGCGTTTCATATATTTTCATAGTTTTGTGCACTTAAAGATTATTAAAAAATATATTGTTCTCACGGATCGATCATATATTTGTTGTCCCTTTACAGAGCTGCACATTACGTTTACAATAAAATATAAATCTTGTAATTTTATATTATTTGTGTAGGCCCATATCATTATTTACATTCATATATAAATTAAAAATGTTTTTCATAAATGTATTTAATAAGAACACAAAGTAATTTGTACCTTTTTCATTAACATGTTTAGGGTTTTATGTTTAGTGTTTTATGTTTAGTGTTGGCAAAAACGGTTGTCATTTTTATGTTGAGGCTGCAGAGGTGTTCTTGGCAACTGATGAATGTAACTAATAAAGTAACTTGTAATCTAACTTAGTTACTTTTAAAATCAAGTAATCTGTAAAGTAACTTAGTTACTTTTAAAATCAAGTAATCTGTAAAGTAACTAAGTTACTTTTTCAAAGTAACTGTGGCAACACTGATTCTGAGTATCGCTTCCGGATAAAAGTGGTTCGAAACCTCGCGCCTCTTGTGGGGTTTGCAGTAGGCGTTTGCATTGGTGTTGAGGTGTTGGTTGTAGGCTACGTAGTAGCGAGTAGCGTGTTTGTAGTAGCATAGTTATCATTATATATCATAGCTTGTATTATATATTATATTACATTATACTTAGTTTAGTAGATTATTAGAGTAAATTAGTTCAGTAGATTATTAGAGTAAATTAGCCTATATCTAGTTGTAATACCTATAATACATATATATATATATATATATATATATATATATATATATATATATATATATATATATATATATATATATATATATATATATATATATATATATATATATATATATATATTATTCATTTTATTTATAGGCGCCTTTCATGACACTCAAGGACACCTTACAAAGTTCACACAGAAGATAAAAGTTTCATCAAACAATAAAGACAATACAGATATATATATATATATATATATATATATATATATATATATATATATATATATATATATATATATATATATATATATATATATATATATTATAATATTATTATATGTATAGCCTCCCAGTTCCATGCACTATTGCACTCCCAATCAGCACTGCACACACAATTTCTTTACAATCATTTGGGCCATTCACTGTCATCACTAACCCAAATAACTACTGAATAGTTGAACACAAAGTTGTGTGTTTGTGTGAGTTGTGTGTGCATAGGTTAATACAAGCAGAGTAAAATACTTTATTTAATACACAGGCAATAGAAAAAGGGTGTGCCCACACTATGACAATTTGGTTGCTCAGGATGAATAGATTTGTGTGCGATACATTGCTTTGCACAGCAGTGTGTGCATAGGTTAATACAAGCAGAGTAAAATACTTTATTTAATACACAGGCAATAGAAAAAGGGTGTGCCCACACTATGACAATTTGGTTGCTCAGGATGAATAGATTTGTGTGCGATACATTGCTTTGCACAGCAGGTGTCACTAGGGAGCACACTGTTTCATGAGGCTTCAGCTAAATTAACCTTTTGGTGGACCAATGGGCTGGAAAGCCTCAGTGGTTCAGAAAGCCTCATTTGGCCATCACTAGGCAACAGGTCATACACAGGTAATCAGTCCAATCAGGCAAACAAAACAGGAGAGACAGGCAAACGGGTAATCCACGGAATACGCAAGAAATCCTAAACCAGAGACGTAAAACCAGGGAAACGCTCAGAAATGCAGTGATACAACGTGCAAGACTTCGCAGTTAATGATAGAGTGAACATGGTTTATATAGGCTGGGGTAATAGGGTAATGAGGTAATGTGACACAGGTGCAAAGTGATGATGAGTCCGGGCAAAGGGTTATGGGTAATGTAGTTTATGATGAAGTGACAAGTCCGGGGTGGAGGGCCCTCAGGTGGTAATCAGGGGCACTCTCACTGGTGATTGTGACACATGTGTAGCACTGTTGTACCATGGTGCTTTAGTTTTCTCTCTAACCTTTTTTAATCTAATTGGTGCAACAATTTCTAATGTACTAGAGAAAATGGTGCTCATACTGCTAGTCATTTTCTCTAGTTCATCTGTTGGTTTGGGTTCACTTAGCAGCTGAGACAGATCAGGTAAGGTATTTGAGAATCTATCTATAGTGGTTGGAAGGATTGTTCTGCCTGGTCGATAACGTGGCGCAACATGACAGATTTCAGCAGTACGCAGTATGCAAGTTACCATGTAATGGTCAGTGACAACATCACTTTGTGGTATAATATCTATATCGGTTGGGTTGGTTCCATGTGATATAATTAAATCTAGTGTGTGATTAAGATGATGAGTGGGACCAGTGACGTTTTGCTTGACCCCAAAGGAATTTAATAGATCTGTAAACGCAGCCCCTAACGCATCATTTGTGTTATCTACGTGTATGTTAAAATCTCCAACAATTAATGCTTTATCGACGTTGACCAATAGATCTGAGAGAAAGTCTGCAAACTCTTTTAGGAAATCAGCATAGGGCCCTGGAGGTCTATATACAGTAGCCAAGGCTAGAGATAATACGGATTTCTTTCTTACATCTAAGAGCGTAACATTTAGCACTAGTACTTCAAACGAATTAAACCTGTGACCTGTTTTCTGGGTAACATTAAGAATATCTCTATAGATTGTTGCAACACCCCCACCACGTCCAATCAGACGGGGCTCATGCTTATAACAGTATCCTGGTGGAGTAGACTCATTAAGACCGAAATAATCATTTGGCCAAAGTACATCGAAACTATTATCTGTGACCATTTCATTTACAATAACCGCCTTAGGTGTGAGCGATCTAATGTTTAGACCTAGTTTTAGAAATTGTTTTTGTTCTCTAATATTGCGATTTTCTGGTTTAATCACAATTAGATTTTTCCTAGATCCTACAGTAGATTTAATGTTTGACCTCCCTAAACGAGGAATAGACACAGTTTCTATATAATGTTCTACATTGGTACTTATGTCAATTAAGTTAGGACAAAATTGTTTTTGTTCACTAATATTGAGATTTTCTGGTTTAATCACAATTAGATTTTTCCTAGATCCTACAATAGATTTAATGTTTGACCTCCCTAAACGAGGAATAGACACAGTTTCTACATAATGTTCTACATTGGTACTTATGTCAATTAAGTTAGGACAGCAAATACTGTGATTTGGACTTTGACTTACTAGTCATATGTTGGGGGTGTGCAACGCCCTGGAGATGTTGTCCGACAGAAGAGCCGCTCCGATTCTGCTGGGGTGAAGGCCATCAGGACGGAAGAGCCTAGGTCGCTCCCAAAACAGATTCCAATTATTTACAAAGAGCAGCTTCTGTTCATTACACCATGACATTAACCATTCATTTAGATCAAATAATCTACTGAACTTTTCATGTCCTAGTCGGTACGTGGGAAGGGGTCCAGAAATGATCATCGTTGCTTCAGGCGATGTTCTGCGCACCGTCTCGACCAGACTCCTGTAGTCCTTCTTCAGAACCTCCGTCTGCCGCAGCCTGGTGTCGTTCGTTCCCGCGTGCAGCACGACAGCTCCGATGCGCTCGTCACCTTTCAGGATCTCGGGAACCTGCGCAGCGACATCGAGAACACGAGCACCAGGAAAGCAGTGAGTGATAACCTTGCCTTTACCTGAGGTAGCGTGGACATGCCGGAAGATGGAAGTACCGATGACCACAGCGTTGCGTTCCGTCTCGCGAAGAGGGGAGAAGCGGTTCCGGGTGGAGATCTCGAAGACCGGGAGGGGCGGAGAGGTCCTAGCTCTGGTCCTGGCTCGCGTCTTCCGCTGTGGAAACACCCAGGGTCCATGGTGCTGTGTCGGTGCCGGAGTGAACGAAACCTGGGATGATGATCGCGTCCTGGGTGCTTGGGTCCTGTGCAGAGAAACACGCGGAGTCAAAATGTTACTATCCACTGACTTGAGAGCATCGGCGCACGATGTTTCAAGCGCTGTTCTTCGCTCTCTCAGCACAGCTTGTCTGTCTAGAAGGCCGCAAATCTGCTTCTCCAACGACTCCAACTCCAACTGCACCGAATGCAGCTCGAACATGTCCTCACCTGCACTCAAAGGTAACATTAGACACACATCCGAGAATTGTAGGTTTCAGTGGTTACCGGGTGTAAACAAGTTACCACGCGTGCAATGCTAGCGGGCTACGGCTAGTAGCGGAAGTTTGGATATAAGTAGCGATATCAAAGCAATCCGATTGTTTTTTTATAGAGAATCGTATCGGAGATATGTTCACACGCTGTAAATAATAGAAAGTATTCGTTTGTAAGCGAGTGTTAAGAAGAAAATCAAGGATTATGAATCAATTTGACGGAGCTCCAAACACAAACAACGCGCTCACAACCTGCCAACCTTGGGACAAGTTAAGTCCCAAGAGGGTATGGAGGGAGGGCGAGGCGGATTTAGTCTCCTCGCCCCCCTCAGGAACCTTACGGTCAGATCGTGCTTACCTAGAGATTTTCCATCTACTAGCTCATGATTAGTGGCGATAGCGGCAACATAGACTTTGAGGGTGGAGGGAGACAGCCTTTGCTCCAGCCCATCTTGTAGAAAGGAAAGCACAGACCTGATCGAACATCTCCGGGGGTCTTCTCGGCGAGAAGAGCACCAATCGACGAACAGGTTCCAATTCAACACATAGAGGCGCCTCATAGAGGGGGCTCTAGCGGAAGTGATGGTGTCAACTACCGCTTGAGGTAGGTCACCTAGAACCTCCGCGTCCCGTCCAGGGACCAGACATGGAGTTTCCAGAGGTCTGGACGCGGGTGCCATAGGGTGCCCCGTCTCTGAGTCAGGATGTCCTTCCTCAGAGGAATGGGCCAAGGAGGTGCTGTTAGGCGAGGAGCACTAGTTCCGGAAACCAAGTCCGGTTGGGCCAATACGGAGCGACCAACAGGACTTGCTCCTCATCCTCCCTGACTTTGCACAGTGTCTGTGCAAGAAGGCTCACTGGGGGAAACGCATACTTGCGTTCTTCCCGGGGCCAGCTGTGGGCCAGGGCATCCGACCCGAGGGTTCCCTCGGTCAAGGAATAAAACCACTGACAGTGGGTCGTCTCTGGGGAGGCAAACAGGTCTACCTGTGCGGCCCCGAAACGACTCCAGATCAGCTGGACCACCTGGGGATGGAGTCGCCACTCTCTCGGAAGCACCGGCTGACGTGACAGCTCGTCGGCTGCACGGTTGAGCAGGCCCGGAATGTGAATGGCACGAAGCGACCTAAGATATTTCTGACTCCATAGGAGGAGATGGCGGGCGAGTTGCGACATGCGACGGGAGCGTAGACCACCCTGTTTGTTGATGTGCGCTACGGCAGCAGTGTTGTCCGTACGGACCAGAACGTGCTTGCCTCTGAGCGGCACTTTGAAGCGGCTGAGTGCAAAACGAACTGCTAACAACTCGAGGCAATTGATATGCCATTGCAGTTGAGGCCCCGTCCACAGACCCGAAACTGCAAGCCCGTTGTATGTGGCACCACAGGCCGTGGATGAGGCATCCGTGGAGACAACGGAGTGCCTGGATACTTGTTCTAGGGGAACTCCCGCCCGTAGAAACGAAGGGTCCGACCAGGGGCTGAAGGTATGGCGGCACCTCGGAGTGGACGAAGTCAAGCAGTTCAACACTGACTGGACGCGCTCCTCGGTGAGGCGCGCTGTCATGGCGACCGAGTCTATCTCCTTACAGAGAAAAGAGATCCTCTGTGTGGGACAGAGTTTGCTCTTCTCCCAGTTGACCCGAAGTCCCAACTGGCTGAGGTGACTGAGCACCTTGTCCCTGTGTTCGCACAACTGCTCTCGCGACTGGGCAAAGATCAGCCAGTCTTTGAGGTAGTTGAGGAAGTGAACACCATGCTCTCTCATGGGAGCAATGGCTGCCTCCGCAACCTTCGTAAAGACACGGGGCGACAGGGACAGGCCGAAGGGCAAGACGCGGTACTGATATGCCCGTCCCTCGAATGCAAAGCGCAGAAAGGGCCGGTGTCGAGGGAAAATCGAGACATGAAAGTCCTTCAGGTCGATCGCTGCAAACCAATCTTGGGGACGGATGCACCTGAAGATGCGCCTCTGGGTTAGCATCCTGAACGGCAGCCTGTGAAGGGACCGGTTCAGGAATCGCAGGTCCAAGATCGGTCGTAACCCGCCGCCTTTCTTGGGTACAATGAAGTACGGGCTGTAGAACCCGGACCTCATATCGGCTGGAGGGACCGGCTCTAGTAGGAGTGCGATCTCCGTCTTGAGCATGGGGGCGTTCGCCTCCACTACAGTCGTGAAGTGAACGCCCCTGAACTTGGGGGGACGCCTGGCGAACTGAATCGCATAGCCGAGTCTGATGGTATGGAGGAGCCACCGAGAAGGGCTGGGAAGCGCTAGCCAGGCTCCCAGACTCCGAGCTAGGGGGATCAACGGCACCACAGACGTACCCGCAGCGGGGCAGCGAGGCCGAACGCAGGGATCCGGCTCGGACAGCATGGGAGCGGCCCGAAGCGGGATCTGAGTGTGCTGTGCAACACTTACCTGCATCCGCGGAGGGGACTTGCGAGTGTGGGGAGGCCGCTTGAGTGCGTCCCGACAGCCGGCGTCCCCTGCTGGCGAAGGGAGAGGCACCTGAGGGTGGCGAGGCATGGGAGCGTCGACCACCGCCAAGCGCGCTCTCTTGGCACCCAGAGATATTGGAAACTGCTCTTTTATTGAGGTTTTGGGAGAAGCAGACGGAGGCCATCAAGCACATCCTGCCCCGCTGCCGAGGACGGCGACGAGCAGAACTCAAACAAAGGATTCTACCCCGGCCCTCCTCCGGGGGAGGGAGTGGTGCTGCAGCCATTTTGGTGTTAGGCTGCTGCGGTGCCTTGGCGAGGGGCGGAGGCGGCTGCGGGTGGACGTCCTCTGCGACAAGCAGTCGGAGGCGATGCCACCGGCGGCGGGGTGGAGGCAGCAGCGGGCCGCCGGGGCAGGATGTGCTTGATGGCCTCCGTCTGCTTCTGGGCGGCCGAGAACTCCTGGGCAAAGCTCTCGACCGTGTCGCCGACCAGGAACCAGGAACCGATATTTATCGGTCTCCCTCATGTCGGCCAGGTTAAGCCAGAGATGACGCTCCTGGACCACAAGCGTGGACATCGCCTGACCAATGGAACGGGCGGTGACTTTCAAGGTCCGTCGCCGTCTGGAGCTCCCGGAGGAGCTCTGGATCAGGCCTACCCTCGTGCATGTCAAGGAGTACTTGGGCCTGGTGGACCTGAAACAACGCCATAACATGCAAGGCGGACACAGCCTGTCCGCAAGCCTTGTAAGCCTTCCCAGTCAGACTGGAGGAGAACTTACAGGCTCGGGACGGGAGACGTGGGTCACCGCGCCAGTTGGAGGCAGTCGCCGGACACACGTACCCCTTGGCTGGTCCACCGTCGAGGATAGTGAGGGGGGAGGAGTCACTCGGTCGGTTTCTGGCAGAAAAAGGTGCTGTCCACGACCTCGTGAGCTCCTCATGCACCTCCGGGAAGAATGGTGTCGGGGCGGGATGCTGAGAACCAGCGCGAGCCGCCCCGAGGAACCAATCATCCAGCCTAGAGGGTTCGGGACACGGTGGAGGGTTCCACACAAGCCCTACCCTTTCGGCAGCCCGGGCAAGCATAGCAGTCATCTCGGGGTCCGGGACAGCCGTTGCCACTCTCCCAGAGGGAGGCAGTACAGCTGACCCTTCATCCTCCGAGGACTGAAACTCCCCTCCGATGCAGCGATCGACATCTGTTCGTCTGCTGGAGCTCCGAAAGTTGCCACTGGCCGCCCATGGAAGGGACCAGCGGGTTCTCTCGGGAGCTCTACCGGCTGCGGAACCGAGGGAATAGGGGCCTGCGGAGTTTCACTCGGCGGGTTTGCCCTAAACGTGATCCTCAGATCACCCTGGCCATCCAAAGAAGTAGGTCTACCCGGGTTAGGGGTAGAACTAGATCGTGGGATGGGTAAGGGGACTCCGCCTGCCCGAAGGTAGGAGAGTCTCGATCTTAGTTCCGAGATAGTCATGTTCCTGCAGTGGGAAAATGAACTATCCACAAACGCTACCTCAGCGTGCTGTTTGCCCAAACACGTGAGACAGCGATTGTGACCGTCAGTAGGCGCCAGGGAACAACCGCATCCAGAAACGCACGGGTGGAATGACATCTTGAAAAAGACGCAGCGTCACCCGTGAACTATTTTTGTGAGGAAACGCTCTGTGCTGAAGCACTCAGGGGGAAAACGCGACAGCACACGGGGTTTAGTGCAGCCCGTGCCTGTACTCAAACAGGAAAACGCCCAACCAGACCAACAGAAATTTGTTGCTGTGAAAACAGTTTTCTTGCAGTTTTCTCTGTTTAACAGAGCAGCAGATGAGTCACCGCGGTCCCGCTGGAATGTGCCGTCTCTCCAACACGCGTTTCTCCCGTTCTCCGGTCTTCTAATAACTTGCTTGCTGATAGCAGCTTACACTCAAATGAACTTGAGAGTCCTCTTCAATCGCCGTTTGGCTCTGAAGTGAATGACAGCGTGCATTCGCTCTCGCTTCCTGTTAATACCCCCAGTGCGGGGCGGAGCGCGAGATGCAAATCTCGCACGCCAATTGTTCATTGGCCGGTTCTATACAGCTCGAAGCTGATTGGGGCTCCTAGAAGTGATCTCAATTCGTCGGTACGTCCGACGTACTGTTTGGGCAGCAAAAGGGGGACCAACACAATTATAAGTCATAATGTTATGCCTGATTGGTTACACTTATCACAAGTGGATTGGGTGAATATGCACTGTACATAATGGATTTTAGATTTTATTTTTATTTTATACTGCAGGTTAAAAAAAATTTGTAAAATCTTAATACAGTATTATGATGTCCGTGCTAAAGTTAAATGTCTTTCCGCTGAAGTTCACCACAGCAGTTCTCCGTCTGTAATGAGCAGCTTCTTCCTGTCAGTCACTCTACAGGAAATGGCCTCTTGACTCGAGCTTTGTTTAAGATCTCTTCTTCTCCTTATATGGACAAATGATGTGATTTGTGGTAGTACTTGCCTAAAGCCCACAGTCTTTTACATCTTTATTATGCTTTTAACAATTCTGATGTTGTGTCTGGGGTGCATTCGCTTGTAGACATCTGTGGTAAACATGTGACTGAAACGACCTCTTGATTTCAGATCAAAAGTTAGTTAGCAAAGACTGATGTGGTAGAATGGCTGTATCTCTAAACCCTTATGTGTTGCATTTTATTTCTGGGGTTCCAATGCTCTGTGCAAATCTAATTAAATAATAGAAATTTTGAAATTGACATTTATGAAACTGACTTAATCTGTCTGTTGTATCACAAAATAGACATTTTTTCAGAAATGTGACAATCAATTTTCCATATAGTAGCGTTATCTTTATGTCAACTTCCCTACTATTCTAGTATGCGAAAATTGACTGAGCATGCTCAGCAGCCTTCACAGAACAACATACAGTGTGCTTTTAAAAACACTTTACACACCAATAAGCAGTCTTTCCAACCACAGGACTGGCCACTCGGCTTTACTCTACTTAACCATTACACCCAAGACCCATTTCACCATTCAAGAGAGACCCTATTCACAGCTCTTTCCATCAGATAAGTGTTATTTATTTTATTTTCACTCTTCAAACAAGCGCTACACAGGAAGTTGCAACTCAAAGGCTTAAAGTGAACTTTAGGTTCTAAAAAAGTTTTATTCAGCATTGATTGCTTTGAAGTGATGATGAATGTAAAGTAAGACAGTCAATCAGTATTTACTACAGAAAGCACCCAAATGAAGGTACTTAAAAAAAATTGAATGAATGTGACGGACGATTAAAGGATTGAATAGACATGACAAAAAGAGGCTTTAAAATCTATAAATAGATCTTCAACCATTTTAATATTTATTTAGCATTACAATTATAGCAAACTGTTTGTATTTGTGTTTTTTTTTTCTTCAGTGCAAATGATATAAAATAGGGCTATCAGCTCAACAATTTTTTTTATTTATATACGCGTGTATGTATTTTTTGTGCATGTGTGTGTGTGTGTGTGTGTGTGTGTGTGTGTGTGTGTGTGTGTGTGTGTTTGTAGAGTCATGTAAAGATGCTGTAAGGAAGATAAGGAAGTGTATATAAAGGCAAACCTCTCTGTGTTTCTCTCTTTCAGTCTCACTATCAACGAAGGATATAAAACCTGTCTGTTTACATAGCACAAACCTGAGATCATTAATGAAATCTGTATGATGTAAGTTTGTTTTGTTTGTTTGTTTATCTGATTGTTAATTTATACATTTTTATATGCTCACTTTTGGGAGCTTTAGACTAACTTTTTTAGTACTTTTTAATTTGGATTATGTCAAGCTAGTTAACTACAATAACGGACCTGCTAAAGATGACGCTCTGAATTTCCTGTATTGTATTTTCTTGGGATGTTTAAGCATTTCTGTTATTGTTGTTGTTGTTATTATTATTATTATTATTATTATTATTATTATTATTACTATTATTATTATTATTTACAGTCAAACCAAATTTTATTCAGACACCTTCAACATTTCTCACATTATCACAGTTTATTCGCTATAGTTTAGAAAATGGTAATAAAATATGACAAGGACTGTGTCAGAACAAATTCATCTTGAAAATGTCAGATAACTTTGATAGAAAGGTATGTAATGGATTACAACCAACCAATCAGCTGTTAAATTTAAGGACACAATTAGATAATACCAATTTAGGTCAACCAATGACCAAGCAATGGTTCATTTTGTTCAGTCTGTGGTGTGAAAGTTTGCATTAGCAATTAAAGATAAAACACTTAAGCAAAACAGGCTCAGGTCAAAGTGTCTGAATAATTTTGGTCCCAAATGTTTATCAATTTTACTGGTAGTCACTGTATGAAGAATCTTTGGGTATAATATGTCACAGTTTACTTTATTTTGCTATCCTCACTTACATAAATTAACTATAGTGTCCTGCAAACTAGTAAAAAAATGATATCTGGTGTCTGGCATTTGAACATGTTCTCTCTTTCTTTCTCATGCTAGAGTTTTCATTTCAACCCACGTGAAGCCAATCACAATGCTTCATTTTTTCATCCTAATGCTTAATGTTCCTCAGTGTAAGTAACTATGTGTTTTTGTTAAAGGCCCACTGAAATCAAAATAAAGTTTTTTAGCTTTTAGTATGATTATCTAGCCTTAAGGATATGAGTAAGCTGGTGTGTTCCAAAACAATGACAAAATTTGCATTTAGGAGATATACGCATTCAAAGCTTACATTCTCTCACTTCCGTTAAAACGAATCACAGATTTTGATGACATCATCGCAGACTTCACCTTCTCATCAAATCTTCTGTCCAATCAAATGTGATCTAGAATCTGAAGTCCCGCCCCCTGCATTACGCTCAGTTGTTCACGCATTTACCATTTTCTACATGATGAACGGCACATATACACTATATATGCGAAAGGAAACAATCAGACTGTGTAAATATGCTTTCAGTTGAGGCGAATGAAGTCTGGGTTCATGATAGTTTCACGCGCACCGCAGCAGCGCACACACATAGTCCAGAGCAGAGCCGTTGACTACAGACACGAGAGCACAGCGCGGATCATATGCACGAGTCGGCGCAGACAACAAAACATATCGGACGGACCCATTAAAATGCTGCACAGAATGCTGTATTTCAAAGAGATATGGAGGAGATTATGATGATAAACGGTTAGAGATTAGGAGGAAACTGGCTTTATAAAAAAAACAGAACGGCTCTAGTCAAACTGTGGTAATAACTAAACACTATTGGCTGTTTCAAAAAAGGGGAGGAGCTGCTAACGTCAACACGTTGAATAATGCTGCGCGTTCCAAGGCACTTCAGTGGGCCTTTAAACTTAGACTAAATTCATACACTCTAAAAAAAAAAAGGTTCTTTATGGCACCAAAAATGGTTCTTGGCTCGTTATCATATGGGAACCTTTTTAAGTGCTATAGTGCTATAGTGGTTCTTCAGAGGTTCTTCAGCAGTTCTTCAGAGGTTCTTGACCGGTTCTTTGACTGAGGTGCTATATAGCACCTCTACCATATACATAACATGTTAGGATATGGTGCTATATAGCATCAAAAGTGGTTCCTCTATGATTACGACGAAGAACCATTTTTGGTGCCATATAGAACCTTTTTTTTTTTAGAGTGTACTTGTTTGGATGTACTTATTTAATATTCTTAGATGCAATTCCACAGCAAACAATACCTTATTTTCACCCTTTCCTTCTCATATTGATTTCATTCAGGCAGCTCAGATAATGCAGACGTCGTGGCTCAGAATCATCTGAAGATTGTTCAAGCTGGAGACAGTGTTAACTTCACCTGTATTTTAACAAGTGATTTAAAATGCAGTGTTGTTTGGGTCAAACAAAGAGTCGGAGAGAAACCCCTTCTGATCGCTTCATCGTATCAAGCTTTAGATGCCAAATATGAAAATGAATTTGACAAACATAAACGTTATTTTATAACAAAAGATGATGTAAGTTTTAATCTGAGCATCACAAAAACAACAAAATCAGACACTGCAACATACTATTGTGTTATGTATGCATATGTGTTCTTATTGGGCGAGAGCACTGATCTGATTGTTAAAGGTAAGCAGAATATTCACTTCAATATTACTACACATTGTGTCTGGTCAAATAAGCATTATGTTGATGTTATTGTGTTTTCAGATGGACAGCTGAGCATCGACTCTGCGCCTCAGAGAGCTGAGACAGATCCAGAGCATCCAGAAGAGTCTGCAGCGGCCCTGCAGTGTGCCGTCGTCACTCAGAGCTGTGCAGGAGAACACAACGTCTACTGGGTCAGACATGAGTCTGGAGAATCTCCTCCAGGAATCATTTACACTCAGCAGCGCAGGAGCGGTCAGTGTGAGAGGAGCTCTGATGATGATGGGAACTCTACCACACACAGATGTCTCTACAACCTGCCCAAGAGGAACTCTGATGCTGGGATTTATTACTGCGCTGTGGCCGCATGTGGACAGATACTGTTTGGAGATGGAAGAAAAGTTGATTTGCCAGGTGCCCAGTTTTAGTTTATAAAAAATGATATCATGTTATGGCTTTGACGTCTTTTAATACTTTTTTTTGCATTACTACAGACAAATGCTTTCAGACACATTGGATTATAGCCACTTTGATTACAATCATTTTATCTGTGATCGTGATTATTATTATGGCTGCATGTTTGTACAAGCACCAGCAAAAAGGTATGCATTATTTTATGTTTTAATATGGTTTTAAATGTCAGTGCAGTTGTAATATGTATTCTCATTGTTCCTTCAAGATGAGATGCACAACACTCAGCACCCTCAGTT
Source organism: Gobio gobio (assembly GCF_949357685.1). Lineage (NCBI taxonomy): Eukaryota > Metazoa > Chordata > Actinopteri > Cypriniformes > Gobionidae > Gobio > Gobio gobio. The sequence goes on from NC_137098.1 coordinate 59,296,969, forward strand.
GATGGTAAGATGATTTGTTTTCCTTGGTATTATGGAATACAAATATCTTGATAATGAGTTTAAATACTGCTACCAATCTATACACTAAACTGTATGTTTTTAGGCAATATATTTGACGGAATGATTTATTCTATGACAGGCTGACGACGCAGAGGCATTGAATTATACAGCTTTGAGCTTTCAACAAAATCCCTCCACCACTAGAAGACCCAGGGAAAGAAACACACAAGATAATTCAATATATATGTAAGATAAAAATGAGTATGTTTCTACTCAGAAGCTATAAAAGTTGACATTTCATGTCAGATACCAAGATCAAGACCAATTTATGACCCTAAAATGATGAGTGTTAAATTAAATTATACTCAAGTATGTTAATCATTGTCCTGCATTTATGAATTCATCATTTGACAATGAATGTGCGTCTAATAATGTACTTGATAAAACAAAATGAGACCTGCTGACTTTCTGTTGAGTTGTTTCTACACTGAATTACATCACAGCTATAAAACATGCTGAAATTGTGTTAAATCCCTGTCCGTGGTACTGAAATAACATTCTTGATTCATATTGATTTTGTAACGTAAGTAGCATGATTTCATTTCATACTGAATCTATCCAGAAATTGATGACATTTTTGTTTACAAAGATATGACAAAACCCATTAATACACTTTTCAAGTATCTTGTATCATGTACATTTTCCTTGTGCAATATAATTACTAATTCAGTAAGAGATTGTACTAATAGTTCATCTTGACCTTTGACACGTCCATAGAACATGAGTCAAAATTACTACTTTTTATTTTACACAATGTAGATAACTGAAGTACAGCAATTGTGTGTTTTATAATTGTCTTTTACCATTAAAAAACTATATTGTAGCATTTTATTTTACCTGCAAACAAACAAAGATGAGGACAGAGGTTATTGTCTATGATGTGCAGGTAGCTAATAGTTAATATGCAGTTAACTCTTGCAGTAAATATTGTTAGGAAAATGTTTTAGTTCTGATTGTTATGAATTGGAATTTTTCATGTTAGAACTATTACAAATTGGGTTGCACTTTATTTTACAGTATGTGTACTTACAGTGTACGTACTGGTTAATATGAGGTAACCACATGGGTTAAGGTTAGGTTTAGGGGTTGGTTCAGGGCTAGTACCTAGTTATAACCCAGTTATTATAATAACTATAACAAGTACATAGTATGTACATGGGAAACAGCAGGACTGTAAAATAAAGTGCTACCACAAATTGTCATAATGTTGCTGTATTTTAGTACTAGACTACAAGGCTATGTGTTCCATTTGCCTGAATTAATAATATGCCCTTTTAAAAAATAAATTAAAAAAATGTATAGGTAGCAGCAAATCTCGTACATGATGGTACAAGCATTCAAGCACTTAAGAGTCTCTGAAAGTGAAATATGTATATGCAATAATACAGGAAGACATATATATGGTTGACAAAACATGCACATAAGCTCCTTCTGGTGGAGAGATGTCGCAAAAGCCACCCTGAAGCCATCAAAATAGGCCGTAAGTCTTGCTGTGCAATCTGTCCGCAGCAGGATGACCAGGCAGATGGACTAAAATGAAAATGTCTCACTTTCCCTTTCATATTGAGGCACCACTCTGGTATGTTTCGTCCAAATAAACTCCAAAGCACAAGAACACAGAAAGCATGAAAGGATGAAATAAACATTAAAACACAACAAATACAATAGTACAGGTGCTTCACTGTAAAAAAAATGGCTTTAGGATGATGTAAAATGGCTGTTACATTGGATCAGAGGAATAAATTACACTATTTCAAAATTGTGTAAACTACGAATCATTTAACTGCTTACAAAAGGCGGATGAATTACTAAATTACATAAGCAGAGGTTTCTATAAAGGAATGAATACATTTATATGGTTTATTTATCAGGCAGTTCATGTGACCTGTATATTTTTAGTACTTTTCCAACCTCAGGACTGGCTACCATACAGTTACCTTACCACCCACACTCATTCACAGCCCACAAACACCTTTCTGAGCAGATTTTTCCATTACATGCATTGTTGTTGTTTTTTTCTGCGCCTAATTATAGAGGAAGTTCGACAATTGCAAAAATGGCACATTTTTAAACAGCATTTACATTTTATTGTATTTATGTACTTTAATTTGCTTTAGTACATATACAAATGTGAGCGATAATAATATTAATAATTAATATTAAATTAATATTAATATTATTAAAAAAAACACAATGCTTTGATAGCATTAGCTTAGCAATGCAATTGCTGAAAGAGTACGGCAATATGGAATATTTAACATATATCTGTTCCAACGCTATCTCATGACCAATTTGTACGTACACTATATTACCAAAAGTATTGGGACACCAATACCTCCAAATCATTGAGTTCAGGTGTTCCAATCACTTCCATGGCCACAGGTGTATAAAATCGAGCATCTAGGCATGCAGAGGCTTCTACAAACATTTGTGAAAGAATGGGTCGCTCTCAGGAGCTCAGTGAATTCAAGCGTGGTACCATCATAGGTTGACACCTGTGCAACAAGTCCATTTGTGAAATTTCCTCACTACTAAATATTACACGGCAGTGGCGTAGGCAGAATTTTATTTTTGGTCAGGCCTGGGCAAAAGTGAGTGGGCACTTTCACACTTGTCACTGTCAACATAAACTAAAACTGTAGCTACTACCTGTCCACATAAAAAACATGAGCAGCAGTTACAACAAACGTTAGACACTTTATTTCCACTTTTCGAATATTTTCTTCATTTTTAATTGAAAATAAACGCCTTTCTGATCTGATATGTGATGGGAAAATGAAGTACAGCGAGTTCTGCAAAAGCCGGATTCGAACCTCAGGTCGAATTGCGTCAAAACTTTATGCCACACAGCTCACCCCTGCACTATCACAACTGACAGACACTGATGGCGTGTTCCTGGCTTTACAGAATTAACCTGTGCTTGGAATTGAAAAGTCTTACTGTTACTTGCGGCCTGATGGATGGGTTCTCTCCCGCATTAATGCAAGTTTTTAAAAGTCCTTTTTATAGAATTTTGAATCGCTGCTGTTTATCTATCACACAACTGCAAATTATAGGCTAAGTAAATAGGTAAACACACTTCATGAACTCACAGGCGCGAGCCGCGCAACATACATGAGACAGCCTGACACATAATTGCCTAACACAGCTGTCAATCAAACTCATTAAGCATTATGCAAAAAACAAAAAAAGCACATTTTATTTATTTTAGTATTTATTTTGTAATTACGTTAAAATAATTTAAACAACTGTTATTTAATAAATATTATTATATTTGTATAATAAACTGGGGGGACCTAGTCATCATAGTGGGCAGGCCTGTGCCCGTCAGGCCCGCCCGCTGGCTACACCCCTGTTACACGGTCAACTGTTGGTGGTATTATAACAAAGTGGAAGCAATTGGGAGCAACAGCAACAAAAGCCAAGAAGTGGTAGGCCCCTTTTTAAACACACGTGTCTGCTTTCTGCCGAGTCAATAGCTACAGACCTCCAAACTTTGTGTGGCCTTCAGATTAGCTTAAGGACATTGCGTAGAGAACTTCATGGAATGGTTTTCCATGGCTGAGCAGCTCATCCAAGCCTTACATCACCAAGTGCAATGCAAAGCGTTGGATGCAGTGGTGTAAATCACGCCACCACTGGAGCAGTAGAGCAGTGGAGACGTGTTCTCTGGAGTGACCAATCACGCTTCTCTATGGCACTTTCCAGACTGCTTGTGCCAAGTGTAAAGTTTGGTGGAGGGGGGATTATGTTGTGGGGTTGTTTTTCAGGGGTGGGGCTTGGCCCTTTAGTTCTAGTGAAAGGAACTCTTAATGCTTCAGCATACCAATACATTTTGGACAATTTCATGCTCCCAACTTTGTGGCAACAGTTTGGGGATGACCCCTTCCTGTTCCAACATGACCAGTGCACAAAGCAAGGTTCATAAAGACATGCATGAGCGAGTTTGGTGTGGAGAAACTTGACTGGCCTGCACAGAGTCCTGACCTCAACACCTTTGGGATGAATTAGAGCGGAGACTGCAATCCAAAAATCATACAAATTCAAGTACAAATTCATGCAAGTGAGGTTGTAATAATTAGCCACTTCGTAAAATATGTACAAATTGTAGTGAGATCGGGTTGATCTGTTCTCAAACTAAGCTCCACTCGTCAATCTGCTGGTTACCCGCTGGTTAGTGATTGAACTAATTTGTTTAATTATAAACACTTAATATAAAAACTTATTTTCGATTAATCAGATGAAGACAAAATAACTTATTGATTTATTATTTCCATTTTGTACATTTTGAACCAAAAAAGTTACATAATATACATTTAAGTGGCCACATTGCACAAATACTTCTTTTATTTTAATAAACATAATTCTGAGTGTGATATTTTGCTTCGACACAAACAAAAGATTTCAGGGGTTTAAAGTTCAAAGTATTCCACTGGCATTGGTCTTAGTTCTGGTGATGAATTTCTGTTGTTGCACAATAGTGGTGCAGGATCCTTTAGCTGTGGTCATAGTGTGAAAGCAGGAAGGAAGAAAAACATATACTTGCTGTCACAGATAACTGCTGTAAGAAAAAAAAATCACATGAAACCTTGCAGAAGTACAGTATTCGTCAAAGTTACACATACATCCTGTAATATGCAAGATGTTGCATATTACATATGAAATGTGTCAATCCACTGGAAAACTTTAGATGTGGTCCCCATGACTAACACAGCACTAACATTAAGGTGAATCAGCCAATGGAATCATGTAAATGTGCTTTTCTTTAGTACAGGGAGGTACAGTATATAAAGGTGAGTCTCTCTCTCTGTCTTTCTCTTTAGGACTGTGTTGAGGAGGAAGATAAAACCTGTCATAGGCTCTACATGAAAACCAACCTTGATCTTTAATGAAGTCCGTAAGTTGAGATTAAAAAACAGAACCGCTATTTTATTCTTGCTTTATGGAGTTTTGTTAATAACGTTTTTAATTTGTTTATTTTTATTGTCAATTGCGTGTTCCTGTCTGTCAAGCATTTTGAACTACATTGATTTAAAAGTGCTATATACATTCAATTTGATTGACTGATTGGTTTTGGATTGATTTATTTATTTTCTTTTTCTTTTTTTTATCAGCTTTCCAAAACAAAATTTGACCACATATTTATTGGCATAAACAACACGTGGTCTTGCATTAAAATGTATGTTTAAAACCATATTTATGATCCACACAATGTAAAACTGTCTTGTCAGGTAACATAAAGACTTGATAAAATCTAAATTAAGTGGTTTTATTCAAGACTAAAAAAATATGTTTTCCTCAGTTTATCCATTTGTGATCCTGAACCACAAAACCAGTCATAAGTCTCACGGGTATATTTGTGGCAATAGCCAACAATACATTGTATGGGTCAAAAATTATAAATTTTTCTTTTATGCCAAAAATCATTAGGATATTAAGTAAAGATCATGTTTCATGAAGATATTTTGTACATTACCGTAAGTATATAAAATATGTATTATTGTTAATAATATGCGTTGCTAAGGACTTCATTTAGACAACTTTAAAGGAGATTTTCTCGATATTTCGATTTTTTTGCACCTTCAGATTTTAGATTTTCAAGTTGAATCTCGGCCAAATATTGTCACATCCTAACAAACCATGCATCAATGGAAAGCTTATTTATTCAGCTATTTCAGATGATGTAAATCAGAAGATATACATTTCAATCTCCATCTCAATCTCAAATCTCTATGACTAGTTTTGTGGTCCAGGGTCACCTTTGAGGTTTCATTTTGCAACTTGTAATGCATGATTTAACTATTGTTTTCTTTATCATTTTAAATATTTTTTTCCCTAGATGATTCACTTTAGATGTTCTAAATCATTCCGTTTGGAACTATCTCCTAAAAATGATTCATCATTTTTTCATTTTATTGCTTTACCTTTCAAAATGTAAGTATAATGCATAAATCTACCGCAAAAAAAAATATGAACCATCTTCTCAGCCATGACATTTCATATTATATTTTTCCAGGCAGCTCAGATAATGCAGACGTCGTGGCTCAGAATCATCTGAAGGTTGTTCAAGCTGGAGACAGTGTTAACTTCACATGTGTTTTTCAGAGAGAGTCAAGAACCAGTGTTGTTTGGATCAAACAAAGAGTCGGAGAGAAACCCCTTTCAATTGTTTCAACATATCAAGCTCTAGATGTTGACTTTCAAAATGGCTTTGACAAATATAAACGCTTTAATGTAGCAAAAGACGAGAAGAGTTTTAATCTGAGCATCACAAACGCAGAAGAATCAGATACTGCAACATACTATTGTGTTGTATATGTTTATAATTTCCAATTGGGGGAGAGCACGGATTTCATTGTTAAAGGTAAGCAGAATATTCACTTCAATATTACTACACATTGTGTCTGATCAAATAAGCATTATGTTGCTGTTATTGTCTTTTCAGATGGACAGTTGAGCATCGACTCTGCGCCTCAGAGAGCTGAGACAGATCCAGAGTATCCAGAAGAGTCTGCAGCGGCCCTGCAGTGTGCCGTCGTCACTCAGAGCTGTGCAGGAGAACACAACGTCTACTGGGTCAGACATGAGTCTGGAGAATCTCCTCCAGGAATCATTTACACTCAGCAGCGCAGGAGCGGTCAGTGTGAGAGGAGCTATGATGATGGGAACTCTACCACACACAGATGTCTCTACAACCTGCCCAAGAGGAACTCTGATGCTGGGATTTATTACTGCGCTGTGGCCGCATGTGGACAGATACTGTTTGGAGATGGAAGACAAGTTGATTCACCAGGTATCCACTGAATTTGCCACAAAAAATAACCTAAATTTCATGTGGGCTCATGGTGTTGTTGCAACACTAATATCCTTTAAAAAACGAATTTGTCTTTTTCATATCTGCAGATATACCATGGAGAACAATTGCCCTGATTTTAGCAGCTTCAAACTGTTTATCAGTGATTGCGATCATAATTCTGGGCTCACAGCTGTGCAAGCACAGGAGAAAAGGTAGGAATTACTGCATAACACTTCTCTAAGTCTGAATAGTCAAATAACATCTTTCAGTGACAGTGCAGTGATGTGTTCCAATTCTTATTGCATTTCAAGATGGGACTCAGAACATTCCGATTGGTCACTTAAGGGTAAGCACATGTTTTATACCATATGCTGAATATGTAATTCAATACAAATGTCTTCATACGCAATTTTTTTGACTGATTGAATCAAAATTGCCATTCTAGGATGAAGACAGAGATGCTTTGAATTATGCTGCGTTGAGCTTTCAACAAAAGTCCTCCACTTCTAGAAGACCCTAGAAAACACATGTGCATATAGAATTATCTAGAAATAGATAATTCTATATGCACATGCGAGGAATCGATGCATTTTACTAAAAATAAATTCTCTATTGTTCACACAAAACTACTCTTGATGTGGCTTTTAATGTGCTTTAATTGTTTAAACCAATGGATATTTCAAGCTCTTAATTGCACTCAAGCTTTATTCTATGTTTGACAACAATGTAATTTAAAGATGCATTCATGGAAGCCTGTTCTTTGGATGTCTGCATCAACATGTTTTACTAGATTTTTTATCAACACATGCTAACATGGAGTATATTGATTGATGGTGCATCAATTTTAGATCGACTAAAAGAAGCCGTAAAAGAAGCTGAATTCTCTGTCCGTGGTACTTACATTTTATGTGAAAATTATGCCATGAAATTATTTTCTAGTCACGAAGACCCCTGCTTTAATAAGTTAGTTAGACTACATCAATCACGGGAATTGGATAGCTTTAGTCTACCAGAAAAAGTGTGACGCTGCCCAATATTATTGATAAATGGCTCAGGATGTCCCTCTAGTGGGTACATGTGGGGGGAAAAACCCTCCACCATGAGACCATGAAAATAGGCTGTTAAGCCTGCAGTGCAATAGACTGCTATTCAATAATCACAAGTTTAATTTAATGTTAAAATTCTGTGCTTGCTATTCCAGGTTTTAGAGAGTGTTTCTGTCTCTTTTTGGACAAATGTGTGTCCTATCTGACTGTGTCCTATCCTATCAGAAAAAACGCTTAAGCTTAATGCCTTTTCCATTAATCAATTATTATATTGCTTCCATTTTCCTTAAATGTGTATATATTAACAAGCTTAAGCATGCCAACCGTCCACATTGTACACCCAGCTGCACAAACAAACAAACAAACAAACAAACATAATTTAATTAGATCGAAATAAATGTTAATAGTATATGCATGTAAATACATTTATATATAGTATATGTATATGTGTATGTGTATATAGACCTACTGTAATAGTATATGTGTTTATTGGTTATAGTGTCAGGATAAGCTGTTGCTATTTATAAAATATGTTTTTGTCACCCAGCAGTAATTGTTGCTAGGTTTTTTTTCTCTGGTGTAAGGTGAAGTAAATAACCGTCTGTGAATGATGCGCATGTGGTTTTGATTCAGAGACAGGCGTAAAAAACACACCAGTGGGTCAGTCCTGTGGTTGGAAAAATGCTCAAATGCTCAAACCGCACTGTGCACAATCGTGCAAAAGTTTGCATACAAAAGCACAGAGGTGCATGAAAACACCTCTGCACACAAACTAAACCCCAGCATCAGACTCCAAAAACTATTTATTAGGTTGTTTAATAGGCAAATCCTTGCAAGTAAATTAGTGTGCACTCTACATATAGGCTACTTTACATATTTCTTATTACTCTAAAACGCTTGAAAAAAATATAATTACATGTGTGTGTGTGTGTGTGTGTGTGTATATATATATAACATATTTATATTTATATATAATATAAATTAGATAAATATATATACAGTATATACATGGAAATATTTCTTAAATATACTGTACACATGAATGAGTGTGTATTTATATATACATAATAATTATACACAGTACACACATAATATGTAAACACGTATTTTGGATGTGATTAATCACAATATTAAGTATACATATATATATATATATATATATATATATATATATATATATATATATATATATTAATATATATAATTCTTTTGTATATGCTGACAGTCATGTCTAAAGTTTTAAAGTTTCTCCGCTGAAGTTCACCACAGCAGTTCTCAGTCTGTACTGAGCAGCTTCTTCCTGTCAGTCACTCTACAGGAAATGATGTGGACTGTCTCATCCCTTCTGACTGGAGCTCTGGTTGGCGTCACATGTTCTCGCATGGACAAATGCTGACTTTGAGGAGGAGTCTGTGCTTTGTGATATTAATGGCCTAAAGCCCAAAAATGTTATGTGTCAGAGCATGTCAGAGGCATATGTACAGGCTCCAGTGCGAAAAAAAAAAAACACTTAATGGGCCCTCGCCATCCCAACCACCAACTTAAACACATGAAAATATTGTTTTTAACATTTTAATTTTGTGCTGTATCGACCAAATTTGATGCTCTCAAAGGATTTAAATAATGTCTAAAATTATTTAATTATTTAATTATTAGATATTTTGATATTTATCACAGCTTTTAAATGCCAATAGTTCATACTGAAATTCTTCTGAAGTCAAGAAATTGCTTTGTATGAAGAACAGGTCCAAATTTATATGATTACTCACATAAAAACGTTAAATTTTTCCCCATTTTTGTGTTTGGAACATTGAAGTAAATTACTGCTGATTACACTTCTGCATACACACATGGGAGACCATAGCAAATATTGTTTTGCATTACAGAAAAATAAAAATCCAGTACTGCATTCCCAAAAGAGAAAACGTATAGAAAAATTAATTGTGGCAGAGAGAAGAGAGAAATTTGTACAGTATGTTGTATTAGAAATACAATGTTTTCTAAAACCCTGTATAGTGTTATAAAATGTATATTACTATATTTACACTCGTAAATCATAGGGGAACCACTTTAAGTGCTGTATAGCACCAAATATTGGGGCTTCAGTGGTTCTTCAGCGGTTCTTTGGGATGACTGAGGTGCTATATAGCACCGCTACCATAACCTGTTAAGATATGGTGCTATATAGCACCAAAAGTGGTTCCCTCTATGATTACGTGCCAAAGAACAACTTTTAGTGCCATATAGCACCATTTTTTTTAGAGTGTACGATATTATTTTATTTAGCCTACATCATGACAATCTTTGAAAAATACCCTTTATTCCACTGAGCTTGTTTATGTTCCGGTGGATGTGCAGAGCTCAGAGTCATATACAGTAAAGTGAAAAAGGAAGAGCAGAAACCGTGAGTAAACGTTGGTCCTTGCTTATATTTGTCACAGACACGTCAGGTTCCACCCTCCACCAATCACAGCGCACTCCATCCCCAGAGTACTGATTACTATCACCTGCACCTCATCATGGCACTCATCACCAGCACTATAACAAGCACACGCACACAGCACTCCACGTCCGGTCTCGTTCGCATATACAGCTACCTATGCTTACCTCAAGGACTCTCCTAGCGATACTACCTGTCTCCAGCGTGTATCCCTCCTTCCGTGTTCCCTGTCTGCTGTGTGGGTGTGTTCCTGTCCGTCCCTCTGTCCTCCAGCGATCTCCAGTCTCCAGCGATCTCCAGTCTCCAGAAACCTCCAGGCTCCAGCGTCATTCCACCTTCGATACAAAAGACAGTAACTCTCTCTCTCATATCACCCTCCTATCTACCATCAACCGGTTTACTCACCTGCTCCACTTCCCATGCTCTACTGTGGTCAAATAAACTACCATACCTGTTAACATCTGTGTCTGCCTCCTGTCTACATGTAACAATATTATTGCGTTTGTAATTTGAATATGTACAAAGGATGCCACAATTCTCAATATAATATTGAACCGTTCGGTAATGCATTCACGGTTCGCTCTTGTGAATTGCGTTTTTTTCGGTTTTGCATTTAATTAATTATTTTTCTACAAATTCTATCATTTGCCTCCATCCCAATACTGAACAACGCAACATAAATTCACATCACACGTTTGTGGTAGAGTTATACTCACGGAACACTATAGTTATTCACAATCACGAAAGTTCATTATTTGCATGTGTTTTAAATTCTTGCCGGTTAAACATTTAATTTGCGTGCTTATGCACGGTTTTAACGTGCGCTTTTCCGAGCGCGCGCACTAAACGCCTGTCCAACTCGTGATTACTGGACTAAGTAGTCGTCTTACTGCGCTAATACTGTCAAATACACACAAGGTTAACATAAACACAGTCGGTTATGTCTAAAGTGAAAGTAAAACCGGGGTCCGTCTGTAGGCCTATTCGATGCACGCAGGTCTTAAATTGACAGCAGCGCAGCCTATAATGAACACGCTGTCCTTAAAGGGACAGTTCACCTCTAAAATGATGTCATTATTTACTCACTCTAATATTGTTCCAAACCTGTATTCATTTCTCGATGACAGAAATTTCATTTTTGAGCGAATCATCCCTTTAATATTAATACAACAACAGAAGACAAAGAGAAAATCACTCACTGCTCTTGACTGAAGAACTAATACAGTAGCTAAGAATCAATGTTTTATTGTGAAGTCTGTATTGTTTTATTTTTACATTTATTCATTCAATTTCATACTTATATGCTGCTGTACAGCTCTGAGCTGCCAGTATAAATCTTTATATATATTAATTTTATATTTTACAATACACTAGGAATGTGTACAAGGGTTTTTTTAAAGTAAAGTTTTAAGTTTAGGTAAGGTTTTTCAATTCTTTTAAGTAAAATAAAGAAAGAGTATTGCAATAAAGAAAGTCTTTTTTTTCTCCTTTACCTCTTGCTGTTCCTGTCGCTTAAGAATAGAATAGCAAAAAACTGATGTGACAAGCCATCAGAACCGAACCGAACTGAAAACCGTGGTTAAAAACCGAGGTATGTATTGTACCGTGGACGAACTGTATTGTTGCATCCCTAGAAACATGGATGGAAAACATCGAATGGTAGGCCTGCTCGGGTATAAATAAGTATTTGTTAGATGATTGTTTATAATATTTTCATATATCATTTCCAAATGCACTACTACAATACAGTACAATTTGTTTATCTTTATTAATCTCCGTAATGCATGATTATGTGGCAACAGGGTTATGTAATGCGGTCTGTCAGGAGTGTTGATAATCATTGTACCTTACTCAACATGATGACGCAATAAAACAACAACATAGTAGGTGACTGCTGTCATTGAGAAGGACTGCAGGACATTACCGTATACTGCACACTTTGTACGTGCTTTAGATGAACGACCTACTTGTGTGTTACATGTGGTGTGTTTTTTCTTTCTTTCTGATTTTCACACTTCAGAGGCACTCATATCGGGGCGTTAATCTTTTGAGCAGGTCATTTTCGTAATACAGAGATCGTCTTCCTTGTACTTCATGCTCCAGCCAAACTGCAACTTTACATTAAGTACAGGGTGTGTGTAACAATGACACTGTCCTTTTTTACATCTGAAAACAGTCTTTTCATCTACTGTAATTAAGTATATCCACAAACAGCTTTTTATTTTTCATTCAGTCAACCAATAGAAAGAAGAGAAGATTTATTACAGCGACTATCTTTGTTTCTACAGGACACAACTGTGATCTTTTATTCAAGAAAACCTGTAAGTAAAGTCTGATTCTTTACCTTCATGCACTGTTAAATTTGATATTTTCTGTTGGATTTTGTGAATTAGCTTTCAAGGACAAAATGTGTTGAGTATGCCTTGGAAGTGGATCACACATATGCTGTAAAATAATGTAAATTAGTGAATTTTGTTTACCTAAGTATTATTTGATTTATTTATCACTATATTATGACTATATTATATTATGTGAATCATTGTATAATTTTATTTGAAATTGAATGCATATAATAGGCCTAATTAATTATCTTAATATTTGTGTCCCTCCAGATGATTTAACCTGTTTGGATTCACTGTGTGAAAAAAAATGTATCAGCATTTGTGTGTACTACTGCTTTACCATTCAATGTGTAAGTTACAATTTTGTGTTCTGTTAACTTAGAACACTTTGACTAAATTAATAGCTAGACTTTTTATCTTCATTGTACTTCATGAAGAAACCAAATCTACAGCCGGCAAAACTAACTGTCCTCTTACTCATTATTTTTCCAGGCAGCTCAGATAATGCAGACGTCGTGGCTCAGAATCATCTGAAGGTTGTTCAAGCTGGAGACAGTGTTAACTTCACATGTGTTTTTCAGAGCGAGGCAAGAACCAGTGTTGTTTGGATCAAACAAAGAGTCGGAGAGAAACCCCTTTCAATTGTTTCATCATATCAAGCTTTAGATGTCGAGTTTCAAAATGGCTTTGACAAACATAAACGCTTTAATGTAGCAAAACACAAGAAGAGTTTTAATCTGAGCATCACAAACGCAGAAGAATCAGACACTGCAACATACTATTGTGTTATATATGTTTATAATTTCCAATTGGGGGAGAGCACGGATCTCATTGTTAAAGGTAAGCAGAATATTCACTTCAATATTACTACACATTGTGTCTGGTCAAATAAGCATTATGTTGCTGTTATTGTCTTTTCAGATGGACAGTTGAGCATCGACTCTGCGCCTCAGAGAGCTGAGACAGATCCAGAGCATCCAGAAGAGTCTGCAGCGGCCCTGCAGTGTGCCGTCGTCACTCAGAGCTGTGCAGGAGAACACAACGTCTACTGGGTCAGACATGAGTCTGGAGAATCTCCTCCAGGAATCATTTACACTCAGCAGCGCAGGAGCGGTCAGTGTGAGAGGAGCTATGATGATGATGGGAACTCTTCCACACGCAGATGTCTCTACAACCTGCCCAAGAGGAACTCTGATGCTGGGATTTATTACTGCGCTGTGGCCGCATGTGGACAGATACTGTTTGGAGATGGAAGAAAAGTTGATTCACCAGGTATCCACTGCTACAAAAAATAACCTAAATTTCATGTGGGCCCATGGTGTCATTGCATTACTAATATCCTTTAAAAATGAATTTGTCTTTTTCATATCTGCAGACACACCATGGAGAACAATTGCCCTGGTTTTAGCAGCTTCAAACTGTTTATCAGTGATTGTGATCATAATTCTGGGCTCACGGCTGTGCAAGCACCAGCAGAAAGGTAAGATTTACATGCTTTGTTTAACTCTAGTATTCAAAGCAATATCTAACAGTTTAAGTGCAGTCATAATATATACGTTCTTGTTGTTTATTCAAGATGGGATCCCATTTATTGTGCTTGATCAATCTATGGTAAGACTTTCTTTTTTGCTTTATCTTTCTTTTATTTGCTTGCTTTCAGACTCGATTTAAAATGAGGTGTGCTTAATGCCAATATACCTTTACAGATAAAAAGTGAAACTGCATAATGTCTGCATAATATTTGAATCACGGTATCATTATAACTGTGGTTCTGTTTCAGTCAGATGACACCAGTACTACAGTCAATTATACAATGTACCACAAACGTCTTTAACCTTTAGACGGCTCAAGGAATAAAACTGGCACGACGAGTGAGACACAAGTTTGACTTTCACCTCATCTATTGAAAGAAGTCAATTTCTATTCTACCAAACTTTTTTTTTTAAAGGTCCTGTTCTTCGTGATCCCATTTTTCAAACTTTAGTTAGTGTGTAATGTTGCTGTTAGAGCATAAATAATGCCTGTAAAATTATAAAGCTCAAAGTTCAATGCCAAGCGAGATATTTTATTTAACAGAAGTTCCCTTTCAAAGCCTACAGCGAACGGCCGGTTTGGACTACATCCCTGTACATCCTGCTTTAATTACGTCAGTAGAACAGTTTGTTGACTAAACTCCGCCCACAAGAATACGTGAAAAAGGGGGCGTGGTCTTGTTGCTCCCTCATGGAGAAGAGGAAGTGTTGTGTTCGGTTCGGTTCGGTTCGGTTCGGTTGCGTTTGTCGCCTTGTCGTCCAGACGCTGTTATTTTCATCCCGGAGTCAAATCACCTTTTTGGCATTCAGGGGCTGTAGTTTGAGCGCGTTCATCTCCCCGTTATGGTAAGAGGCGTGACCTTCCCGGGCAACGTGAGCTAAGCTGCTGTCGAATCACAACACGGGAACCGCTGGCACAATCAGAACTCGTTACGTGTTTCTGAAGGAGGGACTTCATAGAACGAGGAAATTCTCAGGCCGTTTTGAGGACAGTGAAAACAGCGGTATACAGATAAGTAAATTGTGTGAAAAATACTGTGTTTTTTTACACATAAAACATGAACACATGTTATATTGCACACTGTAAACACAATCAAAGCTTCAAAAAAACACGAAAAACGGGACCTTTAAATGCCAACATTTACCACTTCAAATGATTACTACATGTGCCTTAGTTTGTATACAAAAATAGGACATTAATATACAATAATGTGTACAATGAATGGACATCACAATCAGCATCAAACTTCTGTCGACAGAGCCTTTGTACTGTATGAAACCTGATATATTTATTTTAATGTAGAAGATGTGTTGTATTCTCAACTTCCATTGATCATGATTATATAGGATATCATATATACATGTAAATTATTTAAATATTCATGTTTTATGCTTAGAAATACAATGTGCCTGCTTTTTTGTTTTATACTGATTATGTGATTTTTTTAAAATAAGTTAAAGCCTTAATCCTATTAAGTTAAATCAACTTTCTTAACTGTTCAGTGCAGTGTGCTGAAACATAAAAAAAAAATTCCCTTTGGTAAACTAAAATTGTATTAAATGTACACACAATGACAGACAATAAAACCTTGATATTGTGGACATATTGCTGTTGTCATTGTATGAATCCTCACATCAAGATTTCAAGATTCAAGATTCAAGAGTTTTATTTGTCACATACACAGTTATATACACAATATACAACTGGCAGTGAAATGTAAACAGGTCCGCTCCATGGACAGTGCAAATAACAGTTACAAGAAATTAAATAGAAATAGAATAAAATTAGAATAAAAAGTATTAACATAAGTAGAATTATAAATAAATCAAGTAAAAGATAAAAATAGGAAATAAGATAAAAATAAAAATATAAAAAATATGTGGATATGATAAGTGAGATAAACTGTAGACTTAAAAATAAGTGGTTAACATAAAATATATAATATGTATATATAAAGAAGTATAATGTGCAAGGTTTATTACAGGTTGTTACGCAGTAACAATAGGGACGTAAAGTGCAGTGCAATTGCAGTATGTGGATGTTAATGTTAAAAGACTGTATGTTTATGTGTGTGCGGGGGTGAAGTGAGTCACGTGACTGAGTTCAGGAGTCTGATGGCCTGGGGGAAGAAACTCCTCCTGAGTCTTTCAGTCTTTGCCATCAGGCTACGGAAGCGCTTACCAGATGGCAGCAGGGTGAAGTGAGAGTTTGCAGGGTGATTAATGTCTCTGATGATTTTAGTAGCTCTACCTCTGCAGCGTTTGGTGTAGATGTCCTGCAGAGACGGGAGAGCTGAGCCTGAGATGCGCTCGGATAAGCGCACCACTCTTTGCAGGGCTTTGCAGTCGTGACTGGTGCTGTTCCCGTACCACGCTGTGATGCACTGAGTCAGGACACTTTCTATCGCCCCTCGATAGAAAGTTTTCAGGATGGCTGGTGAAACCCTGAATTTCCTCAGCTGGCGCAGGTGGTACAGTCTTTGCCTGGCTTTTTTCACCTGTGTCTGGATGTGTGTAGTCCAGGTCAGATCCTCGGAGATGTTCACACCCAGGTATTTGAAGCTGCTCACTCTCTCTACCGGTGTCCCGCTGATCATGAGAGGGGAGTATGACCGATGCTGTCTCTTCCTGAAGTCCACAATCAGTTCTTTGGTCTTGTTAACATTCAGAGAGAGACAGTTGTCCTGGCACCATGATGTCAGTTGCTCCACTTCGTCCAAGTATGCCGTCTCATTGTTGTTGGAGATGAGACCCAGGACAACAGTATCATCAGCAAACTTGATGATCGAGGTGGAGCTGTGTGTGGACAAACAGTCATGGGTGTAGAGAGAGTAGAGCAGGGGACTCAGCACACAGCCCTGTGGAGCTCCAACACTCAGGGTGATGGAGGTGGAGGTGAACTGGCCTACTCTCACCGCCTGGGGTCTGCCAGTGAGGAAATCTTCAATCCAGAGGCAGAGAGAAGAATTCAGGCCTAGATCCAGGAGTTTGTGTGTTAGCTTAATGGGAACTATGGTGTTAAAGGCTGAGCTATAGTCAATAAATAGCAGCCTGACATAGTTCCCACTTTTGCTGTCGATGTGAGTGAGGCAGGAGTGAAGGACGTGAGAAATGGCATCTTCAGTCGATCTATTGGGACGATAGGCAAACTGAAGAGGGTCCAAAGTGTCAGGAATGGAGGAGCAAATGTTGTTTTTAATGAGTCTCTCAAAGACCTTCATGACTAAAGATGTGAGAGCCACTGGACGATAGTCATTTAGGCAAGAGGGTTTACTGATCTTAGGTACAGGGATGATGGAGGATCGTTTGAAGGAGGTGGGGACAACAGATGTAGCAAGGGACTCGTTGAATATGGATGTAAAGAGCCCTGCGAGCTGATCAGCACAGGACCGCAGAACACGACCTGAAATACCATCCGGCCCAGCAGCTTTCCTGACATCCACACGTTTGAGTGCCCTCCGAACCTCGTCCTCCGAGACAGAGATCACGTGACTGTTGCTGCTCTGAGGGACTCTCTCTGACGCGTCACTCGCCGGAGTCGCGCTGCCGCGATTACCATCAAAGCGAGCGTAGAAAGAGTTTAACTCGTTCACCAGTAACGGATCAGCTCTCACCTCTGCAGAGGATTTAGTTCCAAAAGCACAGATGGTTCTCAGTCCCTGCCACATCCGCCGGGAGTCGTTGAGTTGGAAATGAGATTCCACTCGGTCTTTATAGCGGAGTTTTGCGGCTTTAACGGCGCGCCGGAGGGCGTAACATGAAGCTTTGTACTCCCTCATATCCCCCGTTTGGAGACCGGCATTGTAAGCGGTGGTGCGCGAGTTTACTGCAGTGCGAATTGAACTGTCCACCCACGGTTTCTGATTAGGGAAGGACGTTATAGTTATTGTTTGTGTGGCTTGCTCTGTCAGTGTGTTAATAAAGCAGAGCGCCACTTCTGTGAACTCGCTGACGTCTTCAGAACTCGCGCGGAACATGTCCCAGTCGACGTCATCAAGAGCTGCCTGTAGCGTGATCTCTGAATGGGATGACCAGCGTTTGACTTCCCTCCTCACCGGGGGCTCTTGAACGAGCCTTTGTTTATATTCCGGTGTGAGGAAAATGGCGGCATGGTCCGATTTGCCAAAAGCTGGCTGTGAACGAGCTTTGTAGGCGTTCTTAAACGGAGAGTAGCAATGATCCAGTGTGTTTGCTCCTCGTGTGGGACAGGAGACATGCTGGTGAAAGTTTGGCAATACTTTCTTTAGGTTTGCTTTGTTAAAATCACCCGCGACGATGAAAGCAGCGTCGGGGTGTTTGTTTATGAAGCCGCTGGTCACATCATGGAGGGCAGATAAAGCCAGCCCCGTGTCTGCTTGTGGTGGAATATAAACGGCAGTAGCGATGACCGAGGAAAACTCCCTCGGCAGGTAGAAAGGCCGGCACATGATAGTTAAATGTTCCAAGTGAGGCGAGCAGGATCGCGAAAGAATGGAGATGTTCCTAGGATCGCACCATTTCTTGTTTATCATGAAACACACTCCACCGCCTTTAGATTTCCCGGCCTCGGCTGTTCTGTCCATCCGAAAAACAGAGAAGTTCTCGGACGGCGTCACGGCTGTATCCGGGACCGCTGGCGTGAGCCATGTTTCGGACAGACAATAGATGTTGCAGTCTCTCATGTCCCGTTGAAAACTTATCCTGGCTCTAAGATCGTCCATCTTATTCTCCAAGGATTGGACATTTGCGAGCAAAATGCTCGGGAGAGGAGGACTGAATGCTCTTTTTCTCAGTCTGTTGCGGATCCCAGCGCGTTTCCCGCGGTGTTTTTTGAATCTTCGCCGTCGACTCGAGTGGCCATTGTTCAACTCGGCGTCCCGGCGAATCTCAGATGGAAGATTGGAGAAAGTGTCCTGAAACAGGTCAGTGTAGCGGTAACCAATTTCCAGAAGTGTTTTGCTGTCGTAACAGATCAAAGCAGATGATCCGTTGGAAAAAATAGAGAGTAAAAGAGAGTAGAATAATAAATAAAAGCAAAGTCTTAGCGGAGCGACCTGAACGGCGACCGAGCACGGCGGCGCCATCTTGCCAAGAGATACTTTAGACACATGAGACACATACTTTATTGACACATACTTTATTGCTTAAATAATTGTACTATTGCTTAATGGGGGAGAATAAAATGAAGGTTACACTTTATTTGAAGGTGTCTTTGTTACACTGCAATTATACCTTTAAGTACTGAGTAATATTGAGTAACTATATGTACTTAGGCCACTATAGAGGAGAGGAGAAATTGTCTTTTTTTTCTCCATTCTGTCACCTTATGGAGTTTTGGTTCCTTGCCACTGTCGCCTCTGGCTTGCTTAGTCGGGGAGACTTAATATTCAACAAGATTTTTGATCTGCCTGCTTTGACAACATTGTATGAGAAATTAACTGAGCTGGACGATGGCATCACTGTTTTCTCCAGAGCTGCTGTATCGATAAATCAACTAAGGGTACGTTTACACGACAACAATGTACTAAAAACAGGAAAAGTTTTTTTCCTCTGGACAGATGACAAAGTTATCAAAATGATTCCCATACACACGGATCCGTGAAAACAACTAAAAACGCTGTATTATGCATGCCAGACAAGTAATGCCAGGCAATGTCACTTTGTGAGAAAGACTGTGCACACATACACATTCAAACGCGCATGCCTATAGACTACACACGTAATACTCAGGTGCATGCCATCACCATTTTCACAGATTCACATTTTTCAAGATTCACGTTTTTGAAGTTTACAGAGATGATAACGGTATTGTTTTCAAAAACGTGTTTTAAAAGTTGCATTCTCAGGCCACCAAAACGCCATAAACATCGGCATTCTCAGAAAACTTTGGTAAGGCCATGTTGAGAAGAGGAAGAGTTGTTGTAGTAGAGCACATTTAGGAGTCTGCTCAATCTGTCGCATCCGTCTTTTCACATTTATTACACTACAGTACATAACACAAATGCAGTAGCATGTCATAAAAGCAAGATGACAACATAAGTTATAACCGTAATAAAACTAAACTATACCTGTTCTTTCTTCATGCAGCAGATATTCTCTGGCTCTGTGCATTTTACAACAGTTCCCACACGAGTGATTTAGATTATCATGACAGAACATGCTAATCAATGAATTGAAGATAGTTAACTCCACATCAGCAACATAAATTCATCAACTAACCATTCAGAAACTTCCTGTTGCATTCTACTTGTTGTCACTTCTTGAGTCTCTCCATCATTCGACTGGTTTGAACATAAAAGCCTGAACAGTTTTAGATGTTTTCAGTGCATGTCTGCATGAGGTAATCAGAGCTGCTAACACAAGCTCTTGAAGCTCCGCCCTCTTCCTGAAAGGGTTCATGGAGAAGCAGCTTATTTGCATTTCAAAGGGAAACACAAACAAGGCGCATTTTTGCTTACCCTCAAAAAGTGACAATTTTAACATGCTATAAAAAATTATATGTGGGGTATTTTGAGCTAAAACGTCACAGACACACTCTGGGGACATCAGAGACTTATTTAAAGGGGTCATGACCTGGCTTTTTTAATTTTTTTATACTGTTGTCTGAGGTCAACTTATGGCGTTTATGTGGTTTTTACATTCAAAAACATCATAATGAATAAGTAATAGGCTATTTTCTGCCTTGGTTTTGAGGCTCTCTGAAAAACACTAGGATTTGATGGGCGTGCTGAACTGAAGACTTGGAAGTAAACGCCCACGGCTAGGATTGGATAATATTTGCATATTTAATGAGCTTCAGCTACCGTCTGTCCCAGGAATTGTCTTGGGGAAATGCTCAGAGAACTCACAAAATATCAAACAAACACTAAATCACACACACACACACACACACATACACATACACACACACACACACACACGCAGGGAGATACACACACACTCGCGCGGAGACACACGGACACACACGCGCGCGCGGACACACTCTCACTCGCGCGGACACACACATTACGTTACAACAAGTCTCTCTACACATAATCAATACACAATCGTACACATATGAAACGATCTGTAACAATGCAATACTATCACGTATAAAAAACATGTTTTACTCACACAAGTGTGCTGCACCATTCCTGTCGGGTCCAATATAGAAGGCACAGCATTGTGTTTCAATCTCAATATGTCTGCAAATCCCCACATGAGCTGGAACTTCATTAAAAATAAAGTTCAACCACATATTCCTAATATTAGGATCCGAAGGAAGCTTATGCAGCGACTGTGTTCTTCCACAACCAGGAATAGCACGTGTATATTGTGATATCCTCGGCATGTTTATTGCTGCTGGCTAGCGCAATCCGACCAGCTCCATGAGTCGGTGGGCGGGGCTACTGAATTACACGTGCTTATTATTCTGTAGAGGCGGTGTTTCGTCGTGCAAAGATGTAAGGGTGAAGCACAAGATCGTTTTCAGGGTCTGGTGTCTATAAAAGCTTTCCTTTGACTAACAATAAAGTTCTCAGCTCTGAAACTTACAGGATATTCTTATATTTGCCATGACCTCTTATATATCAAAAGCTCAAGGGAAAGTTGATTTCTCAATTCATCACCCCATTAACATCTTGTAAAAGGTCATTATAGGAGCTCTTCAAAAGTTTTCTGTTTTCAGTTGAGAACGGTGTTGGGTAAACTGCCCCTAAATTAATAACTAATGTTTTTTTTTACAATGGAAATTAATCAATGCTGAACTTACCTAAACTGGACAATGACTCTCTTCTAGAGCTGATGTACAGCCAAAACAATCTTGTTGCATTAATTCTCTGTTATCACTGTAAAGCTTATTGATTATGGGGCGTGTTTCAACCGAACCAGGAAAGAAAATGCCTCTGCACTCAATTGGATAGACCTAAAACCAATCAGAGCAACGGAGCAACGCATAGTTGTCAACAGAACTCAACTGCACGCACGCTGGAAGAAGAAGAAGAAGAAGAAGAAGAGTGTACACCATTTTTACCGGTGTTGTAAAAAGAATTTAAGGATACATGGAGTACTTACCAACACGATCATCATTTTTGAGAGAAATAGTAAAGGTGATGCATATACGAACATCTTTGTTGTAAACAAATTCAACCCAAGTGCTCTTTGGTGATGTGGATGATTACGTTACTGTTGATCATATGTCCATCATCGTATAAAGCCCGCCCTGACAATTTGATTGGTCCGAACAGCTCTGGTTTGAGCATAGTTGCTCCACAACGGATCAAGTCCAGACCGAACTTCCCGACCTCAAATGTTGTGGGCGGAGCTAAGTTCGGCTGGCATCCAGGCTACCTTATACCCATCTTCTACTGAACTTGAATCCACAAAAAATAACACTTCAACAAACAATTAAAACCACAATAACAGACTAAAAAGACTGACACGTTAATATTATATATTTAATGGATATATATATTTCAGATTGTACAATTATATATTTAACCTCATCATATTGTCATAACTCAAACTACTGAGTAGGCTAACTGAGTAAGTCTTAGGCCTCAACTTTTCTGTTTTTTTTTCTCTACCGAAGGAAAGCAAAAGTTCATAGGTTGACTGTGTGATTGTTGTTTCTGTGGTTTCTTTTCAAAGTGTGCAGTAAAAAGAAACAGAGGTCAGTCTTGTGGGTAGGAAACTGCTTTAGCCATGAAGTGCATGTGTCACGCTTACATGTGCATGCAAACAGATCTCATTTTACACTTCAAAAAGTTACAAGCCTGTGTATGTGCGTGAGTATATATAATGTATATATATATATACACACAGTATATTGCGCTTCAAAAAGTTAAAAGACATTAATAAAAATAGTGATACACTTTAAATGCTGAAAGTGAATCCGCTGACATTCACCCCAGCAACTCTCGCTCTGCAATGATCAGTTTCTTCCTGCCTCTCATGCAACAGGAAATGATGCAGCTCGTCTCTGACAGCCAGAGTCACATCTTCTCCTTATATGGACAGAGTCTGAGTCTGCGGTTCAAAGTTTGATAGTGTGATAGTGGAGTAAACAGGGCCCAAAATGATCATGGGTTTTAAGAATGAAATCCAAATAGTGAATCTGTTAGTGGGCAAGAAATACATTATTTCTGTGAACACAATGTAGCTGAAGTGCTTATCTCTTTGATCTGGTGTCTGGGTTGTGCGTGTAGTATTTTATGATGGCTTGGTTACATTAACATTAACTTTGCAACTTTGCAAACTCTGCACATTAAATGTATTTAAGGCTCTTTAGATTAACCAGTTGAGATATTGTGCAGTGGAAGTATATCTTTTTTTTTAAGTATATCATATTAAAAGCTTGTGAAACATTAAATATGCTTTTCATAGCTATCCCGGTTCACTGCGTGGAGGAAGATTTGTCGGAAGATGTTTGCGTTTATTTTATTAAAGTGCTGCACTTATGAACCAATATTCATTTGTGAGCCTTTTGTTACAATCAAAATTCTGAAACTTTGTGTCTGCCTGTTTTCTGCCTCAATATAAAAATGCAGAGATTTATGTTAGGTCATGATGTATTGCAGTGCAAAATCCGTTTTGTCTCTGTCCTTGGTGCTGAAATTACAAATCCGTATCCCATAAACTTCTGACTTTAAAGATTTTAAGGCCTAAACAAGTGCACACATGAGTGGTTGTCATGGTTAAGATTTAAGTCTCTGAAATTTATGGTGAAAGACAAAAAATATGTATTTGCAATAATAATTTTAAAATGAATAAAAATCTGTCATGTCTAGTGCTACTTCACCCACAAAAATAGTCACGGCATTAGGCCATTTTTTGTTACATACAACTGTGAAGAGACTCATTTCCTGTTTTTGCTCTTATGATACTAACAAAATATTCAGACATTAACCACATATGTACATACAGATGCAAGGCATTGCTATTTACACCTTTAGTTATATGCAGTCGGCAGTTTATCAAATGTCATGCAGAACTTCTGTTCTGTTAATCGTTGTCTGTCTTTTTTTTGTAATGGAAGGGTAGTTGGGTTTTAACATGTTGTGGTTTTACTGCAGGTTGCAAGAGGTGTGAAAACAGAAAGACGTGTGAAAACAGAAACAGAGGACAGGGGTCAGTCTCATTGGAAACTACACAGTGACATACAATTACCAGCACTCAGATCTGACCCATCTGCCAACTTTAAAATATAACTTACAACAGAAATCATATTTCCCGTAACTTCAAATAAATCAGAATTCAGTTTTTTTTTCTTAGCATTTATGAGATTCAGTTACAGTGTAGGAACTGTGTCTTGCTGCCTTGGTCTGTGATTTTCAGTAAAGCTGTTTTAAAACACTTTATTATGTATCAGGAAAAGATACTTTATTTGTGAAAATAGCTAAATAAATATTTGTTAATATTTTAATTATATAGTTTTCCTTATTATTTCCACATTTAAACTTTTAAAAAAGCAGTTCACTCATCACAACAGCATCAGTTGATTGGCTGTCACATGTGACTGTCACAGAAGTGGTTTTCGCTTAATTCCAAACCCTTCTCAAGTGACCAATCAGCTTTTACAGCCGTAAATAAATACGACAGAAGTGCATTTGTTTGAAGCAGAAATTAGAAGACAAATGATACAGACAGTATACAGATCTACCTCTATCACTTACCTGGGGTGAAGGGTGTGTTTTGGGTACATTAGTGTGTGTTTTTCCCCAAGCAGAATTTAAAATATGAGGATAATTTTGGAAGACCAGTGATCATGGGATATTATTTAATAATTTTGTTCTTCTCAACAGGTAAATATACTTCTTTAAATCCTTACTACTTCTTCCTTAAATCTTTCCTATTAAACAAAATATTAAATGTACCTGCTTCATTTTGCAGTTTGCTTCCCTGATGTGTCCACTAATAATGTGGATGTTGTTCAGGAAGATGTAAAAGTAGTTCGAGCTGGAGAGAATGTCAATCTTACTTGCACCGCTTCAAATCTTCTGCAATCAACAAAAGCATGGTTTAAACAGACGGATGATGGAAAATCCTTACAAATTGTGTCTTTATATATAAATCAACAACCCAGTTGGAATACGGACTTTGAGAAAACGAATCGCTTTAATCTTACCAAAGGAGACTATCATTTTAATCTGACCATTTTACAGACAAAGTCTTCAGACTCAGCCATATATTACTGTGTAGTCGCATCATATTACAGCATTGGAATGGGTGCGGGCACTAGATTAATCTTTAAAGGTAAGTTTCACTGCTTATTATTTTACCTTTGTTTGATTTGTGCAATCTGATTTTTTTATCCTTACTATTTCTGTTCTTTTATGTCACTTTTCAAGCTGGACACACAACTCTTCATCAGTCTCTGATAGACGCGCTTCATCCAGGGGATTCTGTGAATTTGCAGTGCAGCATCTTCAGTGAGAGTTGTGCTGGAGAACACAGCGTCTACTGGTTCAGACAAAGCTCGGGAGACTCTCAAGGAGTCCTTTACACCAAAGGAGAGAGAAACGGTCAGTGTAAGAACAGCATTGAGTCTCAAACGCAGAGCTGCGTCTACAATCTCCTCAAGAGCAACATCAGTCACTCTGATGCTGGGATTTACTACTGCGCTGTGGCCACATGTGGAGAGATACTGTTTGGAAAAGGAGCTGAACTAAATTTTAAAGGTAAGGTTTTTGTTGAGATATTTAATTTTGCCTCTCAGGAGGAGCATTTAAATCATATATTGGGGAAAATAATACCAATGCAGACTAAGTTACTATGAGTAATTTGAATGTTTGGTCATTTCAGAGTGTGATGTGAAAACAACCCTGCTTGTTCTTGGGATTTCAAACATCATATTTTTGACTTTAGCTGTTTTTCTGACCATAAAACTATGCCAGAATCCGAATAAAGGTAAGTTTCTATAAGGTTTCTTTTTAGCGCACACTGATAACACATATGTAGTATTTATATAAACACACGTTTATAAAAATACAAAAATTGCCACTACAGAAATATTATATTTGATTGCCTTTTTAATTAATTTTTTTTCTTATTCCCCCACAATCCACAAACCTCAAGAGAGTCAAGTAAGTTTCTAGTTTTGTTGTTGTTTTTTTGTTATTCAAATAATATACAGTAATTTTTAGAAGCATACAGTAAGTCTTATCATGAACAAATGATTATGCGAATGGGTCTCGGGGGTTTTTATGCGACATTGTCTTTGTTTCTTTTTCTGCATTATTATAGGGTGAAGACATTCTGAGTTTTGCTGCTCACAATCCTTTCATTGCAAATGGACTCAAAGTAAAGATTTCTCAAGAACATTCTCTTGTGTCATACAGCATCTATAGTGAAAGAATGCCTATAATCGCAAAACAGAAGTAACAGTTTCCCGTTCAAGCCTAAAGCTGCAGAAGTTTATGAGATAAAACATGCTTTACTGTACACATCGTATTTGCAACAATTAATGTCACATTGCAAGTCTTTTCATATATTCTGTAATGGCATTGCCTTTTTATCATGTTATTTGAGTTTTGCACATATGGACATTTATATAGAACAGAAACCAGAAACCACTTTTCTTTTTCTTTTTTTATACTTTAAAGTATCTAAAATAAGATGATAATTTCTCAAATCACATTCTACAAATTCCGTGTTTGTAGTACAAATGTAAGACATGACTTTTAACTTACAAAGTAATTTTGCTTAAATTGTGTTTTATGTAACAACGCATGTTCTTTCATATACATTATTAATGTTCCTGCCAAAAATGCAACAATATAATTTAGTGGCTGAGTGGCTTCACATTTCTGTTGTGCAAGTAAACAACTGAAACAAAATCTGCTTTATCCATTGTTGTTTCTGTGTCTTGCTGTATGCACGTTCAGTGTCAATGTAACACAGTTATCCAAACAGACTCTTCATTTAGCAAATATGCTATTTCTTTTTTATATATACATATTTCCACTAACACATTTAACAAAAACATATTTGGTACTTTTTTTGACTTTATGCTAGATTAGGTTACTTACATATTTTTGAAACCAAATTTTTGAAACACATGCAAGGCAATGCTGGGTTAATACAACCCAGTTGCTGGGTTAGTCCATTTTCAACCCAACTTTTTTTTTTAGAGTGTACGCTATCTCTTTCAGGGTTCGTAACCTAGACGTTTTTGTTTTTTTTGTCTTTTTTATTCTCGTTTATTTATATATGAGTATTTACTTCTGATACTGTGCAGACGTTGTTAGTGTATAAACAAATTGTGCCAAAAAAGTGAATCCATTTGATTTGTACCTGGTGGGTGTAGTCTTTCAGATATGTCTTTGCAGAATTTAACTTATTATGTAAGTAATATATGAACTTAACAGTTCTGCATGAATTTACTAAACCAAATTTCACTTCATATAATCATTAATAAGCGCTTTTTGTGGGTTTTCTAATTTCTCGAATGCTTACAATGGATTCAAGTTTAAACAATGCAGTTGTAATTTTTTTGTTGGTGGCTTTAAAGTTTGCAAACCTATTTGAAATGTCAGTTCTATTGTATGCAAGTTGGCTGTGACGTAAGACGCACTGTAACATGATGCCATATTCACTGTGAAATGCTGTTTTGTATAATGTATACTGTTTCAAGTGAATTATTCCTTCTTGCACTTTTTCCCCATGTGATGGCTTAATTCGCAGTAGCATAAAATGAATGTATTTTTTTTTATTTGCCTTTGTTTTGTTTTGTTTTTTTACAAATAGTATAGATGTATAATAGTGTCACATGTTTAGTCTGTTTTGCCTGTGTTTTAATTTGCCACATGTTCCTTTGTTCTTTTTCCCGCCATTTCTGTGTTTCCATGGTTACCCTCATTAGTTCATTTGTGTCAGCTGTGTCTTGTTAATTATCTCGTTTCTGTTCACTACTTAAGTTACACTCTCACCTTCAGTCTTTGTCTAGTCACTGTTATGTTATGTTATGTTATGTTATGTTATGTTATGTTATGTTATGTTATGTTATGTTATGTTATGTTATGTTATGTTTCCCTGCCTTGCGGTTTTGTAACCTGTTCTGTTAACCTGGATGCACATAGCCTGTTTTGAGTTCCTTTAGAAACATTATTAAAGTTTAAGTTTGCATTCTGAGCTTTGGAGTCCTCAGCCTGTTCCTGTGCACACCACAACGTTACAAATAGTCAGATTTAGGGTTTATCTCAGTCTAAATATGAACATAAACAACTAAATCCATTGTGCACCTTTCGCATTAACTAATATGAAATGAAAGAAAATCGGAAGAAAATGGAAAAAGGAACTTGTAATTCTCTGCCAGGGCATTTACAGATTTTCTATTAACCCTAAAACCCAATACAATTGAATATGTACTTCAAAATACGGCTAAAACATCTGTGAAACAGAAAATTCATTAACCCTATTTTAAATAACTTTTCTTAGAGTGTGCAAATATGACTCAGACGTGCATAAATCATGCATTCATAAATCCAATATGGTTAAACCTGATCGTGCCTTGCCATCTGCCAACCCCTTGATTTAAAAAAATTAATTGAATTGAATTTTTTATTTTAAATTAAATTAATTAAAAATATCTTGGATGCTCATCATCGGTAGGCCTATACTAAAACATGAACTTTAATGTGGGGCCCTTAAAAGGGTTGTTTTCTGGTTACATACTGCTTTGAACCATCTTATTTCCTGCTTTTTTTCTGTCAAACCACATAATGCGTTTTTTAGTAGCAATAAAACAACATATTAACCAGATAGTTTTCAGAGAGTCCTTTGAGAGTAACTTTAGTTACTAAAAAAAACTGGGTAACTAAGCAGTAGTATTTATAAATAATTTCTTAATAAATGAGAGATATTTTTTGGAGCAACGGAAGATGTTTCAATTTTTTCTAGCCATTTTGATGTGGCAACAGTATGTGAGAAAACGATGAAAGTGCACGTGCCTCAGTTAACTGAAGCAGAGGGCGATGGACACATGGTAAAGACACACTCTAGTGATCTACCCTTATTCTTTAGCGTGTGTGATAGTGTGCTCATTCGTTTGCTTTTTCAGGGGATTTCAAAGCCTCAGGATAATTTTGGAAGACGACTGATCATGAGATATTACTTCATTCTTTTGCTTTCCTCGTCAATATGTGAATATACCTATGTTTATGCTTTTTAAACATTAAACAACTCATTTAACACTATATAACACATCTAACTCTAAACTTATCTAATGTGTGCTTTCTTTTGCAGTCTGCTCTTCTGATGTGTCCACTAATAAAGTGGATGTTGTTCAGGAAGATGTAGAAATAGTTCGAGCTGGAGAGGATGTGAATCTTACTTGCACCTCTTCAGAGTTTCTGGACTCAACAGCATGGTTTAAACAGACGGATGAAGGAAAATCTTTACAAATTGTGTTTTCATATCGTAATCAACAACCCAGTTGGAATAAGGACTTTGAGAAAATGAATCGTTTTAATCTTATCAAAGGAGATAATAGTTTGAATCTGACCATTTTACAGACAAAGTCTTCAGACTCAGCCATATATTACTGTGTAGCCGCATCATTTTGGAAAATTGGAATGGGTGCAGGCACTAGATTACTTGTCAGAGGTATGTTTTCTGGCTTGTTATTTTTGGTTTGTGGGGATTGTGTTGGATGACTTGCGTTCCCTTTCAGTCGGTCACGTTCGACGTACGTCGGAACTGACCGACGAATTGGGATCTGTTTCAGAGACCAATCTACTTCGAGTGTATTAAAAACGAGCCAATGGACATTGGCATGCGGTGCACGCATTCCACGCACCGCCCCGCATTGCGGGTATAAATACGGAAGTGGAAGTACCGCATATTGCTTTCAACTTCGGAGCCGAGCATTAACTTACATGTTCCTACGAAGAGTGTGTTTACACAAACTAAACGAGTCTCTACGAGAAGATCAGCTTACCTGTTCCAGTGTCGGTGTGACGGCGCTTTACAGCGGTGGTCGCGAGCAGAAGAAATCTGTCGGTTCGCTGGGCGTTTCCTCTGAGTGCTAACAGTGGGCTTGCACCTTTAAACCACTGTGAGCCGCGGCTATTCCCCTGTGTGCCTCGGCACTTGTTGGAGCGGTTCTCTCTTCTCTCTATCACTAAAAGAGCAACACGGTTTGACCCTGCGTCTTTTTCAAGATGTCATTCAAACCGTGTGTTTCTGGATGCGGTTGTTTCCTGTCCTCATTTGACGGCCACGATCTCTCTCACATATAAACATGTGAGATTGCTTTCGTGGGTGATTCATGCTCTCTCAGGAGAGCATGGTCACGTCGGCGCGTTGTTCGTCTCCCCTTTCTCGTAAGGGCTTGAGCGTTCAGCGCGCCGTGTGCCGTCGAGCGCCGGCTGACAGCGGGGGTTGCCACGGCAACCCAGCGCGTCACTCGGCGCTCTCTAGATGCGCGGTCCAGACTATGAAACCTCAAACGGGGTTGAGTCCCTTTGCTTATTCCCTGATCTAGTTTCTTTTCTGGTGCTCCAGAAAAGGATTATTTTGGTTAATAAGCCTTGGTGACCTGAGGATTACAGTGGGGCATCCCCGCCGGGTACATCTCTTCGGGCCCCCACTCCTCTATCGCATCATGAGCATGTTGAGACTTTGTTCGTGGGTGGTTCATGTTCTCTCATGGGGACATGGCCACGTCGGTGCGTTGTTCGTCCTGCCCCTTTAATAGGGGCTTGAGCGTTCAGCGTGCCGTGTGCCGTCGAGTCTGGCGGCCACGCCCACTGTCTCTCATGCCTGCTGGTAGCCCAGATGGGATTGCTGGTCCTTTTTAAAAAAAAAAAAAAAAAAGGGGGACCCAGCATTTCATTTGTGGCTCTGGCAGAGGACAGATGTCAATTGCTGCATCGGAGAGAGGGCTGTTATGCGCTGGAGATGATGACGCTGAGTTTCCCACTATAATAGTGTGTGCTCATGCTGAATCAGATTCAGTGTTGACAGCCATGCCTTCCAGGGTGGCTGCCTGGATGTGCATTGGAAGAATTTAGCAGTGTGGAGCTTTTGGTGTCAAAATATGGAACGCCAAAAGGGCCATAATCTGTATGAATTTTTTCGCTCTCTCACTACCCTCTTTCCTGCATGCACGAGGGTAGTCTTGACTCAGGGGTTATGCAGGAACTGCGTGCAGTGATGGACCTCGCTCTCCGGGTGACAGAAGTCACTGCACGCTCCCTGGGTCAGGCGATGTCCACGTTAGTGGTCCAGGAAGCTGGGGCTAGACCTGGCAGATATGCGTGAGCCTGACAGAGTTCGGTTCCTCAACGCCCCTGTCTGTCAGGCTAGCCTCTTCGGCGACGCTGTCGAGAACTCGCCCAGCAGTTCTCGGTGGCCCAGAAGTGGATGGAGGTTTAAAAAAAAAAAAAAAAAACATCCTGCCCCGATGACTAGCTGCTGCCTCCACCCAGTCGTCGGCTGCAGCACCTCCATCTGCTTGTCGCCGAGGGTGCCCCCCCTGCGTCCGCCTCCGCCCCTGCTAAGCCAAGCAGCAGCCTCCACCCGGGCAGCAGGTGGCCGGGCGCAGGGGATGTGCCCAACCCGTCCAGGATACCGCGAGTCCGCTAGCAAGCACATGGGCGAGCGGCCCTGGAACGGGCAGCCCAGCGAGATGGCAAGCTGCTCGGGGAGAAGGTGTCCGCACCCCTCCCTCCCCCGGAGGAGGACCGGGGGGAGAATATTTTTTCGGTTCGGTCCTGCCGCTGGCTCTCCGGAGTCCAGCGGTACCCACATTCTCAGAGCAGTTTCCTCCCTCCCTGGGCTCTGAGAGGGTCAGGTTGGCAGTGTGCGACGCCCCCGGGCCTTGCCACTCCTTTCCTCCCCTCTCCCCCTTCGCCAGGGGGCAGCAGTGTGGGCACCGAGGACGCCCCCGGGCCTTCTCACCCACACTCTGCCCCACCTGGAGTACTCAGACAACACTCCGGGCCGCCTCCGGGCCTCCCGAGTCGGGTCTGAGTGCTCCACCTCGCTGCCTCACCCCGGGTACGTCTGTGGTGCCGATGATCCCGCTTGTTCGGTCTCTGGGGGCCTGGCTAAAAGGCCTCCCCGGACCGTCATGCTGGCTCATCTGTACCATCAGACTCGGCTATGCGATTCGTCGCACGCCGGCCTCCCAAGTACAGGGGCATCCTCTTCACCTCAGTGTGGAGCTCGGATGCCCATGTCTTGCGGTCAGAGATCGATGTCCTGCTGGCGAAGGGCGCGATCGAGCCGGTTCCTCCAGCCGATATGAGGTCGGGGTTCTACAGCCCCTACTTCATTGTACCCAAGAAAGGTGGTGGGTTAAGACCAATCTTGGACCTGCGCATTTTGAATCGGGCCCTGCACAAGCTCCCGTTCAAGATGTTAATGCAGAAACGCAATTTTCAGTGCATCCGTCCCCAAGATTGGTTCGCAGCGATCGACCTGAAGCCCTTCGGGCTGTCCCTGTCGCCTCGCGTCTCCACGAAAGGCGTAGAGGCAGCCATTGTTCCGCTCAGAGAACGCGGCGTTCGCTTACTCAACTATCTTGACGACTGGCTTATTCTCGCCCAGTCTCGGGAGCAGTTGTGCGAACACAGGGACATGGTGCTCAGTCACCTCAGCCTGTTGGGACTTCGGGTCAACCGAGAGAAGAGCAAACTCTGTCCCACGCAGAGGATCTCTTGTCTCGGTATGGAGCTGGATTCGGTCAGCCGGACGGCGCGCCTCACTCCGGAGTGCGTCTGGTCAGTGTTGAACTGCTTGAATACGTTCAATGGCAGGACAGCGGCCCCACTGAAACTTTTTCAGAGGCTCCTGGGGCATATGGCATCCGCAGCCGCGGTAACGCCGCTCGGATGGCTTCATATGAGGCCGCTTCAACGCTGGTTACACGACCGAGTCCCGAGATGGGCGTGGCACAGCGGTCAGTACCGGGTCCCAGTGACTCCTTACTGTCGCCAAACCTTCAACCCGTGGTCTGACCCCTCGTTTCTCCGGGCCGGTGTGTCCTTAGAACAGGTGTCGAGGCATGCTGTGGTGTTCACGGATGCCTCTTCCACGGGTTGGGGGGCCACGTACAACGGGCACGTAGGTTCGGGACTGTGGACGGGACCCCAACTACGTTGGCATATCAATTGCCTAGAGCTTCTGGCGATACGTCTTGCCCTGGCCCGGTTCAAGAAACCGCTCCAGGGCACACACGTACTGGTCCGTTCGGACAGCACTGCGGCCGTTGCGTACATCTACCGTCAGGGTGGTCTACGCTCCCGTTGCATGCTCCGGCTCGCCCGCCATCTCCTCCTGTGGAGTCAGAAGTTTGTGAGGTCACTTCGTGCTATTCACTTTCCAGGTGCGCTGAACCAGACAGCCGACGAGCTCTCTGGCCAGTCGACACCTCCGGACGAATGGCGACTCCACCCTCGGAGCGTCCAGCTGATATGGGACCACTTTGGGGTTGCGCAGGTAGTCCTGTTTGCTTCCCCGGAGTCGACCCATTGCCAGTGGTACTACTCCCTGACCGGAGGTACCTTAGGCATAGATGCACTGGCGCACAGCTGGCCCCGGGACCTACGCAAATATGCGTTTCCCCCAGTGAGCCTTCTTGCACAGACCCTGTGCAAGGTCAGGGAGGACGAGGAGCAGGTCTTGTTAGTTGCGCCCTATTGGCCCAACCGGACCTGGTTCCCCGAACTCACTCCTCGCGACAGCCCCTCCCTGGCCGATTCCCCTGAGGAAGGACCTTCTTTCTAAAGGGTTAGAAGGGTTAATGTTGTGCTTTCCTTCCTGCAGGATGGGTTGGAGCGGCGGCTGTCACCCTCCACCCTCAAAGTGTACGTCGCTGCAATAGCGGCGTATCACGATGCAGTAGACGGTAAATCCGTTGGTAAGCACGACTTAATCGTCAGGTTCCTCAGAGGTGCGAGGAGACTAAATCCTCCTCGTTCTACCTCGTTACCCTCTTGGGACTTAGCCCTGGTGCTTAGAGCATTCCAGGGTCCTCCATTTGAACCTTTGCAGTCAGTCGAGCTAAAAATCCTGTCCATGAAGACAGTCCTCCTGACCGCATTGGCTTCAATCAAGAGGGTGGGGGACCTGCATGCGCTTTCGGTCGACGAATCGTGCCTAGAATTCGGGCCGGCCAACTCTCACGTTGTCCTGAGACCCCCGGCTTGGATATGTGCCCAAGGTTCCTACCACTCCCTTCCGGGACCAGGTAGTGAACCTGCAAGCGCTGCCTTCGGAGGAGGCAGACCCAGCCCTAGCTTTGCTATGTCCCGTCCGCGCTCTTCGCGCTTACGTTGACCGGACTCAAAGCTTCAGATCCTCACAGCAGCTCTTCGTCTGTTACGGAGGTCAGCAGAAGGGAAAGGCTGTCTCCAAGCAGAGGTTGGCCCACTGGATAGTGGATGCCATTGTCTTGGCTTACCAGTCCCAAGACGTACCTTGCCCGTTCGGGGTGCGAGCACACTCAACAAGGAGTGTTGCTTCATCCTGGGCGCTGGCTCAAGGTGCCTCGCTGACAGACATTTGTAGAGCTGCGGGCTGGGCGACACCTAACACGTTCGCTAGATTTTATAGCCTCCGTGTAGAGCCGGTATCTTCCCGCATCCTCGCCCCCCAGGGCCAGTAGCGCTAAGTACCCGTTCTAGTGTCGGCTTGCAACGCCACTCCCGCCTCCGGGCCGGATACGTGCGTCTATTCTTGCTCCAGTTGTGTTCCCCGGAAACGGCTAACCCTGTGAGTTCCTCCGTCACCCCTGCGGTGCCAGACGTTGCGGCCGTCTGGCGCCAGGCCTGCACCCGTATGCTTGTGGAACGTGTGTGTAGGCTGGGTTCCATATGTTGCGGTCCCCTCACGGCTACCCCATATGTGTATTCTCCACGGTATCTGCTACCCTGCTCGGTTAGCCCCGTGTCTTTCCCTCGACAGAGCCCGCTCTGTCATCTCTGGGATGTGTTCTTCCCCCCCTGGGATCAGGTTGGGTCCACCCCAGAGATTTTCCATAGTTGCACTACCCTAGGTTAGGTTAGTCCTGATGTGTATTTCCACCTCTCCTTCCATTGAAGAATGTGGCTCCGCAGCGTACCATCTCCCGAGACGGGCACGCTTTCCCAGCGTTATCCAATAGTCACGCTGAGTGGGTCTTGCAGGAACAGCAGTGACTGTCCTTCCCTGCCGGGAGCCCTGACTCCCACTCCAACTTAGGAGTGGTCCAGCGAGCTCAGGCAGGGCGCTGGAAGGGCCAGCATCCCTGGCGTTTTGGTAGGGATCCCAATTCGTCGGTCAGTTCCGACGTACGTCGAACGTGACCGACTGAAAGGGAACGTCTCGGTTACGTATGTAACCCTCGTTCCCTGAAGGAGGGAACGGAGACGTACGTCCCGTCGCCAGGTGCTGTGCTTCAGCTGAAGGCCCGAGCCACTCTTCTCGGCTCCTCAGTTGAAAACAATATGCGGTACTTCCACTTCCGTATTTATACCCGCAATGCGGGGCGGTGCGTGGAATGCGTGCACCGCATGCCAATGTCCATTGGCTCGTTTTTAATACACTCGAAGTAGATTGGTCTCTGAAACAGATCCCAATTCGTCGGTCAGTTCCGACGTACGTCTCCGTTCCCTCCTTCAGGGAACGAGGGTTACATACGTAACCGAGACGTTTTCTATCAAGTGTCCCTCTTATGTCCTTTTGTCAAGATGCAGCCGTTGCACACACAACTCTTCATCAGTCTCTGATAGACCCGCTTCATCCAGGGGATTCTATGAATCTGCAGTGCAGCATCTTCAGTGAGAGTTGTGCTGGAGAACACAGCGTCTACTGGTTCAGACAAAGCTCGGGAGACTCTCAAGGAGTCCTTTACACCAAAGGGGAGAGAAACGGTCAGTGTAAGAACAGCATTGAGTCTCAAACGCAGAGCTGCATCTACAATCTCCTCAAGAGCAACATCAGTCACTCTGATGCTGGAATTTACTACTGCGCTGTGGCCACATGTGGAGAGATACTGTTTGGAAAAGGAACTGAACTAAATATAAGAGGTAAGGTTTTTGTTGAGATATTTAATTTTGCCACTCAGGAGGAGCATTTAAATCATATAGGCCTATTGGGGAAAATAATACCAATGTAAAAATAAGACTAATCAACGATGAGTAATATGAATTATGTCTTGAATGTTTGGTAATTTCAGAGAGAGATGTGAAAACAACCCTGCTTGTTCTTGGGATTTCAAACATCATATTTTTGATGTTTTTGACATTAGCTGTTTTTCTGACCATAAAACTATGCCAGAATCCGAATAAAGGTAAGGTTTCTTTTTAGCACACACTGATAACACATATACAGTATTTATATAAACACGTTTATGAAATGCAACAATTGCCACTACAGAAATATTATATTTGATTGCCTTTTTTATATATTTTTTTCTTATTCACCCACAATCCACAAACCTCAAGAGAGTCAAGTAAGTTTCTATTTTTTTTATTAAAATCATATAATTATTAATCAGAAGCTTATAGTAAGTCTTATCTTTGACGTTTGTTTCTTTTTCTGCATTATTATAGGGTGAAGACATTCTGAGTTTTGCTGCTCACAATTCTTTCATTGCAAATGGACTCAAAGTAAAGATTTCTCAAGAACATTCTCTTGTGTCATACAGCATCTATAGTGAAAGAATGCCTATAATCGCAAAACAGAAGTAACAGTTTCCCGTTCAAGCCTAAAGCTGCAGAAGTTTGAGATAAAACTTATATGCTGTATATTTTCAATACTGCTGTATAACACACATATACACGTATACAGATTTGCAACAATTAATGTCACATTGCAAGTCTTTTTCATATACTATGACATCACTGTTTTCTCCAGAGCCGAATCAAATTCTGTTGCGTTACTTTCCTGCTTAACACTGTGAAGCTGCTTTGAAACAATCTGCATTGTAAAAAGCGCTATATAAAGTTGACTTAACTTGATTTATGTCATTACATTTTTATCATGTTATTTGAGTTTTACTTATAGTTGCTTGCATGCACATATGGCCATTTATATAGAACAGAAACCAGAACACAGATTTGTGTCTGTAGTTGTCCAACTGTTTAAATGTTGTTATATGTAAAAGTGATGCATGTTCTGTGATATCTACATACAGTGCCAGTCAAAAGTTTAGACACACTTTCCCATTTTCTTTGATGGGAAAGTGTTCAAACTTTTGACTGGTAGTGTACATGCCTTTAATTGTCCCCCCAAAAATGTAACAATATAATAGGAGTAGCCTCGCATTTCTGTTGTGCAAGTAAATAACCAAAACATTAAACAAAATCCATTATTGTTTCTGTATTTTTTTATACTTAATGCATGTTCAGTGTCAGTGTCAATGTAACACAGTTATCCAAACAGACTCTTCATTTAGCAAATATGCTATTTCATCTTAAAATCTTAAAAACAATTTAACAATTTAAAAAAAAAAAAAAAAAAAAAACATAAACTGAAATTAAAACTACTTTTGTGTTCTCTTTTGATTGCATAACATATTTCACAAATTTTTTGACTATTTCTATTTGACGGAAAATATTTCTATTTGACTACACACGGCTCCGGGGAAGGCCTTCTGAAGCGAAGCAGTGCATCAGTGTCAGAAAAATATCCATATTTAAAACTTTATAAACTAAAATAACTAGCAAAACAGAAGTACCCATTCAATTTGTAATGCTTGGAAGAGCCAGGACATTTTTTAATTATAATTGTATTCGACATTTCGACTCAAAGAAGAATGTCATATACACCTAAGATGGCTTGAGGGTGAGTAAATCATGAGCTAATTTTAATTTTTGGGTGAACTATTCCTTTAAGGGTACATTTTTGGGGGGGGAAATGTTTGAGAATGTACTTCTTTTTCCCCTTGGAAAGACTTGACACATCCTGAAACCCAGAGTGAAATATGTCAGTGCAACAGTTTGATGACTGGTGTGATTCCACACCTGAGCTGGCAAGACGGCTGGTTCACATGTACCTGGACGTGTGCCAGTACTCTGCCAACACAGGGCCAGGCCACAGTGCATATTGGCATTATAATATCATATGTATGTGAATAGCAATTAAAAAGACCACTTACCATTTCTCCAGTGGAACAATTCCACACACAACTGTCCAGAACGAACGGTTTGCAAACAAATCCTGCAGTATACATGCTTTTCAGCGTTGATAAACAGGAAGTGCGTCCCCCTGGTGACCGACATTTTAACTGCCTCCTCTCAACCTGCTCAACATTTTGAATTCACATTGAGCTCACATATTACTCACACCCCTGTGTGTATCACAGTATGAGAATCGTGTGTTGTGCTGTAATCCACGCATGATCTCACGTGTTGACTGGGTAGTCTATTACATTTTTGCTATTTTATTTTATTTTAAGACTTTGATTACTTTTGCTATAATTAAGCACCTTAAAGTTAAATACATTTCTTGATAAAGTACAACAACAACCTATATTCATGTTATTATGAAATGTACAATAAATAGTTTGACCACACATACTCTTTTGTATAAACAATACAATCTAATGTGTACTTCAGAATATGGCTAAAAAATTTGTGAAACATCAACAGTTTCAACAGAAAGTTCTTTAACACAGTACATCGGGCCCTATTAATGAACTTTTCTTAGAATGTGCAAATATGGACCAGGCGTGCATGCATAAATCATGCATTCATAAATCCAAGATAAACTTGATCATGCCTGGCCATCTGCCAACCACTTGATTCAAAACATTAATTTAATTGAATTAAATTTGTCATTTTAAATTAAATTAATAAAAAAAAAATGTAATTCTTGAATGCTCATCATCGGTAGGCCTACCAAAAACTTGCACTTTATTGTGTGGCCCTTAAAAGGTTTGTTTACATGCTTCTTATTTCCTGCATTTGTTTTTCTGTCAAAACACATTATGCATTTGTAGTAGCCATAAAACAATATATTAACCAGAAAGTTTTCAGAGAGGCCAACTTTATGGTTGCTCTAAATTGGGCAACTAAGCAATAGTATTTATAATATCTTTCTTTATAAAGGAGAGATGTTTTTGGAGCAATGGAAAGAAGGTTGGGTTAAATTTTTTCTAGCCATTTTGATGTGGCAACGGTGTGTGAGAAAACTTAAGCAGAAAAGTTAAGGTGAAAGTGAACATGTGCCTCAGTTGACTGAAGCAGAGACCGGTTGACACATGGTCTAGTGATCTACCCTTATTCTTTAGCGTGTGTGATAGTGTGCTCATTCGTTTGCTTTTTCAGGGGATTTCAAAGCCTCAGGATAATTTTGGAAGACGACTGATCATGAGATATTACTTCATTCTTTTGCTTTCCTCAACAATATGTGAATATACCTATGTTTATGCTTTTTAAACATTAAACAACTCACCTATTTAACACTATATAACACATTCAACTCTAAAGTTAACTAATGTGTGCTTTCTTTTGCAGTCTGCTCTTCTGATGTGTCCACTAATAATGTGGATGTTGTTCAGGAAGATGTAGAAATAGTTCGAGCTGGAGAGGATGTCAATCTTACTTGCACCTCTTCAGAGTTTCTGGACTCAACAGCATGGTTTAAACAGACGGATGAAGGAAAATCTCTACAAATTGTGTTTTCATATCGTAATGTACAACCCAGTTGGAATAAGGACTTTGAGAAAATTAATCGTTTTAATCTTATCAAAGGAGACTATCATTTTAATCTGACCATTTTACAGACAAAGTCTTCAGACTCAGCCACATATTACTGTGTAGTTGCATCATATTGGAAAATTGGAATGGGTGCAGGCACTAGATTACTAGTCAGAGGTATGTTTTCTTGCTTGTTATTTTTGCTTTGTGGGAATTGTGTTGATTGACTTGCATTTTCTATCAAGTGACTCTTTTATGTCCTTTTGTCAAGATGCAGCCGTAGAACACACAACTCTTCATCAGTCTCTGATAGACCCGCTTCATCCAGGGGATTCTGTGAATTTGCAGTGCAGCATCTTCAGTGAGAGTTGTGCTGGAGAACACAGCGTCTACTGGTTCAGACAAAGCTCGGGAGACTCTCAAGGAGTCCTTTACACCAAAGGAGAGAGAAACGGTCAGTGTAAGAACAGCAGTGAGTCTCAAACGCAGAGCTGCGTCTACAATCTCCTCAAGAGCAACATCAGTCACTCTGATGCTGGGATTTACTACTGCGCTGTGGCCACATGTGGAGAGATACTGTTTGGAAAAGGAGCTGAACTAAATATAAGAGGTAAGGTTTTTGTTGAGATATTTGATTTTGCCTCTCAGGAGGAGCATTTAAATCATATATTGGGGAAAATGATCCCAATGTAAAAATAAGACTAATCTACGATGAGTAATATGAATTATGTCTTGAATGTTTGGTCATTTCAGTGAGTGGTGTGAATACAACCCTGCTTGTTCTTGGGATTTCAAACATCATATTTTTGATGTTTTTGGCTTTAGCTGTTTTTCTGACCATAAAACTATGTCAGAATCCGAATAAAGGTAAGGTTTCTGTTTAGCACACATTGATAACACATATACAGTATTTATATAAACACGTTTATGAAATGCAACAATTGTCACCACAGGAATATTATATTTGATTGCCTCTTTAATATT
Source organism: Gobio gobio (assembly GCF_949357685.1). Lineage (NCBI taxonomy): Eukaryota > Metazoa > Chordata > Actinopteri > Cypriniformes > Gobionidae > Gobio > Gobio gobio. The sequence continues at coordinate 59,337,755 of NC_137098.1, forward strand.
TTTTTTTCTTATTCACCCACAATCCACAAACCTCAAGAGAGTCAAGTAAGTATCTAGTTTTTTTAATTAAAATCATATAATTATTAATCAAAAGCTTATAGTAAGTCATTTCTTTGACGTTTGTTTCTTTTTCTGCATTATTATAGGGTGAAGACATTCTGAGTTTTGCTGCTCACAATTCTTTCATTGCAAATGGACTCAAAGTAAAGATTTCTCAAGAACATTCTCTTGTGTCATACAGCATCTATAGTGAAAGAATGCCTATAATCGCAAAACAGAAGTAACAGTTTCCAGTTCAAGCCTAAATGCTGTAGAAGTTTGAGATAAAACTTATATACTGTATATTTTCAGTACTGCTGTATAACACACATATACACGTATACAGATTTGCAACAATTAATGTCACATTGCAAGTCTTTTTCATATACTCTGACATCACTGTTTTCTCCAGAGCCGAATCAAAATCTGTTGCGTTATTTTCCTGCTTAACACTGTGAAGCTGCTTTGAAACAATCTGCATTGTAAAAAGCGCTATATAAAGTTGACTTAACTTGATTTATGTCATTACATTTTTATCATGTTATTTGAGTTTTACTTATAGTTGCACATATGGCCATTTGTATAGAACAGAAACCAGACCCCAGATTTTTGTCTGTAGTTGTCCAACTCTTTAAATGTTGTTATATGTAAAGTGATGCATGTTCTGTGATATCTACATACACTACCAGTCAAAAGTTTAGACACACTTTCCCATTTTCTTTGATGGGAAAGTGTGTCCAAACTTTTGACTGGTAGTGTACATGCCTTTAATTTTCCCCAAAAAAATGTAATAATGTAATAGGAGTAGCCTCACATTTCTGTTGTGCAAGTAAAAAAAACAAAACATTAAACAAAATCCATTATTGTTTCTATATCCGTGTCCTTTTTTTTTTTATACTTAATGCATGTTCAGTGTCAGTGACAATGTAACACAGTTATCCAAACAGACTCTTCATTTAGCAAATATGCTATTTCATCTTAAAATATTAAAAACATTTAAACACATAAAAAAATAAAATAAAATAAAAACATAAACTGAAATTAAAACTACTTACGTGTTCTCTTTTGATTGCATAACATATTTCACACATTTTTTGACTATATCTATTTGACAGAAAATATTTCTATTTGACTACACACGGCTCCGGGGGGTTAATAAAGGCCTTCTGAAGCGAAGCAGTGCGTTAGTGTCAGAAAAATATTCATATTTAAAACTTTATAAACTAAAATAACTAGCAAAACAGAAATACCCATTCACTTTATAATGCTTGGAAGAGCCAGGAATTTTTTTTTTTTAATTATAATTGTATTCGTCTGAAAGAAGAATGTCATATACACCTAGGATGGCTTGAGGGTGAGTAAATCATGGGCTAATTTTCCTTTTTGGGTGAACTATCCCTTTAAGGGTACATTTTCTGGGGGGAAATGTTTGAGATTTATTTATTTTCCCCTTGGAAAGACTTGACACATCCTAGAAACCCAGAGAGAAATATGTCAGTGCAACAGTTTGATGACTGGTGTGATTCCACACCTGAGCTGGCAAGACGGCTGGTTCACATGTACCTGGACGTGTGCCAGTACTCTGCTAACACAGGACCAGGCCACAGTGCATATTGGCATTATAATATCATATGTATGTGAATAGCAATTAAAAAGACCACTTACCATTTCTCCAGTGGAACAATTCCACACACAACTGTCCAGAACGAACGGTTTGCAAACAAATCCTGCAGGATACATGCTTTTCAGCGTTGAGAAACAGGAAGTGCGTCCCCCTGGTGACCGACATTTTAACTGCCTCCTCTCAACCTGCTCAACATTTTGAATTCACATTGAGCTCACATATTACTCACACCCCTGTGTGTATCACAGTATGAGAATCGTGTGTTGTGCTGTAATCCACGCATGATCTCACGTGTTGACTGGGTAGTCTATTACATTTTTGCTATTTTATTTTATTTTATTTTAAGACTTTGATTACTTTTGCTATAATTAAGCACCTTAAAGTTAAATACATTTCTTGATAAAGTACAACAACAACCTATATTCATGTTATTATGAAATGTACAATAAATAGTTTGACCACACATACTCTTTTGTATAAACAATACAATCTAATGTGTACTTCAGAATATGGCTAAAAAAATTGTGAAACATCAACAGTTTCAACAGAAAGTTCTTTAACACAGTACATCGGGCCCTATTAATGAACTTTTCTTAGAGTGTGCAAATATGGACCAGGCGTGCATGCATAAATCATGCATTCATAAATCCAAGATAAACTTGATCATGCCTGGCCATCTGCCAACCACTTGATTCAAAACATTAATTTAATTGAATTAAATTTCTCATTTTAAATTAAATTAATTTAAAAAAATTTAATTCTTGAATGCTCATCATCGGTAGGCCTACCAAAAACTTGCACTTTATTGTGTGGCCCTTAAAAGGTTTGTTTACATGCTTCTTATTTCCTGCATTTGTTTTTCTGTCAAAACACATTATGCATTTGTAGTAGCCATAAAACAATATATTAACCAGAAAGTTTTCAGAGAGGCCAACTTTATGGTTGCTCTAAATTGGGCAACTAAGCAATAGTATTTATAATATCTTTCTTTATAAAGGAGAGATGTTTTTGGAGCAATGGAAAGAAGGTTGGGTTAAATTTTTTCTAGCCATTTTGATGTGGCAACGGTGTGTGAGAAAACTTAAGCAGAAAAGTTAAGGTGAAAGTGAACATGTGCCTCAGTTGACTGAAGCAGAGACCGGTTGACACATGGTCTAGTGATCTACCCTTATTCTTTAGCGTGTGTGATAGTGTGCTCATTCGTTTGCTTTTTCAGGGGATTTCAAAGCCTCAGGATAATTTTGGAAGACGACTGATCATGAGATATTACTTCATTCTTTTGCTTTCCTCAACAATATGTGAATATACCTATGTTTATGCTTTTTAAACATTAAACAACTCACCTATTTAACACTATATAACACATTCAACTCTAAAGTTATCTAATGTGTGCTTTCTTTTGCAGTCTGCTCTTCTGATGTGTCCACTAATAATGTGGATGTTGTTCAGGAAGATGTAGAAATAGTTCGAGCTGGAGAGGATGTCAATCTTACTTGCACCTCTTCAGAGTTTCTGGACTCAACAGCATGGTTTAAACAGACGGATGAAGGAAAATCTTTACAAATTGTGTATTCATATCGTAATCAACAACCCAGTTGGAATAAGGACTTTGAGAAAATTAATCGTTTTAATCTTATCAAAGGAGACTATCATTTTAATCTGACCATTTTACAGACAAAGTCTTCAGACTCAGCCACATATTACTGTGTAGTTGCATCATATTGGAAAATTGGAATGGGTGCAGGCACTAGATTACTAGTCAGAGGTATGTTTTCTTGCTTGTTATTTTTGCTTTGTGGGAATTGTGTTGATTGACTTGCATTTTCTATCAAGTGACTCTTTTATGTCCTTTTGTCAAGATGCAGCCGTAGAACACACAACTCTTCATCAGTCTCTGATAGACGCGCTTCATCCAGGGGATTCTGTGAATTTGCAGTGCAGCATCTTCAGTGAGAGTTGTGCTGGAGAACACAGCGTCTACTGGTTCAGACAAAGCTCGGGAGACTCTCAAGGAGTCCTTTACACCAAAGGAGAGAGAAACGGTCAGTGTAAGAACAGCAGTGAGTCTCAAACGCAGAGCTGCGTCTACAATCTCCTCAAGAGCAACATCAGTCACTCTGATGCTGGGATTTACTACTGCGCTGTGGCCGCATGTGGAGAGATACTGTTTGGAAAAGGAGCTCAACTAAATATAAGAGGTAAGATGAAATGCAAATGTCTGGCTTGAAATGTTGAAATGTTTGGCTTTATCTCTCCTATCTGGGAAAGCATGTGATTCATATACAGGAGTACATGATAACAAACTTATCTCAAATGTTTTCAAAGAAAATAAAATGAATTTTGTTTCAGTGAGTGGTGATGTGAATCCAACTCTTCTTGCTCTTGGGATTTCAAACATCATATTTTTGGCTCTTGTTGTTTTTCTGGGAATAAAACTATGCAGGGGTCAGAATAAAGGTAATACTTTCTGAATAAAATTAATGTTATAGTAATGCAAAATTTTTATAAAATTTAAAAACATAACCACCATTTATAATAGGACTGTTTCTTAATTTCCCAAAGTGCCCGCACCTCAAGAGAATCAGGTAAGTGCACAATTATCTTCCATTTGAGATCTTTTTCAAATCTTTATCAATGTATTTGTTTTATCAATTTAATATTAGATAATACATTTTTTGTCAGGGTTTTTTTTTTAAATGTTGGCGTATATTATGCCACATCATGTGTAATTTTCCTCTCATAATTGGAGTGTCTTCTCTCTCTTGATATTAGAATGAAGACAGCATGAATTATGCAGCCATTAGTTTTGGTCAGAAACCTCTGAACACTAGAAGGACCAAATCAACGGTCATTCAGGATCAGTCTCTGTACGCTCAGGTCAGATCACAGCATCCAGAGGTTTAGATGAGTGCTGAACTGTTTAATGTTTTCATCATGATCTTATAACAACATATTTGAGGTCAATACATTTAATTTGGTTAAATAATTTGGTCATTAATACATTAATACATTATTTAATGAGTTTATTGATTTTATTCATGTTTTTTTTTTGTCTGTTTTATTCATTATTTTTGCCATTGAACTATACAGCCCTTTGGTCAGCATTGTTACTGTTTTTAATGTGATTTAAAAATTAATGTGTTATATGTGTAATTAAATGTCCTATATTTCAAGCATATAAGTGTTATTTAATTGTTAAAATTAAGTGCTCTGAAAGTGTTTTGTTACCTAAAATAACAGTAGCTAACAATGTGATCCAAATATGGATTGTAATATATTTTTAATGTATTTATGTTAAAGTATTCTACTGGCTTTGTACTGTGCATTGTTAGATAGCTAGGCCATATGAATTTGTTTGGCATAGTAAGGATAAGGAAAGTAAGTTTTGTGTGCTCATTTATATTTTTGTGAATTAATGAATGTATGTTGTTAGACAACTTTGGAACTTAAGGTGATGATACACGGGAAAACTTTTTTGAACAATGTTGCTGAGCGATGTTGCTTGGGCACTTTTCCATTGAGAGTGGGTAACACATTTCCATACTGGATACTTCCGATCGGTCATGGGCCCTGTGACTCACCTGGTTGCCCGTTGACGGCAACATTGCTCAAAAAGTTACTCTGTATATCATTAACTTTAGTGTTATGAAATGTTCCATTGTACAGTTTCCTTATGAATCACATGTGTATAGTAGGCTATGCTTCATTGGCATCTACTAAATGAATAGCCTGTTTATGTGTTGCATTGCTTTCAACTCAAATGATGGATGCATGTATAAGGTATAGTTCCCTGGAAAAGCATTAGTTAGCATTAGCATTTAGTTAGTTAGTCTTTAACAAGAATTCTTTAAAGAGGAACTTGCTGAATTCTCAATTTAACACATGGTCTCTACTGCCAACTAGTGGTTGTAAATCATTGGTATGAGATCTGGGTTTTTTAAGTTAAATTTTTTATGCCCTTCCCTCGCTAACTTCCTTCCATCTTGTAGGCTCGTTTGGGATGTCCCTCGCATTAAATTTAAGTGAGAGCATGTGGCTTCAGTGAGGGGAGGAGGGAAAAAAGTGCAACTACAGACACTTCTCTCTTCTCATATTGGATCAGACACCAATTAGATCAAAGGATATTGCGGGATTCACGCTCATGTGCTGTGTTGATGATAAACTGGATGTAATTTAAGTTCTGTTGCTTTTATATGAAAATAAATGTAACAAACAAGACCCCCAAATTACTTGTTATTTAATTCCATCCAAAAGACATAGGCTAACTATTTACATTTACATTTTATTAATATGACATCAATGACATGTCCCATAGAGAGATAGTTAGTGCACACAGACATGGCAAAGTGATTTATTTTCACGAAAATGTACTTGACTCATAGAATGAAAGCTCTAAAGGCAGGTAATCGCTCTCTCTCTAATGGAGGGTTGTGCTTGTCTCTTTATGCTTAAATGTAAATTTAAGATTTAAATCTGTGATGGAAGAAAGTAGTTTCACACACAAGAGTGTTTTTAAGACCGCCAGTGGTTGTTTCTTATATTCTTATAAAGAGCTCACGTAGAAGCGTCAGATCTAACTAAGAGATAGAGTTTTTATGGGATAAGGCAGATAAACTGTTAATTCTACTGATTCAATATTTTGTAGCAACCACAGTTTTCCAGAAAGAGAAACACAAAGATGAATCCTGCTACTTGTGTGATCCTTCCTCACAGCATCGTCATCAAGCCCAGAACCATTGACGTCATCAGATTCTAGGTTGATGATGACACCCAGTGGACGGTGCATTCAGTAAGATACTCAGTGCTCCCAAAAGCATTGTGAGCCAAAAGCAAGTTTATGGTACACCAATTGCACCAAAAGGTCTCTACAATAGGCTCACAATGCTTTTGGGAACTGCAGCCCTGGATTATTCCATTCTTCATGACATTGGTTGGTTGGGAAACGCATCCCAGATCATTTTAGTTATTGCAGAGTCAAGATTTTCTCATTGATTACAAAATCTTCACAAATGAACACAACTTTTATTAATTTTGAAGTGTAAATACAATTGTCGAAAGTCAAAAACTGTCTTACAAAGGTACAATCTGACTGTATAGCTTTTATTATGCTATTAGCCAAACGATTAATTTTGCTGAGGTGGAAGGACAACACAGTGGATTCGAGATGTCCTCTTTTTCTTAAAGTTAGAAAAAAATAAAACACTCTATAAGAGGCTCATCCAACCAGTTTAACAAAGCTTGGGACCCTTTTAAGCAATATGTCATGGAACATGTCTTATTGTCTGACCTAGACAAAATCTCATTTACAGCAGTTGAAGTTAAAGTTAAAATGTCCTTTTTCATGCAGACTGTACACTGCCACACTTTATATATCTATGTACCTTTTTTCTCCTATTTGTATTGTTTTTCTTTTCTGTAATATGGTCATAAAACTCATAAAAGAAGTCAAAAACTAAACGTAGGCTATAAACGAACTACAACACAGTCGCACGTTTTCGCACTAAGCTTGGCTGCGAAGGAACCACTCGTTCTATCCTTCATGGCCCAGGAAAAGGAGGACACATTTATAGGCCATATTCAAAGGAGCTTTCGATTTGGGACAGCCTTTGTCACGCCGCAGGGACGCATTCAGCCACTGAATGCAGCCTTTGGAGGATGCAGCCTCTGAATTGGGATGCAGCTTTTGTGTGTTCACTGTGAACTCTGAGTTGACTGAACTTGCTCCATTCCACGCTTTTGGAACTAGCATACTTCTAGTAAGCAAATTTTGGGTTAATTAACCGAGAGTTTAATTTAACTTTTTGGAATAATTCCCCAATCTGTGTATCTTCCAATCATTTGCTTTTAAAAACATTTTATTATTATTTAATATTGAAAGCAGAACAATTACAAAATGGCACCTCTTTCGTTTGACATTTTTCACAAAAAAAGAAAAATTACCTCAGGTAATACTAATCCTGTGCGAATAGACTTGCCGTAATTATGTACGTAAATATTCCGTCAGGGACATGGTGCTCAGCCAGTTGGGTCTTCGGGTCAACTGGGACAAGAGCAAACTCTACCCTGTGCAGAGGATCTCTTATCTCGGTATGCAGTTGGACTTGGACCGGTCAGTGTTGAACTGCCTGTGTAGGCTCAGCAGCAGGACAGCCGCAGTAACGCTGCTCGGGTTGCTGCATATTAGGCCGCTTCAGCACTGGCTTCACGACCGAGTCCCGAGATGGGCGTGGCAATGCAGCAGCACGTTCCGTGTGGCTGTCACACCGAGCTGCCGTCGTACCCTCACTTGGTGGTCGGACCCTTCATTCCCGAGGGCGGGTGTTCCCTTGGAACAAGTGTCCAGGCATTCTGTGGCCTCCACGGATGCCTCCACCACCGGATGGGGGGGCCACGTACAACGGGCATGCAGTTTCGGGTCTGTGGGCTGGGCCTCAACCACAGTGGAACATCAACTACCTCGAGTTGCTCGCGGTATGTCTTGCGCTGGGCCATCTCAAAGGGCATCTCAAAGGACAAAGGGCTGGGTGGTCTACGCTCCTGTCGCATGTCTTATGTCGCAACTCGCCCGCCATCTCCTCCCATGGAGTCAGAAGCATCTGAGGTTGCTTCGCACCATTCATATCCCAAGAGTGCTCAACCGTGCAGCCGATGAGCTCTCACAGCAGCCTCCGCTTCCGGGAGAATGGAGACTCCATCCCCAGGTGGTCCACCTCTTCAGAGCCGCACAGGTAGACCTGTTTGCCGCTCCAGACTCTACCCACTGCTAGTGGTTTTAATCCCTGGCCGAGGGCACTCTCGGCACGGACGCACTGGCTCACAGCTGGCCCCGGGGCCTACGCAAGTATGCGTTTCCCCCAGTGAGCCTTCTCACACAGACATTGTGAAATGTCAGGGAGGACGAGGAGCAGATCTTGTTGGTTGCGCCCTTTTGGCCCAACCGGACCTGGTTCCCGGAACTGATGCTCTTCGCGACAGCCCCTCCTTAGCCCATTCCTCTGAGGAAGGACCTTCTGACTCAGAGACGGGGCACCCTCTTGAATCTGTGTCCGGACCTCTGGAATCTCCATGGGGAGGTTCTAGGTGACCTTCCACAGTCTGTGGTAGACACCATCACTTCCGCTAGAGCTCCCTCTACGAGGCATCTCTATGCATTGAAGTGGAGCCTATTCATCGATTAGTGTTCTTCTCAACAGGAGAACCCCAGAACGAGTTCGGTTAGATTGGTGCTTTCCTTCCTGCAAGAAGGGTTGGAGCAAAGGCTGTCTCCCTCCACCCTTAAAGTGTATGTTGCCGTTATCGCCGCACATCCCGATGCAGTTGATAGTAAGTCCTTGGGGAAACACAATCTAGTCATCAGGTTCCTGAGGGGGTGAGGAGAAGGACTAAATCCGCCTCGTCCTCTCTCTATACCCTCCTGGGATTTGTCTCTGGTGCTTACCGCACTGCAGAGGCCACCCTTTGAGCCCTTTCAATCAGCTGAGTTAAAAACTCTGTCGATGAAAACAGTTCTCATGGTTGCATTGGCTTCTATTAAGAGGGTACGACAAAGCGTGCCTAGAATTCGGGCCGGCTAACTCTCACGTCATTCTGAGACCCCGGCACGGATATATGCCCAAGGTTCCCACCACTCCCTTCCGGGAACAGGTGGTGAACCTGCAAGCGCTGCCCTCGGAGGAGGCAGACCCAGCCCTAGCTTTGCTCTGCCGCGTCTGCGCTCTGCGGGTATACATGGACAGAATACAAAGCTTCAGGACATTAATAATGTTGAGATAAAAACGCTAAAATCTGAGGACGTGAACAGCTTCGGGTAGAACGTCGTGGGTTACCATCTCTTAAATACGGTAATTACGACATGTTGTGAATGCAGCATAAGCTCATTGTTTTTATTCAGGAAGAACAGTACTAAGCGTCTGCTGTTTGTTTATGGCACCCTGTGACTGTGTCTACAATGGGCTTATGCGAGGAGGAGGTATGGAAATACATGTTGACAAGGACGGTACGACCATTTTTTGGTCCTGATACTTCATATATATGTACTTCTTTTAATATTTAGACCACTTCTATTGTTGATTTCTATCAGTATGTGAAGAGAGTTTCAAGCAGTATAACAAAAAGTATTTATAAAACAAATAGCTTACCCAACCTTTAAGTTCAACGTTTGCAGACATTTTCTATTAACCCTAAAACACAATACAATCTCATGCTTAATTCAAAATACAGCTAAAACATCTGTGAAAAATCAACACCGCAGTGTGCATTGGGCCCTCTTTTTATGAACTTTGTGTGCAAATATGGATCAGGCATGCATGCATAAATCATGCATTCATCAATCCAATAGATAAACTTGATCATGCCTGGCCATCTGCCAATCAATTGATTCAAAACATTTATTTAATTGAATATTTTTGTTTTTATTTTAAATTAAATTGAAAATATCTTGGATGCTCATCATCGGTAGGCCTACTAAAACATTCTTATATGTTTTAATGGAATGTAACTCAACTTACATTCTCACACTTTTATATGAGGCTCTTAAAAGGGTTGTTTTCTGGTTGCATGCTTCTTTGGAAACATCTTATTTCCTGCTTTTTTCTGTGTCAAACCACATAATGCATTTTTAGTAGCAATGAAAGGGCATATTAAACAGAACATATTAAACCGTTTTCAGAGAGGCCAACTTTAGTTTGTAAAAACTGGGTAACTAAGCAGTATTTATAATAAAGTATATATAATAAATAAATGAGAGGGTTTTTTTGGAGCAACGGAAAGATATTTAGGTTCAAATTTTTTCTAGCCATTTTGATGTGGCAAGTTAAGGTGAAAGTGTACGTGCCTCAGTTAACTGAAGCAGAGACCGATGGACACATGGTAAGACACTCTAGTGATCTACCCTTATTCTTTAGCGTGTGTGATAGTGTGATCATTAGTTTGTTTTTTCAGGGGATTTCAAAGCCTCAGGATAATTTTGGAAGACGACTGATCATGAGATATTACTTCATTCTTTTGCTTTCCTCAACAATATGTAAATATGCCTATGTTTATGCTTTTTAAACATTAAACAACTCACCTATTTAACACTATATAACACATTCAACTCTAAACGTATCTAATGTGTGCTTTCTTTTGCAGTCTGCTCTTCTGATGTGGATGTTGTTCAGGAAGATTTAATAATAGTTCGAGCTGGAGAGGATGTGAATCTTACTTGCAGCTTTTCACAGTTTCTGGAGTCAACAGCATGGTTTAAACAGACGGATGAAGGAAAATCTCTACAAATTGTGTCTGTACATTTTAAACAACCCAGATGGAATAAGGACTTTGAGAAACCAGATCATTTTAATGTTTTCAAAGGAGATAAAATTTTTAATCTGACCATTTTAAAGACAAAGTCTTCAGACTCAGCCATATATTACTGTGTAGTCGCATCAAATTGGAAAATTGCAATGGGTGCGGGCACTAGATTACTAGTCAGAGGTATGATTTCTTGCTTGTCATTTTTTGGTTTGTGGGAATTGTGTTGGATGACTTGCGTTTTCTATCAAGTGACTCTTTTATGTCCTTTTGTCAAGATGCAGCCGTTGCACACACAACTCTTCATCAGTCTCTGATAGACGCGCTTCATCCAGGGGATTCTGTGAATTTGCAGTGCAACATCTTCAGTGAGAGTTGTGCTGGAGAACACAGCGTCTACTGGTTCAGACAAAGCTCGGGAGACTCTCAAGGAGTTCTTTACACCAAAGGAGAGAGAAACGGTCAGTGTAAGAACAGCAGTGAGTCTCAAACGCAGAGCTGCGTCTACAATCTCCTCAAGAGCAACATCAGTCACTCTGATGCTGGGATTTACTACTGCGCTGTGGCCGCATGTGGAGAGATACTGTTTGGAAAAGGAGCTCAACTAAATATAAGAGGTAAGATGAAATGCAAATGTCTGGCTTGAAATGTTGAAATATTTGGCTTTATCTCTCCTATCTGGGAAAGCATGTGATTCATATACTAGAGTACATGATAACAAACTTATCTCAAATGTTTTCTAAGAAAATAAAATGAATTTTGTTTCAGTGAGTGGTGATGTGAATCCAACTCTTCTTGCTCTTGGGATTTCAAACATCATATTTTTGGCTCTTGTTGTTTTTCTGGGAATAAAACTATGCAAGGGTCAGAATAAAGGTAAGACTTTCTAAATAAAATTCATTTGTTATGGTAATGCAAAAATTTTATAAAATTTAAAATAACAACTGCTGTTTCTTAATTTCCCAAAGTGCCCGCACCTCAAGAGAATCAAGTAAGTACACAATTATCTTCCATTTGTCTTTGTTTTATCAATTTAATATTAGATAATCTATTTTTTTGCCAGGGTTTTTAAAAACGTTTGGTGTATATTATGCCACATCATGTGTAATTTTCTTCTCATAATTGGAGTGTCTTCTCTCTCTTGATATTAGAATGAAGACAGCATGAATTATGCAGCCATTAGTTTTGGTCAGAAACCTCTGAACACAAGAAGGACCGAATCAAAGGTCATTCAGGATCAGTCTCTGTACGCTCAGGTCAGATCACAGCATCCAGAGGTTTAGATGAGTGCTGAACTGTTTAATGTTTTCATCATGATCTTATAACAACATATTTGAGGTCAATACAATTCATTTGATTCAATAATTTTGGTCATTAATACACAATTTAATGAGTTTATTGATTTTATTCATTTTTTTGGTTGTCTGTTTTATTGATTGTTTTTGACCTTTAACTGTTCTTTAAAAATGAAATTGTAGTTCAACTTGAATCTATAATGTCTGTTAGAACCATGTCCTTTATTTCAAGCATATAAGTGTTCAAATGAAAAGTGTAATCTCAAATAACAGTATATAACAATGTCATCAAAATATGGATTGCATGATAGCTGTCGGTGGCCATATAATTTAATGTATATATGTTAAAGTGTTCTTTTACCTTTGTACTGTGTATTGTTAGATAGCTCGGCTCTATGAATTTGTTAGGTACACTATACAAATAATCTGTAAAATTAGGGCACAATGTATTTATTTAACAGAATTGTCTGTATTTCATTTTTACAGGTGTTTTCCCTGTATTTTGCAGTTCATTGAGTTGTGTTTTAGGAAATGTCCATAAAATTACTGGATGATGTCCGAATGAGCTACCAGTACTTTTTCTGCTATTTTACAGATGTATTTTTTACAGTGCATAGAAAGGATCAGCATAATTGTAAAATAATAGTGTGTTTGTGTGCTCATTTATATTTTTGTGATTTAATGCATATTTTTAGACTGTTATTTTTGGGCAACTTTGTAGTTTTACAGTTTCTTTATGAATCCCATGTGTATAGTAGGCTATGCTTTATTAGCATCTACTAAATGAATAGCCTGTTTATGTGTTGCATTGCTTTCCACTCAAATGATGGATCCTGGTGTGTATGTATAAGTGAAGTTCGCTTGCAAAGTATTAGTTAGCATTGGCATTTAGTTAGTTAGTCTTTAACAATAATCCTTTAAAGAGGAACTTGCTGAATGCTGAATTTAACACATGGTCTCTACTGCCAACTAATGGTTGTATATCATTACGAGATCTGGGCTGAGTTTAAGTCAAATGTATTATGACCTTCCCTCTCTAACTTCCCTCCATCTTGTAGGCTCATTTGAGATGTCCCTTGCATGAAATTTAGGTGAGAGCATGTGGCTTCAGTGAGCGGAGGAGTGAAAAAAGTGCAGCCATGGATAGTTCTATCTTCTCGTAGTGGTCAAGCTGTGAGACCAGCTAAAACCAGCTGAACACCAGCTTGGTCAGCCTGGGAAACCAGCTTAAACCAGCTACTTCCAGCTTAAACCAACAAAGAAAGAGCCTAGGCTGGTTTTAGCTATTTTTTTCAGTGCGGATCAGACACCTATGAGATCAATAGCAGATATTGCAGGATTCACACTCATGTGCTGGGTTGCTAATAAACTGGATGCAATTTAAAGTTCTTCTGTGGTTTTTATTGTTCTTTACATGTCTATGTGGTGTTTTTATATATATATGCTGTTTCACTAAACGAGGTTCGGGAGGAACATGTCAGATAATTGACACAGGTGGAGAGTACTCAGCTAATCAACAAAGAGGTATATATACGCAGCCGTCCTACCTCCATTTTGTTGACAGTCTTTCAGCATCCCTCCACCACCCCTTCTCCACATCTTGCCCTATCTTTTAGTTCTAAACCACTTACATGCGGGGGGTACTCTGGGTTCGGGCCGAAGTCCGAGCTCGAAGCCCTCCCCCCCGGACAGCACGCCAAATACGCAATTCAATTAACTCTCTACAAATTATATGTAAGTGTGAACTCGTGAAATATGCATTAAGACAAACCATGTGCAAATTCATAAGTAAACACCATTGCCATGAGTATTAAGTTTTAACTTACTAAGTAAGTTGGCCGAGAGCTATAGTCTCAGCCAGTGTTGCCAACTCTCGCGAGACAAATAAGCAACCTCAGCTTCAAAAACAAGGCCAAAACAAGCCCAATATTATTATATTATTTATTATCATCAATATTATTTATAATAAATTATTTTTTATCAATAAATGAGCCTGCAACATATTAAACTGAAACCTCTCAGAGTTTGAAAAGCAAAAACAGATGTGATTTTACAAAAATCATCAAATTGCAATAAAGGACACGCAATATCCTCCGATCAGTTGTGAACAGAAGAGGTTTGGAGATGGAAAAAGAGAAAAAGTGACATGAAGGCCAATTATGGTAACCCATAGTCGCAGTTAGTGCCCACATATTAGGGGCAGTAAGTAGTGAACACACACACTGCAAACCTTGAAAAAGATAAGCCCTACATCTCAATGTGCATACTATCTGCCCTAAATAGTATTAAAAATGACTAATGCCACATACTATTTAGGATGGATAGTATGCACATTGGGACACAGGCAAGCACTAAGGGAACGCTGCAATATAGCCACATATGTATAATAAAATAAATTCGAACCATACCTACTGTTATTATTAGTAGACTTGTTTTTTTTTTATAATAGCCTCATTAGCCTGTAATTTTAAATACATTACAAAAAATTTTTTTTAATTAAATTAGGTGCCTCACCTCCCTGTTTCCTCTCCATCTCTGTACATCTCTGCTGGTGGCATTGTTTGTAAAAATGTATACGTCTATTTAAGTCTACTAACTATCATTACGTGCATTTATAACGTCACATACCTGCACGTTGAACGCGATTTTTCTTCAACGAGGGGGAGAAGGAGGCGGGATATATGAGGACGCATTACTACAGCACTTGTATCATTGCACTGAATGGCTATTAGCTGTGTAAGGATCGGTTCCCTTTCGAGGGAACTCGCACTGCATCGGAACGACACTTTGGGGATGCTCCCTTAGCATCAGCGAATCTGAAGTCAGAATGACAACTAGGCCAATCCGATTGGCGTGCGTGATGACGTAATAGTGACGGCATACCCGGAAGTATAAAAGGGGATCTGGAACGTAATGTCGGCAGTTATTGCTCTTCAGCATAGCGCTCTGTGTCTCAATATTGTCTGTCTATTTATTGTTGTACTGTCAGAGTGAAAGTGTGTGAAAGATGGAAAAAGAAATGAGAGAGTTTAAGCAGTGTGTGCATCCTTGCCCTCGCTACATGTCGGGCTCGGATACACACCTGCTGTGTGTGCACTGCCTGGGTCGTTCAGCATGCTCGAGCGGCTCTCGAGGGAGCCGCTTGCGATCACTGCGAGAAGCTGACGCTCAGGGTGCTCCGCTCTCGGCTGGCCGTGTTTGATGAGGCCGGCCAGCCTTGTGAGCCCCATGGTTCTGGACCCGCGGCCGCTGAGGCGGCTCGGTGTCAGAGATCATGGGGTTCACAGCGGGACTTGTCAGAGGGTTTCGGGACTGCTGCGGCACTTTCCCGATCCTCCTCTGACAGTTCCGAGGATCTTCCTCCCCGTGTGGAAGCCCGCTCTGCGGCTTCTTCCCCCGGGGTGGGAGGTCCGGTGCTCATTCTCTCCGGTTCCGAGGAGCCGGAGGAAGTGGGCATCGAGGCGGGGGATGAAGCAGGAAATGTTTCATCGCTTCATTCACCTGCCCAAGAGGAGCTGGTCGAGGCGTTGACCCGGGCGGTGGCTAAATTAAAGATCGATTGGCCACAAGAGGCTCCAGAAATTCAGCCACCCAGTAGGCTGGATGACCGGTTCCTCTCGCACTCTTGGAGGAAGCCCTATTCCTCGCTTGTGTCAAATCCTCCAGTACTGGATTATTCCAATGTTCTGGGGGCACGCGAGGCAGGCTATGGGAAGATGCCTTGGGTAGAGGAGGCTCTCGCGAGCTACCTTTCACCCGACGCTGCATCGTCCCTCAAAGCTCCGGTTTTGCCAACCAAACCCTGTCGGGACACCTCATCTTTGGTGGGCAAGGCTTATATGGCGGCTGGACGGGCTGGTAGTTCCCTGCACACACTATCCATCTTGCAGGCCTACCAGGCTGATCTCCTGAAAGAGCTAGACGAGGGCGAGGGTCCCTCTCCGGAGGATGTGCTGGAGCTCAGGAGGGCTGCAGATTTGTCTCTCCGCGTCACCAGGGAGACGGCCCGCGCTATTGGCCGCTCCATGGCTTCCATGGTGACGGTGGAGAGACACCTCTGGCTGAATCTGTCGGGGATAAAGGCCACATCGATTTCCCGCGAACGCATGCTGCACCAGCCGCCTCTGGAAAGACCTGCGGCTGGGCAGCTCGCGCGTCCGCACACGGAGAACGGGACCCGTGTAACACCCGACGCCAGCCTCGAGAGGCTGGTTCCCTTAGTAGATTATCTCGGCGCATGGAAATGCCTTCCGAGTATTTCTACATGGGTCCTGCGTACTGTAGAAAAGGGTTACAGACTGCAGTTCGGTCATCCTCCTCCAGGGTTCAGGGGGTTGAACTGGACTACAGTGGTACCCAAACGGGTTCGGGTAATGGAACTAGAAGTGAAATCCTTGCTAGCGAAGGAAGCCATAGAGCGCGTTCCTCGGCTGGAGAGGGAGTCCGGGTTCTACAGCCGGTACTTTATAGTTCCCAAAAAGGATGGAGGGTTGCGTCCGATTATAGATCTGAGGGATTTGAATCTGTCTCTGAGGAGCTTCAGATTCAAAATGCTCACTATTCCTATGATCGTGAGTCAGATCTAGTCCGAGGACTGGTTCATCACGATAGATCTGAAGGACGCATATTTCCATATCTCCATCCTTCCATGTCAGAGGAAGTATCTGAGGTTCGCTTTCGGGGGCGAGGCGTACCAATATTGAGTGCTTCCCTTCGGCCTAGCCCTCTCCCCATGCACGTTCACGAAGTGCATGGATGCGGCTCTGGCTCCAATGAGACTTCAGGGCATCCATGTGCTGAATTATATCGACGACTGGCTCATTTTGGCCCAGTCGTACGAGGTGGCGGTCCGGCATCGAGATGTCGTTCTGGCCCACATAAAGTGCCTGGGGCTGAGACTGAGGTTCACTCAACACGAAGAAAAGCGTGTTGACGCCGTCCCAAAGTACAACGTTCCTAGGGATTATATGGGACTCGACGATGATGCGGGCACATTTGTCTCCCGCGCGAGTCGAGACCATACTGGCGATGGTCTCAGGAATAAGGCTAGGCCACAGCATCACTGTGAAGCACTTTCAGAGAGTGCTGGGGAACATGGCAGCAGCGTCCAACGTGATACCTTTTGGCCTGCTGCACATGGGACCCCTCCAGTGGTGGCTGAAAACCAAGGGGTTTTCCCCCAGAGTGAATCCTTTACGTATTATCAGGGTAACGCGCAGATGCCTTCGTTCCCTAGTCATATGGAAGAAACCTTGGTTTCTGTCCCAGGGGCCAGTGTTGGGAGCGTCCTGTTGCCGGAAATCCATTTCAACAGACGCCTCCCTCACTGGTTGGGGCCCGTGGGAGGGCCGTCATTCCTCCTGGCACATAAATTGCCTGGAGATGATGGCGGTCTACAAAGCTCTCAGGAGCTTTTTCCTGGACCTCCGCGGCCAACATGTCCTGGTACGGACAGACAATACGTCTGTCGTAGCGTACATCAACCACCAGGGGGGTTTGAGGTCGCGCCCTCTTTGCAGACTGGCGCATCACAACCTCCTGTGGTCCCAAGGGAAACTGTTGTCCATCAGGGCAATGTATGTCCCGGGGGTCCAAAATCAGGGAGCAGACATCCTGTCGAGGCAGGGGCTGAGGCCCGGGGAGTGGCGACTCCACCCAGAGGTGGTGGAGGCCATATGCAAGAGGTTCGGCCCAGTGGAAGTGGATTTGTTTGCGCCTCGAGAGACGTCCCACTGCCCACTGTGGTTTTCCCTCACGCATCCAGCCCCGCTGGGGTTGGATGCCATGGTTCAGACGTGGCCGAGGCTGCGTCTGCACGCATTTCCCCCGATTGCTCTGCTCCCGGGAGTCCTGGAGAGGGTCCGGCGACAGGGGGTCAGCCTACTTCTAGTAGCACCCCGTTGGCCGACTCGAGTTTGGTTCTCGGATATCATAGCTCTGCTAGCAGGTCAGCCGTGGGAGATTCCTCTGAGGAGGGATCTCCTATCTCAGGCAGCGGGTACGATATTTTACCCCCGCCCGGAGATTTGGAACCTGTGGGTCTGGCCCCTGAGGGGACCAGGTACCTAGAGGCTGGCCTATCGGCAGAGGTGATAGAGACCTTACTCAGTTCCAGGGCTCCGTCTACGAGGAGACTGTACAGCCTCAAGTGGAATGTATTTTCCACTTGGTGCAGGGAGCGTGAGGTGGACCCAGTTAACTGCCCGGTGGCTTCAGTGCTGGAGTTCCTCCAAGATCGCTTCTCTGCAGGGCTTAACCCGTCCACACTCAAGGTGTACGTGGCTGCCATTGCGGCTTTCCACACTCCTATGGGTGATGGGCCTCTGGGTAGGCACCAGCTGGTTGTACAATTCCTCCGTGGGGCTAGGAGGATGAGGCCTGCGGCTCGTTCCAGAGTTCCAACCTGGGACCTGGCAGTGGTTCTCAAAGGCTTGGCTGAGGCCCCCTTCGAGCCATTGGAGTCAGCCGAACCAAAGAACCTGACCCTTAAGCTGGCTTTTCTCCTCGCCATTACCTCTCTCAGGAGAGTGGGAGATCTCCAGGCCTTGGCGGTAACGGCAACCTGCCTCGAGTTTGCCCCGGGAGGAGTAAAGGCCATCTTACACCCTAGGCCGGGCTACGTGCCTAAGGTGCCATCAAGGGTGGTCAGGTCTTTGTTTCTGCAGGCATTCCATCCTCTGCCTCACGTGACGGCAGAAGAGGGGAGACTTCACCTACTCTGCCCAGTTAGGGCTCTCAGAGTTTATTTGGCGAAGTCCGCACAGTGGAGGAGATCGCAACAACTTTTGGTGTGTTTTGGCTCACCCAAGAAGGGATTGCCTGCGTCTACTCAGACAATCAGTAATTGGATTGTCCAGGCAATTACCATGGCCTACCAGGTGCGCAGTTTGCCTTCACCTGTGGCCGTGAGGGCTCATTCCACCCTCTTCGGTGGCCCTTCTTTCTGGGGTCCCCTTGCAGGATATCTGCGAGGCATCCGGGTGGGCTACCCCACACACCTTTATCAGGTTTTATAGCCTGGATCTCCCTACGATGCCTGGTGCTAGGGTGCTCCAGTCCTAGTTGTGCCCGGTCTCCGGCTTCACACTAGGGCAGGTGCTACCCTCGGTGTGGCCTAGTGGGTACTCGTTCCCCAAAGTGTCGTTCCGATGCAGTGCGAGTTCCCTCGAAAGGGAACTGCTCAGGTTATGTATATAACCCTTGTTCCCTGAGATAGGGAACGAGCACTGCATCCCGACGCCACACCTCGGCGCGCCTGGGGCGCATGCTTCAGAGAAATTACTGCTGACATTACGTTCCAGATCCCCTTTTATACTTCCGGGTATGCCGTCACGATTACGTCATCACGCACGCCAATCGGATTGGCCTAGTTGTCATTCTGACTTCAGATTCGCTGATGCTAAGGGAGCATCCCCAAAGTGTCGTTCCGATGCAGTGCTCGTTCCCTATCTCAGGAAACAAGGGTTATATACATAACCCGAGCAGTTTTGCTGCTAAGATAAAATTAGCACAAAACCAGGTGGGGGTGTTGCAAATATTTACAATCCTTTTGTTTTAGTTGAAGTATTTAAGGCTGGATAATCTAACTCTCAGGGGGAATATTCTGTAGTCAGAACCCCCCGTGTGGTGCAAACTGCATGTAGTGTGCCAGACATGATGACTCTTTTAAATTATTTTCATATTGCTTTGCAATTGTGTTTTATGTTTTTACGCTGATCAGTTGTGTACCATGGATTCTTGTTTACTTATTTACTGTTCCTGTCTGGCCAAAATAAATGTTAATCTTGATTTATCTTGTATGATTCTGAAATCATTATTCTAGTATGGATCGATGTATACTCCTTTATTACCGCAAAATCTAGGGTTATGATAGATCACACCGATGACGCCACGACTGAAGCATGGGGCGCAGCGTGCGCGATATTCCGATTCCTGACTATCGCTGGATTGGCAAGTTGCAGTTCGTAAATATTATGAAAATTACACTTTTTGTTGAGTGAGCATGTGCAACCACTTAAAGGTAAAATATTCACTCTGCATCTACTGACTAATTACAGAAGTAATTATTTTGTGCCCGTGAGCGCGCGGTCCGGACGCGTCTGTCTCTCTGCGATATTGGGTCTCTCGATGAATGAATATGAAAACTAAGAAGATATAAAGAAAATCAACGATTTAAAGTAAATCGCAACTAATCGTAGAATCAGCTGATAAACTCTAAACATAACACACTTTATGGAGTCACATAGAATTGGAGTCAGATAAAATTATTAATGGAGTCAGATTTAAAATGAGATATCAATAAATTAAAAGAACTTCACCAAAATGCTGAAAAGGCTTACACGCAGAATTCCTTTTGACCAAGCCATTAGTTTTCGGTTTTTGGGCTAAATGGATGGAAATTTACAGCTGTGAGAAGACAGTGTCAGTCAACGTATTAGACAAAACAGCGACCATAAATGTAAAGAAACGAAGTCGCTTATTATATTTTCCTAACAAGCAACCACATTTTTTTTAAATAAGCACGCAACCCGCGCAACCCGCGACTTGTGATTTTTTAACGTGACTTGCTAAAAAAAGAAGCCCAAAGTCGCGTGTTATATGCGGACTTGGCAACTATGGTCTCAGCCGCAGATGTTATGCCCCTCGGACCATTGGCTGAACGTCTGATGCATACATATTAGACAGTAAAAGAAATGGACACAGCGACCCCATAGACTTCAACGGGGAAAATTTAAGTCAGTTAGAAGCACTCCTGGTGGCTAAGCGTACTGCGCCGCCTCAGACTGAGCTTGACGACGTAAATGTGATGTGAGCAACCTGTCTAAGTCCTCTAGTAGTTGTGCAAAGTGATATCTGAATCACCAAATCTTGTAGAGACAGAGAGAGTGAGCAGGAGCAACTTTTGATGAATGAAGCAGGATTTGCGTCATCTCTAACTGCATTTTGAATTCTACTGAATGTACGCGAGACATGTGTTCTTGGCATTCTTTAGCGGTCGGCCTGGAAACAAATTCCCTGACGCCAACCGGACGCCAACCTGCCTTGTGAAAGAAGAACGCCATCGTGTTTACAGCTGTGACAATGAGTGCTTACCAGGATCAACTAAATGCTGGGTTTTCAAAAGTATGTGGAAATCGCGGCTCTATTGTTGCAGTAAAATTGCACAACATTCTTTAATGAATATTCATAGATGCACGCCGGTCTGTTGCAGGGACATCAACTTTACATTTTCACGCCCCTAAACATGACACGGAACAAAACAAACTGTGATTGGTTGAGTTACATGTAAGCCAGATGTCCTCTGAGCGGTCCATGACCAATGAAAGCTGAGATAGAGTCCAGATCTTCTGCCGTCAGTCGGTCTGTCTACGAGAGACTAGCCGAGAGCAGATCTCTGAGCTTGTAGTGAGTGGAGGTGGGACTCATTTGCATATTAATGGATCCACGTACACTAAATTAAGTTACATTCAAGCTATTTTAAAGCATGAAGAATTTTTTTTTCACAGGAATAAACGTTTAAATATGTAATTTTGGTGATCAAATATGAGTTTTAAGGAATGCATTTAACGTGGGACTTTAAGTTCTGTTGCTTTTATATTTTATGAAAATAAATGTAATGAACAAGACACCCAAAGTACTTGTTATTTATTTAATTCCATCCAAAAGACATATCTTTTTTATATAGATAAATACGACAACAATCACATATCCCATAGAGAGAGAGAGAGTTTGGGAATATTAACACATCATTTATGCACATTAAAACATGATATCAGAGTTTTTAAAAAGAGACCAGTACATCACGGTTATTTAAACCAATGAGCATTAAGCTGTGCCGTCAACAAGTAATTTTCCATTGTGTTTTTGATCAGTGCGGTCGATGGAGAGCAACTGCGCGGCTGCGCCTGACTGCAGAATCCGACACGGCATGTTTTTTTGGCACACAGCGAGCCTATTGAGTTTAAATGGAATGCCCTAAGCCATTGATCACTTGCAATACACAGTGGAGCTGATTTATTATGTAGGCTACAGTTTTTTTCCCCCTTTTCCTTATGAATTTGTTTTACGTACCATCCCTAATGTTGCTACAGTTTATGCTGTTAGAACTCAAAATAACTCCAATAGCATACGCTAGATCTGCTGTGATATGTTGAATTGTGGTCTATGGATCTGCCTGAAGTGTACATAATGAGTAGACTCGCTTCCTCAGTCAAAATCGAGGGGTCGAGGGTCTGTCCAAATAAACTTCACCCACTTGACGAAGTTTAACACACTTCAAAATTGTGGGGTTTCCCCTGAGGGGAAGTACGTAGGGAAATTTGCGAATTTCTAAAAGTGGAGTTTCCGGTCTCTTGAAGCCAACGCGGAAGTGACTTAAACTGCAATTCATTGACTGGCCGCTAGAGACAGGGTCTAAAAGGGAGTCATTTCCATATCTCCCCCATGTTAAAATGCTTAGAAAAAATGTACAGCATAAAAAATATAAATGTTTACAGCCTGGTACAAAAATTGGTTTTGGTCTAATAGCTAATTTTGCCCTTCATGACAACTGTGAGGCAGGTGAATTATTTTATAACTCACCCGTTTAAAGTATATTAAGCCTTAAAGTTCCCATTCAGTCGGTCACGTTCGGCGTACGTCGGACGTACCGACGAATTGGGATCACTTCTGGGAGCCCCTATCAGCTTCGAGCTATCTAGAACCGGCCAATGAACAATTGGCGTGCGAGATTTGCATCTCGCGCTCCGCCCCGCGCCGCGGGTATAAACAGGAAGCGAGAGCGAATGCACGCTGTCATTCACTTCGGAGCCACACGGCAGATGAAGAGGACTCTCAACGCTACACTGCTTGAGTTTATCGCTGCTATCAGCAAGTTATTTAGAAGACCGGAGAATCCAGGAAACGCGTGTTGGAGAGACGGCACATTCCAGCGGGATCCGCGCTGACTCATCGGCTGCCTCTGCAAGCAGAGAAAAACTGCTGTTTTAACAGCAACAGCAAATCCTGTTGGTCTGGCTGGGCGTTTTTCCTGCTGAGTACAGGCACGGGCTGCACAACAATCCCGTGCGCTGTCGCGTTTCCCCCTGAGTGCTTCAGCACAAGAGCGTTTCCTCACAAAAAGAGTTCACGGGTGACGTGCCGTCCTTTTTAGGATGTCTTACCACCCGTGCGTTTCTGGATGCGGTCGTTCCCTGTCCCCTGCTGACGGTCACAATCGCTGTCTCACGTGTTTGGGCATACAGCACGTTGAGGCGGCGTTTGTGGATAGTTCATGTTCCCACTGCGGGAACATGACTATCGCGGAGCTTAGATCGAGACTCTCCTACCTCCGGGCTGGGGGAGTCCCCTTACCCATCCCACGAACCAGGGCTGCCCCTAACCCGGGTGGACCTGCTTCTTTGGATGGCCAGGGTGATCTGAGGATCACGTTTAGGGCAAACCCGCCGAGTCAATCTCCGCAGGCCCCTATTCCCTCTGCTCCGCAGCCGGTAGAGCCTCCAGGAGAACCCGCTGGACCCTCCCACGGGAGACCAGTGGTGACTTTTGGAGCTCCAGCAGATGAACAGATGTCAATCGCTGCATCGGAGGGGGAGTTTCAGTCCTCGGGGGATGAAGGTTCAGTTGTACTGCCTCCCTCTGGGAGAGTGGCAACAGCTGCACCGGACCCTGAGATGGCTGCTATGCTTTCCCGGGCCGCCGAAAGGGTTGGGCTCGAGTGGAACCCTCCACCGTGTCCCGAACCCTCTAGGTTGGACGATTGGTTCCTCGGGGTGGGTCGCGCTGGTTCTCAGCGTCCCGCCCCGACACCTTTCTTCCCGGAGGTGCATGAGGAGCTCACGAGGTCGTGGAAGGCACCTTTTTCTGCCAGAAACCGGCCGAGTGACTCCTCCCCCCTCACTACTCTCGACGGCGGACCGGCCAAGGGTTACGTGGGGATCCCGCCAGTGGAGCGCGCCGTCGCGATGCAACTGTGTCCGGCGACCGCCTCTAACTGGCGCGGTGACCCGCGTCTCCCGTCCCGGGCCTGTAAGTTCTCTTCCAGTCTGACTGGGAAGGCTTACAAGGCCTGCGGGCAGGCTGCGTCCGCCTTGCATGGCATGGCGCTGCTTCAGGTCCACCAGGCCCAGGCGCTCCTTGACATGCACGAGGGTAGGCCTGACCCAGAGCTCCTCCGGGAGCTCCGGACGGCGACGGACCTCGCCCTCCGGGCGACGAAAGTCACCGCCCGTTCCATCGGTCAGGCGATGTCCACGCTTGTGGTCCAGGAGCGTCATCTCTGGCTCAACCTGGCTGATATGAGGGAGACCGATAAACATCGGTTCCTGGACTCCCCCATCTCGTCAGCTGGGTTGTTCGGCGACGCGGTCGAGAGCTTCGCCCAGCAGTTCTCGGCCGCCCAGAAGCAGACGGAGGCGATCAAGCACATCCTGCCCCGGCGGCCCGCTGCTGCCTCCACCCCGCCGCCGGCGGCAGCGCCTCCGACTACTCGTCGCCGAGGACGTCCACCCGCCGCCGCCTCCGCCCCCGCCAAGGCACCGCAGCAGCCTTCCACCAGCCGACGGCGTGGGGCCGGCCGTGGGAAGGATGTCCAGCCCGCTCAGGCCGCTGCCAAGCCAGGTGGCAAGCGTCGTCGCAAGCGACCCTGAGACGGGCCACCCAGAGATGGAGGAAACTGCTCGGAGGGAGATGGCTGCAGCACCACTCCTTCCCCCGGAGGAGGGCCGGGGGAGAATCTTTTGTTTGTCTGTTCCGCCGCTGGCCCCAGTGCCAGCGGCACCCAAAACATCAATAAAAGAGCAGTTTCCAATATCTCTGGGTGCCAAGAGAGCGCGCTTGGCGGTGGTCGACGCTCCCATGCCTCGCCACCCTCAAGTACCTCTCCCTTCGCCAGCAGGGGACGCCGGCTGTCGGGACGCACACAAGCGGCCTCCCCACACTCGCACGTCCCCTCCGCGGATGCAGGTAAGTGTTGCACAGCACACTCAGATCCCGCTACGGGCCGCTCCCATGCCGTCCGAGCCGGATCCCTGCGTTCCGCCTCGCTGCCCCGCTGCGGGTACGTCTGTGGTGCCGATGGTCCCCCTTGCTCGGAGTCTGGGAGCCTGGCTAGCGCTTCCCAGCCCGTCTCGGTGGCTCATCCGTACCATCAGACTCGGCTATGCGATTCAGTTCGCCCGGCGTCCCCCCAAGTTCAGGGGCGTTCACTTCACGACTGTAGTGGAGGCGAACGCCCCCGTGCTCAGGGCGGAGATCGATGTCCTACTGGCGAAGGACGCGATAGAGCCGGTCCCTCAAGCCGATATGAGGTCCGGGTTCTACAGCCCGTACTTCATTGTACCCAAGAAAGGCGGCGGGTTACGACCGATCTTGGACCTGCGATTCCTGAACCGGTCCCTTCACAGGCTGCCGTTCACGATGTTAACGCAGAAGCGCATCTTCAGGTGCATCCGTCCCCAAGATTGGTTTGCAGCGATCGACCTGAAGGACGCGTACTTTCATGTCTCGATTCTCCCTCGACACCGGCCCTTTCTGCGCTTCGCGTTCGAGGGACGGGCATATCAGTACCGCGTCTTACCCTTCGGCCTGTCCCTGTCGCCCCGCGTCTTTACGAAGGTTGCGGAGGCGGCCATTGCTCCCATGAGAGAGCATGGTGTTCGCATCCTCAACTACCTCGACGACTGGCTGATTCTTGCCCAGTCACGAGAGCAGTTGTGCGAACACAGGGACAAGGTGCTCAGTCACCTCAGCCAGTTGGGACTTCGGGTCAACTGGGAGAAGAGCAAACTCTGCCCCACGCAGAGGATCTCTTTTCTCGGTATGGAGATGGACTCGGTCGCCATGACTGCGCGCCTCACCGAGGAGCGCGTCCAGTCGGTGTTGAACTGCCTGAATTCATTCAAAGGCAGGACAGCGGTTCCACTGAAACATTTTCAGAGGCTCCTGGGGCATATGGCATCCGCAGCCGCAGTAACGCCGCTCGGATTGCTTCATATGAGACCGCTTCAACGCTGGCTACACGATCGAGTCCCGAGATGGGCGTGGCACAGCGGTTCCCTCCGCGTCCAAGTGACTCCGAGGTGCCGCCAAACCTTCGGCCCGTGGTCGGACCCTTTGTTTCTCCGGGCGGGAGTCCCCCTAGAACAAGTGTCCAGGCACTCCGTTGTCTCCACGGATGCCTCATCCACGGGTTGGGGTGCCACGTACAACGGGCTTGCAGCTTCGGGCCTGTGGACGGGGCCTCAGCTGCAATGGCATATCAATTGCCTCGAGTTGTTAGCAGTTCGTCTTGCACTCAGCCGCTTCAAAGTGCCGCTCAGAGGCAAGCACGTTCTGGTCCGGACGGACAACACTGCGGCCGTAGCGTACATCAACAAACAAGGTGGTCTACGCTCCCGTCGCATGTCGCAACTCGCCCGCCATCTCCTCTTATGGAGTCAGAAGCATCTGAGGTCGCTTCGTGCTGTTCATATTCCGGGCCTGCTCAATTGTGCGGCCGACGAGCTGTCACGTCAGCAGGAACTTCCGGGAGAATGGCGACTCCATCCCCAGGCGGTCCAGCTAATCTGGAGTCGTTTCGGGGCCGCACAGGTAGACCTGTTTGCCTCCCCAGAGACGACCCACTGTCAGTGGTTTTATTCCTTGACCGAGGGAACCCTCGGGTCGGATGCCCTGGCCCACAGCTGGCCCCGGGAAGAACGCAAGTATGCGTTTCCCCCAGTGAGCCTTCTTGCGCAGACTCTGTGCAAAGTCAGGGAGGACGAGGAGCAGGTCCTGTTGGTCGCTCCGTATTGGCCCAACCGGACTTGGTTCCCGGAACTAGTGCTCCTTGCGACAGCACCTCCCTGGCCCATTCCTCTGAGGCAGGACCTCCTGACTCAGAGACGGGGCACCCTATGGCACCCGCGTCCAGACCTCTGGAAACTCCATGTCTGGTCCCTGGACGGGACGCGGAGGTTCTAGGTGACCTACCACAAGCGGTAGTTGACACCATCACTTCCGCTAGAGCCCCCTCTACGAGGCGCCTCTATGCGTTGAAGTGGAACCTGTTCGTCGATTGGTGCTCTTCCCGCCAAGAAGACCCCCGAAGATGTTCGATCGCTTCTGTGCTTACCTTTCTACAAGATGGGTTGGAGCGAAGGCTGTCTCCCTCCACCCTCAAGGTCTATGTTGCCGCTATCGCCGCTAATCATGAGTTCGTAGATGGAAAATCTCTAGGTAAGCACGATGTGATCGTCAGGTTCCTTAGGGGAGCGAGGAGATTAAATCCTCCTCGTCCTCCCTCTATACCCTCTTGGGACTTAGCTCTGGTGCTTACTGCACTACAGAGAGAACCCTTTGAGCCTCTGCAGTCAGCCGAGTTGAAAATCCTGTCGTTAAAGACTATACTCCTGATTGCGTTGGCCTCCATCAAGAGGGTAGGGGACCTGCAGGCATTTTCGGTCGACGAATCGTGCCTGGTGTTCGGGCCCGGTAACTCTCATGTGATCATGAGACCCCGGCCTGGATACGTGCCCAAGGTTCCCACTACTCCCTTCCGGGACCAAGTGGTGAGCCTGCAAGCGCTGCCTTCGGAGGAGGCAGACCCAGCCCTAGCTTTTCTCTGTCCCGTCCGTGCTCTCCGGACTTACGTGGACAGAACGCAAAGCTTCAGGACCTCAGAGCAGCTCTTCGTCTGTTACGGAGGACAGCAGAAGGGAAAGGCTGTCTCCAAGCAGAGGATGGCCCACTGGATAGTGGACGCCATCGTCTTGGCTTATCAGTCCCAAGACGTGCCCTGCCCGCTCGGGTTAAGAGCCCACTCCACTAGGGGTGTTGCCTCTTCCTGGGCGCTGGCTCGTGGCGCCTCGCTGACAGATATTTGTAGAGCTGCGGGCTGGGCGACACCTAACACGTTCGCTAGATTCTATAGCCTCCGTGTAGAGCCGGTCTCTTCCTGTGTGCTCACTTCCCATAGTCAGTAACACCGAAGTACCCGTTCCAGTGTCGGCTTGCTGCGCCATTCCCTCCCCTATGGTAGACGGATGCGTGCGCTTATTCTGCTCCAGTCGAGTTCCCCGGAACGGCGAACCCTGTTGAGTCCTCCGCAACCCGCGGCAGTCGGACGTGGCGGAGCGTTCGACGCCAGGTCTAACACTCGTATGCATTGGTGGAACTTGTGTTAGGCTGGGTTCCGTATGTAGTGACCCCCACGGCGGTCCCATATGTGTATTCTTCCACGGTACGGCTCCCTACGGCGAGCCCGTGTCTTTCCCTCGGCAGAGCTCCTCTGCCGTCTCAGGTTCGTGTTGTCTCCCTCCTAATTGACCGGGGCCACCCCTGAGACTTCCGTATGTTGTGCTGCCCACGGCCAGCCCATACGTGTATTCTCCACATGTTTACTCCCTCTGGGCATGATGTGGCTTCCGCAGCTGCCTTCACAGGCACGCTTTCCCAGCGTTATCCAATACAGTCAGCTGAGTGGGTCTTGCGGAACAGCAGCTTTGACTCTCCCTGCGTGAACCTACCCGCCCGCATCAGATCGGGGTCTGTGGGGCTCATCGCTGGGCGCTGGAAGTGGTAGTAACTATGGCGTTTTCCATAGGGGATCCCAATTCGTCGGTACGTCCGACGTACGTCGAACGTGACCGACTGAATGGGAACGTCTCGGTTACGTATGGTAACCCTCGTTCCCTGAAGGAGGGAACGGAGACGTACGTCCCGTCGCCACAGTTGCTGTACCATCACTGCAGGTCGAGCCACTACGTGTGGCTCCTCAGTGAAAAACAGCGTGCATTCGCTCTCGCTTCCTGTTTATACCCGCGGCGCGGGGCGGAGCGCGAGATGCAAATCTCGCACGCCAATTGTTCATTGGCCGGTTCTAGATAGCTCGAAGCTGATAGGGGCTCCCAGAAGTGATCCCAATTCGTCGGTACGTCCGACGTACGTCTCCGTTCCCTCCTTCAGGGAACGAGGGTTACCATACGTAACCGAGACGTTTTGCATAATTAAGGGCATGGCCACTTGAGTAACTACTGCAAAGATTGCCGCTGCTGTCACTGCAGGATAATGCTCCACAAAGCAAAAGTTTAGGAATGGTTTGAGGAGCACAACAACGAGTTTGAGGTGTTGACTTGGCCTCCAAATTCCCCAGATCTCAATCCATTCGAGCATCTGTGGGATGTGCTGAACAAAAAAGTGCGATCCATGGAGGCCCCACATCGCAACTTACAGGACTTAAAGGGATAGTTCACCCAAAATGAAAATTCTGAATAATTGCTCACCCTTATGTTGTTCCAAACCTGTAAGACCTTCGTTCATATTGAGAACACAAATTCAGATATTTTTGATGAAATCCCAGAGCTCTCTGACCCCTCCAAAGACAGCAATGTAATTAAGATTCAGAAAGGTCCAGAAAGGAAGTAAAGACATCATTAAAATAGCCCATGTGATTCAACCTTAATTTTATGAAACAGCAAGAATGCTTTTTGTGCGCAATAACGTACAAAAATAATTACTTTATTCAATGATTTCTTTCTAGCCTGTGTCAGTCTCCTATGCAGTTTTCGTTGCGCTTTCGAGGTCTACAGCAGCCAATGCTGTTCACGTGAGCACCACAACGCATGTGTGTGATGCTGATGCAGGAGCTGACCAATGGAAACAACGTAGGAGACTGACACGACTAGAACAAAATTGTTGAATAAAGTTGTTACTTTTGTATATTTTTTCCACAGCACACCTTCAGGGGTCTAGTGGAGTCCATCCCTTGAAGAGGTCAGGGCTGTTTTGGCAGTAAAAGTGGAACCAACACAATATTAGAAAGCTGGTCATAATGTTATGTCTGATCGGTGTATATATATATATATATATATATATATATATATATATATATATATATATATATATACACTCACCTAAAGGATTATTAGGAACACCATACCGAATACTGTGTTTGACCCCTTTTCCCCTTCAGAACTACCTTAATTCTACGTGGCATTGATTCAACAAGGTGCTGAAAGCATTCTTTAGAAATGTTGGCCCCTATTGATAGGATGGCATCTTGCAGTTGATGGAGATTTGTGGGATGCACATCCAGGGCACGAAGCTCCCGTTCCACCAGATCCATCCCAAAGATGCTCTATTGGGTTGAGATCTGGTGACTGTGGGGGCCATTTTAGTACAGTGAACTCAGTCATGTTCAAGAAACCAATTTGAAATGATTCGAGCTTTGTGACATGGTGCATTATCCTGCTGGAAGTAGCCATCAGAGGATGGGGACATGGTGGTCATAAAGGGAAGGACATGGTCAGAAACAATGCTCAGATAGGCCGTGGCATTTAAACGATGCCCAATTGGCACTAAGGGACCTAAAGTGTGCCAAGAAAACATCCCCCACACCATTACACCACCACCACCAGCCTGCACAATGGTAACAAGGCATGATGGATCCATGTTCTCATTCGGTCTACGCCAAATTCTGACTCTACCATCTGAATGTCTCAACAGAAATCGAGACTCATCAGACCAGGCAACATTTTTCCAGTCTTCAACTGTCCAATTTTGGTGAGCTTGTGCAAATTGTAGCCTCTTTTTCCTATTTGTAGTGGAGATGAGTGGTACCCGGTGGGGTCTTCTGCTGTTGTAGCCCATCCGCTTCAAGGTTGTGTGTTGTGGCTTCACAAATGCTTTGCTGCATACCTCGGTTGTAACAAGTGGTTATTTCAGTAAAAGTTGCTCTTCTATCAGCTTGAATCAGTCGGCCCATTCTCCTCTGACCTCTAGCATCAACAAGGCATTTTCGCCCACAGGACTGCCGCATACTGGATGTTTTTCCCTTTTCACACCATTCTTTGTAAACCCTAGAAATGGTTGTGCGTGAAAATCCCAGTAACTGAGCAGATTGTGAAATACTCAGACCAGCCCGTCTGGCAACAACAAACATGCCACGCTCAAAATTGCTTAAATCACCTTTCTTTCCCATTCTGACATTCAGTTTGGAGTTCAGGAGATTGTCTTGACCAGGACCACACCCCTAAATGCATTGAAGCAACTGTCATGTGATTGGTTGATTAGATAATTGCATTAATGAGAAATTGAACAGGTGTTCCTAATAATCCTTTAGGTGAGTGTGTGTGTGTGTGTGTGTGTGTGTGTGTGTGTGTGTGTGTGTGTGTGTGTGTGTGTGTGTGTGTGTGTGTGTGTGTGTGTGTGTGTGTGTGTGTGTGTGTGTGTGTGTGTGTGTGTGTGTGTGTGTGTGTGTGTGTGTGTGTGTGTGTGTGTGGTGTGTTCTGTCCAGCATATTTTTGTGATAGATGTATAACTATGCATTCATAAATCCAGAATAGCTGGTTGCACTTTATTTTGATGGTCCCTTTAACATTCTGTTGACTATAAGTAATGTTGCACCTACATGTCTACTAACTCTCATTATAGTGTCATTACAGTTACAGTTATTACTAGACTGGTAAGGTTAGGGTTAGAATAAGTTGACATGTAGTTGCAAAGTTACTTATAGTCAGTAGAATGTCTGTTGTGGGACCATCACAATAAAGAGTTAGCAGATATTATTCAGTCTACTAATACTCTAATGAGATTTTGGTGACATGTAGTTGCACAGTTACTTATAGTCAACAGATTGTTCAAAAGGGACCATCAAAATAAAGTGTTATCGTTAAACTTGATCATGCCCTGCCCTCTGCCATCCCTTTGATTCAAAACATTATTTAAATGTTTCATGTTTGGATGCTCGTCATCTGTAAAAACATAGTTTCATGTGAGGCCCTTAAAAGGTTTGTCTTCTGGTTACATGCTTCTTTGAAACATCTTATTTCCTGTTTTTTTTCCCGTGTCAAACCACATCATGCATTAGCAATAAAACAACATATTAACCACATTGTTTTGAGAGAGGCCAATTTAAGCAGTAGCTACTAAGCAGTAGTATTTTTAATAGTGTCTAAATAAATGAGAGAGTTTTATTTTTTATTTTTTTTTGGAGCAATGGAAAGATGGCTAGGTTAGACATTTTGATGTGGCCAGTGGTGTGAAAGCAGAAAAGTTAAGGTGAAAGTGCACATGTGCCTCTGAAGCAGAGACGGATGGACAGATGGTAAAGACACACTCTAGTGATCTACCCTTATTCTTTAGCGTGTGTGATAGTGTGCTCATTCGTTTTGTATTTCTAAGCCGGAGGATAATTTTGGAAGACGACTGATCATGAGATATTACTTCATTCTTTTGCTTTCCTTGACAATATGTAAATATACCTACATTTATTTTGATACATTTAAAAAAATCACCTATTTATTAACACTTTCAACTATTAAGGTTACTATTGTGTGCTTCATTTTGCAGTCTACTCCTCTGATGTGTCCACTAATAATGTGGATGTTGTTCAGGAAGATGTAAAAGTAGTTCGAGCTGGAGAGGATGTCAATCTTACTTGCACCTCTTCAAATCTTCTGCAATCAACAAAAGCATGGTTTAAACAGAAGGATGATGGAAAATCCTTACAAATTGTGTCTTTATATTTAAATCTACAACCCAGTTGGAATAAGGACTTTGAGAAAACGAATCGCTTTAATCTTACCAAAGGAGATGATCATTTTAATCTGACCATTTTACAGACAAAGTCTTCAGACTCAGCCATATATTACTGTGTAGTTGCATCATATTACAGCATTGGAATGGGTGCAGGCACTAGATTAATCTTTAAAGGTAAGTTTCACTGCTTATTATTTTACCTTTGTTTGATTTGTGCAATCTGATTTTTTTATCCTTACTATTCTTGTTCCTTTTATGCCACATTTCAAGCTGGACACACAACTCTTCATCAGTCTTTGATAGACGCGCTTCATCCAGGGGATTCTGTGAATTTGCAGTGCAGCATCTTCAGTGAGAGTTGTGCTGGAGAACACAGCGTCTACTGGTTCAGACAAAGCTCGGGAGACTCTCAAGGAGTCCTTTACACCAAAGGAGAGAGAAACGGTCAGTGTAAGAACAGCAGTGAGTCTCAAACGCAGAGCTGCGTCTACAATCTCCTCAAGAGCAACATCAGTCACTCTGATGCTGGGATTTACTACTGCGCTGTGGCCGCATGTGGAGAGATACTGTTTGGAAAAGGAGCTCAACTAAATATAAGAGGTAAGATGAAAAGCAAATGTCTGGCTTGAAATGTTGAAATATTTGGCTTTATCTCTCCTATCTGGGAAAGCATGTGATTCATATACAGGAGTACATGATACCAAACGTATCTAAAATGTTTTCTAAGAAAATAAAATGAATTTTGTTTCAGTGAGTGGTGATGTGAATCCAACTCTTCTTGCTCTTGGGATTTCAAACATCATATTTTTGGCTCTTGTTGTTTTTCTGGGAATAAAACTATGCAGAGGACAGAATAAAGGTAATACTTTCTGAATAAAATAAATTTATTATGGTAATTGGAAAATGTACTAAAATGTAAAAACCGCCATTTGTAATAATAACAATTTCTTAATTTCCTAAAGTTCCCGCACCTCAAGAGAATCAGGTAAGTGCACAATTATCTTCCATTTGAGATCCTTTTCAAATCTTTATCAATTTTTTTTTATCAATTTAATATTAGATAATCGATTTGCAGGGTTTTTAAAACCTTTTGGTGTATATTATGCCACATCATGTGTAATTTTCCTCTTATAATTGGAGTGTCTTCTCTCTCTTGATATTAGAATGAAGACAGCATGAATTATGCAGCCATTAGTTTTGCTCAGAAACCTCTGAACACAAGAAGGACCAAATCAACGGTCATTCAGGATCAGTCTCTGTACGCTCAGGTCAGATCACAGCAGTAACATCCAGAGGTTTAGACGAGTGTTGAACTGTTTTAATGTTTTCATCATGATCTTAAATAACATATTTGACTCCATTCATTTTATTTAATTTGTTGTAATAATTTTGGTAATTTCTCTTAGATTTTAAGACTTTATAGATTTTCTTCCTCTAAAATTAAATTCAAACCATAGTCCACACCTTTTTAACTGCAATAAATAGTCTCTGCTGACACAACTTTGATTATATTGCACTGGGAAATTGTTTTCTCAAAAAAATTATATTATTATTATATATATTATAATATAGTATAATATATAATGCCTGTAAAGATCATGTCCTTTATTTCATACATGTTATTTAATTATTAATATTAAGTGCTCTAAAAGTGTTGTTTTTTTATGTAAATAAAAGTAACTAACAATGTCATCACAATACTGATTGCAAGATGAAAACTGGCAGTGGCCATATTTGAA
Source organism: Gobio gobio (assembly GCF_949357685.1). Classification (NCBI taxonomy): domain Eukaryota; kingdom Metazoa; phylum Chordata; class Actinopteri; order Cypriniformes; family Gobionidae; genus Gobio; species Gobio gobio. The sequence continues at coordinate 59,372,257 of NC_137098.1, forward strand.
TGTTTTTGTTAAACACTTAAAATGTTATTTTGGCTTTGCACCATGTGTCCTGTTAGATATATGCATTTCACAGTAAGCATAATTGTATGTAAAGAAAGGTAGCTTGTGTTTGTGTGTTCTGGATTCATGCATGTATGTTATCAAACTCTGTGTTGTTCCTTTCTGAGCAACTTTGGAATTTGTGTTATGATATGTTCAGTTTTACAGTGTCCTTATGCATCACTTGTGTGTAGTATGCTTCCTTTGCATCTACGAAATGAAAAAATATATATATGCTCATATAATGTGCATTTGTTTAAATGTGTTTGTTATGTTGTCTTTATTCTGTTAAATGTTCGATCCTTGTGCTTGTATAAGATACAGTTTCCTGAAAAAGTACTAGAGCACATTTAGTTGGTCTTTAACAAGAATTCTTAAAGGGGTACTTAATCCCAAAATGAAAATGTTATCATCACTTATCCACCCTCAAGTTGTTCCAAACCTGTATGAGTTTCTTTCTTATGTTGAACACAAAAGAAGATATTAAATAATCTGTGTAATACAACAGTTGATGGTAGCCATTGGCTTCCGTAGTGTAACGAGGATGATCCATGTGCAGTTTATTAACGTAAAACAATCTCAGCGTACAAACAGGCATGTCGAGAAATCTGGGAGAATATCAGAGGCCAGGCAGAAAGTGTGGTCATAACAGGCAATGGGTCATGGGCAGGCAGCAAAAAATCAGAACACACAGCCCAGGCAAGCAGTAACCAAGGGCAAGCAGCACAGAGTCGAAAACGGGAGTCCAAGGCAGAATCAAAACACAGGCACGGTAACAACAGGGGAGATTAACGCTCAGAAATGCAGACGGGGCAAACAAGACTTCGCAATGAGTGACTGAGCAACCAGGGTTTAAATAGTCTGTGTGATGAGGATCAGGTGTGCAGCGATCAGTCCCAGAATGTGGGTGCTTGGGAATTGGAGTCCGAATTAACCATTAGTACTCCGGAGAGTGAGACGGTGGAATCTTCACCGGCGTTTGTGACACGTAGTAGGAAAAAAATACTATGGAAGTCAATGGGTGCCGTCAATTGTCTGGTTTCCTAACATTATTTAAAATATCTTCTTTTGTGTTCAACGGAAGAAAGAAACTCATACAGGTTTGAAACAACATTAGGGTGAGTAAGTGATGACAACATTTTCACTTTGGGGTGAACTATCCCTTTAAAAGAGGAACTTGCTGAATGCTGAATTCAACATATGGTCTGTACTGCCACCTGGTTGTAGATCTTGGTATGAGATCCGTTGGTTTGGCCTCTCTTGTATATTGCGTTCACAACACAGCAAAAACACACAAGAAAAAACAAAACAAAGAACACAGCACAACAATACACATTGAAAGTACTTTATTTATACCATTATACATCTTAAATATATAAAAACAAAAAGTAATATAAGAACGGTAATTGTACAGTGGTACATAAGTTGAATGCCTAGAATATTTTACATTAATGTAGCGGTGAATGTTTATTACATGAACAAAGCAAATAAAAATTATTATACAGCGTCATTATTGCATATTTACTGTGACTGGTATTTTAGTAATTACAGTATTAGCCCATTAACAACTATACTAAAACCATTTACTGATCAAAAATCATTTTCAGCTGTGTTCAAATAAAATTATGGTTATTAATGAATAATACCAGCTAATATATACAGCCGGTTTGGGTTTTTGTTTTGACTAGCGTATGTCTGGTGTTTCTCTTCACTCTTCAAAGTGTTTGTTGGTGGTGGGTGAAGGCCAAAAGTTCACTACACACAAAAAAAAGGACATTCCAGACAATACAATCTTAACTTCCACAAAATTATAGTGATAAATCATCATAAATGTGTTATAAGTGTCTTTAAAACTGGAGAGTTTCATTTGACAAACCTGAATGATTGACACATCATCATCAGTAGTCTGGATTTGCTGATATTTGCCGTCTATTGAATTGATAGACTCTATAATAAAACAGACTATGGTTAACCCTCACATACGTTATCTAATTTTAACATATGACATCTGACAAATAAAATATGATGTCCCACTTTCTAGCAGAAAAGGTGTTTTGCGATATAATATGAACACAATAAGTACATTTAGTTAAGGACACTTACTAAGGATATGAAGTGGGACCAAATATTACATTAAAATAGTATGCAGTATATTTTACACTTCTCATGGAATTAAGACTATGCTTTAACAAACCGTTGATTGTAGAAGCGAGACTATATGAATTCAAACCAACACTTACCTATTCTCCTCATGCAGCACAGCAACATATTGATCGTAATGTTTGATGTCAGCAGCACCGTAAGGCCAATTACAAAGATTAAGTGTGTGTTCTGGCTCTTGAAGTTGGCTAAATCATGAGGAACAATAATTCATATTTATTACACATAGTATACACAATTCATAATAAACCATTTGGAAAGTTGTTGATTAGGATGCCTTGAAATTAAAGAGTGTTTCATGCAAATAGTTCATCATTTAGCACTGTATGACTGATATTTTTCTATGCAACAAATTGAAAGAGTTAAAATGGTGTTCGATATGTTGAAATGCCCACTTTTACCAGGATTCAATTTAGAAACATTTCCAAATAAAGCCTCCCCACATGTGGCCAATGCACAATAGTAAATCCCAGCATCTGAGGAACTGAACGTTTTCTTTGGGAGGTTGTACACGCAGGTCGGTGAAAGACAGCCAGCTTCAGATCTCCCCACACACTGATCACTTGTGTTTCCATTAATATAAATGGATCCTGGAGGAGATTCTCCTGATCCATGTCTGAACCAGTAGAGACGATGTTCACCTCCACCACTCACAAACTGATTTTGGATTGAACACTGTAGAGGCACATTTACCTCCGACTCAACTAGTTCAAACTTGGGCAGCTGTAGATGAGTGGCTTTGCTGGTTTCTGCCCCTAGAATGGATGATGTTTTGCATAAATATCAGTTTTTTTCCCCTCATATCATTATAAATGCTTTAACATGAAGGCGACTCACCTCTAATAACCAGACGAGTACCATTTCCAAAGTTAAGGATATTAGAGAAAGATGTTGCACAGTAGTATGTGGCAGAATCTGATTGTACGGTGTTCATGATCTTCAAAATAAAACTTTCCATTTTTCTTGACACTTCAAAATGATTGCTATCAAATTCATTGTGAAATTGGCTTTCTGACGATTGGAGAATAGAGGAAGAGATGAGACGTGGATCTTCTCCAGTGACTTGCTTGTACCATGAAGCCAGACTTATTTGTTCTGTTGAAATGAAGCAGGACAAAACCGCAGTATCTCCTTCATGAACTGATAAAACCGAATCCAGTTGTATGATGTCTCCATATAGTCCCACCACTGTAAAGAAACACATTGTACAATTAACACTAAAAAGAAACGTATATATCACTAACTAATCAGAAAAAATATTGAAATATAGACATACGCATTTCTGTTAAGAGTAAAACAATCACACAGAGTTTTTTATCCATTTTCTTCTTCAGGCTGGGAAGAGAAGCTCAACCAAAGTTATATCATGTTGTATAACATATTCTGTGATGCACTGTCACATGATTCTGTTCTGTTAGCGCTATTACCCATTTCCTGGACATGACATAGTTCTACAGACACCACAACCACATATTAGATTCATGCATACGCTAAAATATAATCAAACATTTGGAATATGTATCATTTTCCATGGTATTCTTTTTTAGTAACATTTAGTAACACATTTTCATACATGTTCAGTGCTTGTGCGAGTACTTTATTCCCACCAGTGAATACATTTCCATAATCAACCTTCATAAAAAGAATGCTTTGACCTCATTAGCTTATCAGTTGTCTTTTCTCTCTTTTACACTGACTGGTTTTATTTAATTTAATAGATGTGATAATTACAGATATAATTAATGATTCAGTGTCAAAAAGTTTCTGTATACGCCCACATTGTCAATATGATAGGATTACAGTAACATGGCAGCATAGTTTTTTTTGTTTTGTTTTGTTTGTTTTGAGAGGGGGGGGGGGGGGGGGTAGAAGTTTAGAGTTTAGAAGTTGTCTTTTATCTTGTGTTAGATGTTATCTGTCTTGATGGCCTCATTTTTTTCCCACCACGGCCACTGTATTCACCTCTGTTTCCTCACATCTGCAGAATACAATTCAAATTCTTAGATGTAGCTTGTTCCAAAATCAGAGTGTTATTGTTTTGATCTTTGAATAGAGACAAATCTGTCATTGGTAAAAGATACCTGCAAACCTATATTAGTGTAATTTAAGTAATCTGTAGTAGGCCCTTTGCTCTGAATATATGTTCTCTGCTGCCACTTTGTGGTTTTTGGATGTTGGTGCAGGAGGATCTGTTAGTTTAGATATTGATTCTTAAAGCCATTTACTTCTCCAATTACTTACTTCTCAAAAACTGATTCATACATAGGCTACTAAAAAATATCACAAATTATTACCTTGTGACTTGTAAAATTATCATTTCAACTTCAAAAAATGTCAAAATAAGCATCTGTGTATGGAGAATTTTTGCCTCAGCCAGTACAATGGGACTAATGCTGCCTTTCAAGTGATATCAGAGTTATTGTAAATACGAGTTTCCTAGGTTAAAATATGTTTTATACACAGTGAAGAATTTGACGGAAATTACAAACTAATCAGCAAGCGGACTATCTGGATAACATCGTGAATGTTTATGGTTGTCAGTGCATGGGACACTACGGTAGCTATAATTTTGGTTTTAATAAGATTCTCGGGAAATCGATTGCTGCTGTGACAGGTAGGCCTATGCTTTATCTTCCACAACAGCTACATAGCCTTGTCTTCTTTGTAAAGTAGTGCATATTTATATGAATAATCAAGCGTATTGTCCAGCAAAAACAGCCTGTATTTGACCAAAATTCCAGAAACGGCAGCAAGCTTATAGGCTATTAGACAGCCTATTGTGGTGAATGTTGGTTGTCAATAAATGGGACGCTAAATATAATTTTGGCTTTAATAAGATTTTCACAATAAATTGGCAAGAATAAACCTGGGGCCTGTACCATGATGGTAGTTTAACAAACTCAGGGTTACAGGATTAGTTTTGAGTTGACAAAACCAAACCAATCTGTTCAGGCTTTGTTGGTTCCATGATGCTGATCATCAGCTTTCTCTGTCAACTCAGGCTTTGATCCTGAGTTTAGCTGTGACATTAGTAGTGAACAGCCAATCAAATCCTGTGGATTGAAAAATATTAAGAATTTAAACAAATTTTGTTTTATATATATATATTTATATATTTAGTTGATATATAGAGAGAATTGAACATTTAAGCTCTATTGAAGCTATATTGATTTTAAAGCTTATTTGTTTGACCTTTATATAGGCTATTTATGAAAGCACCTATTAATATTTGATTAACTAAAATGATACATGTGTAATTGATTAAGGGTATAATAATTACATAAATTATATTTAAATCATTAACAATTATTATTATTATAAATAAGCATTGTTAAAAGCCAGACGCTTAAGTCTTTTAAAACCATTTGCTATGTAGTGACCTTTAAATTGGAGTAGAAACAGGGGGAGTGACTTTATTGCATCAAAGGCGTGTCACTTTGCTCACAGCTGATTGGTCCAATTTCAGTTTGAGATCTCTAATCCAGAACATAACCTGCCCTGGAGCAGGTTAGCTGTGGAGCGTAAGTTACTATGGAGATGAACACTGCTAAAAGCCAAACCACTTTAATGGTACCTAGAACCCAGGATTGGCACGAACTAAGCTTAAACATATCTGGCTAGCCAGCTAAACCGGCTTCATGGTATAGGCCCCTGGTGTCTTCCATGATTCCTGTTCATTCCGATAACAAAACACTTGAATGCAACAAGCTTGTAATCACGACAAGACAAGCAGGAAGTAGGACATTTCCAAGCATAAAGGCCACTCTAAAGGAAATTGTTTCTTTTTTTGTTCTCAAATATATATGAAGATCACTAATATATTTTCATTTTTCATTAAATATTGATTGTGTATTACAATTTGTGTGAGAAGAAATTATAAAATAAGCTTGATTTTAAAATCATATAAATATTAAAAAAACATATGAATGTAATTGCAAATAAAATAGAATATAATAGCAAAATATCGTAGCCTTCCATGTTATCAAAATGTTGTACCATAGCATCATTTCAATCACTTTTAACATTCATATTTGCATTGCTTTTTTTATTGCATGTGTGAGAATAATTGTGACGTGAATGACTATTACTATTATCTTGAACTTGAATTTGTCTCATATTTGATGTAAATAATTCTGTACAATGCTGTTTATTATTGTGAAGCTGCTTTGAAACAATTTCTATTATATAAAGTGCTATAAAAATAATGGTGACTTGACTTCAATGAGAAGAAAAATGTTGAAAACACGCCACCTTGGAATTGAGAAAATTAAACTTAAGAATACTTTTTTACCATACCTTTATTTTCCAGAACATGCATTTCTCTCCTTGGCACATGTTTGGCCTCACCCACATACAAACATATGTACAAAAATAAAAGTTTTTCGGACGATAGCAGGTCATTGGAAAATCCGATCAGATGACAAACAAATATTTAAGAGGATATTGTCTGTACTTCTTATAGTGATGGGAAACGTTTTTGTTGTTGTGGAAAGGAAATATCTGCACACAAAGCAATAGAACTAAATGTGGTAATATAAAGTTTTCAGCTTTGCTGTTGACATGCTAAACCAGAATACAGTGTGTCCTCAGGGCTGCTCATTCTCTTCACTCTTGAGTGTTTGGTTGGGTACAGCACAGTAGAGTAAGTCAGTTCCCTGTTCTAAAAGAATAAGCAGATTTCCATGTTGTTTATCATGTCACTTACAGATGCATTAACAGTGGGTTTAATCTGTTTTTAATCACCTGGTTTATTGACACACCATCCTTATCATCCTCATCAGTAGTCTGTTTTTGTTGAGATTTTCTCCCTGTTTTTAAATAGAGATATATGACAGTTTGAGATTTCTTATTTAAAAAGAGAGACTTCTCATCGCTGACACAAGGCCTAAAAAGAAATGTTCAAATATTACAGCATTTTTGATTAAGTAAATAATAAAACTAAATGTATCTTCTCTTACACTACTGATCAGGCAATTCATACAATATTCTGTAACAATATTAATATAAATGATGCTCTTTACAGATGAATTAAAAATCATCAAAATGCTTACCATTTTTCCACAAGCAACAAAGCAGAATATTGATGGTAACACTTATTGCCAGTATTGCTGCAAGTCCGATATTAATTAATTGTATGTTCTGGCTTTCATCTGAGTCTAAAGCGTGAGAGGAAAACATTTATTTAGTTTTATATTTTTGTACGTGTAACATTGTTTAGGTCTGTTTTCTCTACAGTACAACAACTCTTACAAAACTTTTGACTATTAAAGCATGACATTTCCAAATATAAGTACCGAAGAAATAATCAAATGTATACACTTACCAGGATTCAGTTTAGAAACATTTCCAAAATAAGCCTCCCCACATGTGGCCAGCGCACAGTAATACGTTTCATTATCTAGTGAATTTAACGTTTTCTTTGGGAGGTTGTACACGCAGGTCGGTGAAAGACAGCCAGCTTCAGATCTCCCCACACACTGATCACTTGTGTTTCCATTAATATAAATGTATCCTGGAGGAGATTCTCCTGATCCATGTCTGAACCAGTAGAGACGATGTTCACCTCCACCACTCACAAACTGATTTTGGATTGAACACTGTAGAGGCACATTTACCTCCGACTCAACTAGTTCAAACTTGGGCAGCCGTAGATGAGTGGCTTTGCTGGTTTCTGCTCCGAGAATGGATGATGTTTTGCATTAATATCAGTTTTTCCCCTCATATCATTATAAATGCTTTAACATGAAGGCGACTCACCTCTAATAACCAGACGAGTACCATTTCCAAAGTTAATGATATTAGAGAAAGATGTTGCACAGTAGTATGTGGCAGAATCTGATTGTACGGTGTTCATGATCTTCAGAATAAAACTTTCAGTTTTTCTTGACACTTCAAAATGATTGCTATCAAATTCATTGTGAAATTGGCTTTCTGACGATTGGAGAATAGAGGAAGAGATGAGACGTGGTTCTTCTCCAGTGACTTGCTTGTACCATGAAGCCAGACTTATTTGTTTTGTTGAAATTAAACAGGACAACACCGCAGTATCTCCTTCATGAACTGATAAAACCGTATCCAGTTGTATGATGTCTCCATGTATTGTCTCAACTGTTAAAAGATTACAAACTTTAGATCTTTAGAAAAGCATTAACATTTTTTGTTACATTTATGTGGATATTATTGAAATGGCACTTACAGATGTCATACAAGAGGAAGATCATCAAACAAAGTTGTTTGTCCATTTTATCTGCATCCAGATCATTCTTCGCTCAGGCTAAGAAAAGTACAGTAGCTCACACAGTTAACTGTTATATGCCCTTATACCTGATAAGATCACATGATTTTCTAAGTCAGCAAACCATGCTCATTTCCTGGACTTGACACAGTTTTAAGTGCAGAGTGCTTCCAACCACAGACATAAACGTTTGATCCATGTAAAATATAACTGGATGATATACTTCTCATTTTTCCAACAAAAGTGAACATTGAACATTTTATTTGTTCTCAATCTAAAATTATAAGGGCATAAATTAAAATAAATTCATCAATTCATTCGTTTTATTCGACACAGAACTTATCTGTATTTGACTATTAACTGAAATGGGTGAGATTTGGTTTTACTCTAATATTTAATATAATTTTTTCTTATTATTATTATTCTTTCAGTTCATTGTCAGTTCTCGTCGCATTAGATTTGGTTGTTCTGTATGTGTTTATTACGGTGGCCCAGTAGTGCACAACACAACGAAATTTAAAAAGCATACATAAGTTCACAACACAACGAAATAAATCCACAACACAACGGAATGAAACCACAACACAACGAAATCAAGCCACAACACAACGAAATCAAGCCACAACACAAAGAAAAATCCACGACACAACGAAAAATCCACAACACAACGAAAATGCTCCCGACCACTAGGGGACTCTCGGAGTGCGGTAAAGTTAGTTTCCCTTGCATTGTTCTATATAGATTCGCCAATCTTACAAATATTTAAACACTACGATCAGTTTTAAGTGTGCAGTTGTATATCGACATGAAATATCAATTAAAAATCACTTACATGCATAATAGCTGCATATTTATACTTGAGAACGCTTTAACCCGCTGCCTCGGCGCTAATGCAGGTGATTTTAAATTAATATTTCATATAGATAAACAATGGTTGGCCTACGTACTGTTAAAACTAATTGTGGTATTGATTTCTTTGTAAGATTGCCGACTCTATAGAACAGAGGCAACTTTACAGCGCTCCGAGTGCCCCCGAGTGGTTGGGAGTATTTCCGTTGTGTTGTGGTTTGATTTCGTTGTGTTGTGGCTTGATTTATTTGTGTTGTGGCTTTTTCGTTGTGTTGTGAACTTATGTTTGCTTTTTATATTTCGTTGTGTTGTGCACTACTGGGCCACCGTAGTTTATTGTTCCTGAGTTGTAAATATATACTTAAGCTGCTTGCATTTAGATCCTGCTGAGATCTTTGTGACCGAAAAACTGACCAAGCAATGGATCTAGCAGCAGTTAAAATGATCCTCCTCTCGCATGGGAACCAGTTCCTTGAGAGACATGTGGGATTTCTTGGAATTATACCATCTTGTGCATAATAATGACAACTGCCTGTGTGCGCTTTTCAATAAAGGTTTCAATGAACGTCTCAATGAAGAGATGAGAGTGCACCTGCAAGGAGAGGGACCTCGAGGGACACTTAGGGAGTACATGGACTGGGTACTCATCCACCTTTACCATATGCGAGAGTGAGGAGGAAAACTGCAGACGCGGAGCCAGAGCCCGCCACGATGCCAGAGCTGAAGCCTGAGGCCAATGTTGTCCTGGAGCCCGAGTCAGAAGAATCGTCTGACCAGGATCTGAGCCGGTTCCTGAGGGAATACTGGTGGAGTTTGAAGGGATGAAGTGGAGCCCTAGTCCCTCTACTGTAGTGAAGGAGGATTTGCTGATTGATTGGGAGAGTGATTATATTCTTCCTGATTCATTTCACTGCACCCAACCTGTTTCTTCACCCAGCACCGGATTGTTAGAGTGTATGTTGCCGCCTTGCCTCCCACCTCCTCTGCCTGTTTCTAGTCAGCCAAATTAAATGTCTGCTTGTTCCGCATCGACAAAGTGGGTCATTCCTGTATTTTATGTCTGTCCTTTATCATCCAAGAAAACCTTTTGTAAACCCCTGCCTGCACTGCCCAGTCCTTCAGCCCTGCCTGCACTGTCTCCTCACAGCCCTTCAGCTCCTCCTACATTGGCTCCACCCATCTGCTTGGATTCGCCTTGGGCTTCGTGTTCGCCAGCCCTGGAATGTCGACCCACTAGCTCTGCCTAGAACCTCCAGGCCTGAAACTCCACCTCGGCCTGTCAAGCAGTCAGCTCCGCCTTGGCTCCTCATCCTCTCGGCTCCACCTATTACCATCATCCCTACGACTCCACCGGGCTTTCCCATCCCTCCGGCTCCACCTTGATCAGTCGTCAATCTACCTGTGCCATGGATTTTCGGGGACTTTCGTCCCTCCACCCCTTTGGCTCCCATGGGCTTCTCCTTCCCTCCTGGTCTGCCTTGGTCCTCAGTCGCTCTGTCTTCGTCTCAGTCCTGGATTGGTTTTTACTAGTTTAGTTCAGTTTTCTGTGTTTTCAGGTTGTTTCCTTGGTTATTGTCTGATTATTGTTTGCACCTGGTGTTCATTTAGTTAATTAAATTCAATACTGTGTATTGAAGTCCTTTGTTTCTTTCTGTTCTGTGTCATGTGTACAGTGGTTGTGCTGTTTCTAGTGTTCTGAGTAGTTTGAGTTCTGTTAAATATACACTGCTGCGAATAGATCCGTTTCCTCATCTCTATTGCAACTGTCCATGACAGCAGTGCTAATAGATCAATTTGGGTCACAGGTACAGTATATAAAACAGCACTGCAAACTTTGACATAGAATATCACTGTCCGTGGTCCTGAAACTACACAACTCTGTGTTATTTCTGATGCGCTGCTGATTTGTGAGCACAAAACTAAATATATATTTTGATGCAACATAATTAGTTTCCAACAGCAAATAAATTAAATATGATATAATCATATCATACAGCAGGTCACATATTATCATCTTTGATTTGCTACCATGAATGGAATGAATGTCTTTATCACCTTTTGTTCATTCTGCAGTAGAACTAATCAATAAAATAAATAATAAACTTAAACAATTGGTGAATTTTTATAATATATTATATTTTATACATTTAATATCTTTCAATATATTGTATTACTTAACTATAGGTGAACAAGGCCTACTCTTGTAAGTATGTAATCTTTTTCAATGTTAATGTACTTTTTTACCTGTAACATGATAAACATGTTAAAATGTCCTATCACAGTTCATGCAGAGACACCTTTAAGTTAAATATTACAAAGTTAATTTGAAACTGTAGCTCTGTCAAAACATTACAGTTTTTGTTTTCAGAATCATGACACTGCAACTCTGGCTTAACCGATGGTGTGAGTTTGAGCCAGGACTACCTGTTTATCTTAACAATAAAACCCGTCTGACAGTTATTTTTGCTGTCCCATTTGGGAGTTACATACTGTTCTTCATCTTTTTAAAACAACCCTTTACGCACATGCATTTTTCATACATGCACTCTTTCTAATTCATGCCTTTTTTTGGTCTGCCATAGTCTGACAGATCAAACCAAGGCAAGAACATGTTTGCTCTTTACTGTTATTAATACAAACAATGAGCTGATAAGCATCAGAAAGGTGATATTTTAACATGTGTTCATATTAGTAGGTTAAACTGTACTACTGGAAGTTGTAAAGCTTTGTCATGCGGTGCCCCATGAGAACAAATGTAACACCTGAAATCAAAAGTCTTTGTAGTTCACTCTTTCACATGTGGTAGCGATAAATAGACTAAGCAGGCAAATGCATGTGACTGTTTTTGACACCTTTTTTTTAGCAACATCAGGTACTGTGGAAACTTTTGACCACTAAGATTGAGCTCTTGTGAAGGCTGCCTGCTTGATCTTTCCATTCTGTTTTTACTTTCATGCACTGACCACAAACACAACACTGAGACAGACGGTCTGCACTGTGAACTCATAGTTGAGGTTGCTGATCTGTCTGTTATGTTTTCCACTGTAATGCTAAATAACACATGCAATTAACAAAATAACAATAATAGTAAATTAAAATACAGCACATCATTATTGCATTTGTCACATATGTATATAGTCTTACTCTTTAAAGAAACAAAACAAAAAAAGAAATAACTTTTAGTGGTGTGATGAAACGAAATATTAAAATGTATATTTAATTTTTTTATTACTACATAAAGCAGAACCTAGAACTTATTGAAATGAGCAAAAACGTATCATGCCCTTACAAATAATTTCATATCTGTTGTGTATTATTGTAACTTGCAGTGTTTTGTTCTTCTTGCACGGTTTTTCCTGTTTTCAGCAGCAGGGGGAGCCGAATAAGGTAAGGTAAGAAAGCAGTGCTGAAACATCGGAAATGTTTAAAGATACAATATGGGTGCTTCTCAAATGGAAGGCTGCATCCTAGTGAGGTTGTGTTCCTCTAGTCCGGTCCTTCTGAGACTTCTAGGCCAGAGTCCTCCTCCGCATTAAACGCTAGAATGAAACGGCTTAGTAAGAGCACTCCCCCAGTGGTTTATATTATTGGCAGCTTAGTGTTAAAGAGATAGTTCACCCAAAAATGTAAATTCTGTCATCATTTAGTCACCCTCAAGTTGTTCCAAACCTGTATACATTTCTTTGTTGGGTTGATACTATTTCATACAGGTTTGGAACAACTTGAGGGTGACTATACACGATGACATTATTTTCATTTTTGGGTGAACTATCCCTTTAAGTGACTAAGTTACACCAAAACAAAAGATAACATGTATGCCTTGCCCTTAATCTCAGAAAACATCACTTTTGTCTTATATTTCATAATGAACTTAGGCAGTGCCAACTTGTTTTCCATCAGTTTTTTTTTTTTGTGAATTGAAATGCAATGGGTTGTGGATTGTAATACACATTCAAATTAACTCTGTTAGAGAGATACATAAATTAAAATTAAAAACATTTTAAATAAAAAATAAATACAATTATGCTGGCTGATTAAATTGAGAATCGCTCTCCATGTCATAATGGCAAAATCATAACCCAATATATAATTTCATCATGACGATAACATTCCCATGCCCAACGCAAATGTGTATGACACCAAGGGTTTCTCATTCAATAGAGTAGGCCTGCGCGTCAAAAATAATTCAAATTATTGAATATATTTTGAGACAAATGTCTAATTAATGATTTTCAGTTTTGTTCAAGGTAATTAGAGCAACAGTTTTTCAATAACGGAAAAATATGTAAAAGTCTGGTATTTGGGGTAAAGGCACAATAATTAACATGATACATGATTGCCATTTGATGACATGGTAAGATTCAGATGGTAAATATCATATATTATGATGGGTGTCCACCTTAGAGGTAATCACCATATTTATAATCAAACCACCATAATTAAAAAATATATATGATATTAATCACATCATATTATAAAATATAATTTATTTACTGCAAATCTATAATAAATTATTTTGGGATCTCCTTCAATGCTTTCAGAATCTTTACTTTAAAAAAAATAATTTTGTTTCTGTATCTTAAAAATATATTTTTTTATATTAACATATTTGAATGACAGTAGCCTATATTTATTGAACAAAAATGAATTATTTTATTTATCAAAATAAACAGAAAATTGTACAAACTTTGCTAAAGTGATTGTTCTGAACAAGTATTAATTTTTTAAGTATTTAAAAAGAATATTTAAGTATTTGTATAAATAATGTGTGCCTTTTGCCAAGTGTGTGGGATAAAAGGCCCACCTTGCCACCTCATACATTTAAAAGATTTAAAAAAATAAATAAACAACTTTTACGATTTATTTTCACACAAAATCTGTTGCTCCATCAATGTTCAATACCAACATATATATATATATATATATATATATATATATATATATATATATATATATATATATATATATATATATATATATATTCTGCAATCATACACTATGGGTGCATTGAAAAGCACTATTTTTAAGGTTTGCCTTTAGCCCGTTGTACCCTACTATGTAAAGACTGTCCAGTACGATCTCAGAGGCTTCTTGTAACAACCGTTCCTTCTGAGCAGAGTGAGCTATTTCTGTTTTTGGTAATGGAAAGGGACGTGAAGACATAAGTTGCCGTAAGTATTTTTTGTTGTGGTTTTGCATCAGCAAGTGTTGTGAAAGAAAAATAAATGGGTCTTGTGGGTGGAAACTAAACCACCATGAATGCTCAATTACAGTGCAGAGCAAAGGTCCTGATCCACTTTTACTTTTTTGTGACATTTATTTCTTTAGTGTTTTATTTTGATCACTTTTTTCATATTTATACAGATATCATATGTATAGTCTATATATATATAACTTGTGCCTGGTTATGTTTTTTTTTTAGTTCAGATCTAAGAAATATAAAGACCTAAAATTCAACAAAGTATAAAAGTGGGGAAAATTACAAATAGTCATTTATGTAAACTCTAAATAAAATAATGATCACACGATTAATTCTATTTAAGCTAAAATAATTCAAATGTACTTCGATCACAGTTATAAGTACAAGACATAAAGCTAATCCTGTCAGGGTTGAGGCAAGGCATGAGGCGAGGACTTTTTATTTAACAATAAAATTAAAACAGAAACAACCCCGACCTCGAAGCTGCGCACTCACACAAGACAAACAATACAGGAGTGTCAGGGCTCTGTCACAAAACCAAGAGTAAGCTAGACCGAAGTGACAGAACCCTGACAGATCCTGATGTTCACTGTAGCAGTTTTTGCTCTACATTAATCAGTTTCTTCCTGACACTCACTCAGCAGGATGTGATGTAATTCACTCGTTCCGCCCCTATTTCAGTTTGCCTCACATGTTTAGCCTGCACTTTCCATTAAATCTCTTGCTCGCTTACTTTTCTGCTGGACTTGAAGAAATGAAGAGATTTTCCTGATGGGAGTCATGTTTTCTTCATTAATCATTCATGGGTAATGGGACTAGGAGCTTGTGCAACTGCCACACAGCGAGGAGCGTATAATACATCTGCATTTTTAATAAAACGTAAATTCGTTGAGAGGTTTTCATGGGCTAATGTGAATAAATCTTGATTTGAATTCATGACCTGACGTTTTATTCTTATCCAAAAAACGAGGCGATGTGAACATTATGGAGCACTAAACACTCATGTATGTTTCATTCATACTGGAAGCTGGAGGGCACCGTCTTGCAGAAAGTCTGAAAGGACTCATAGATGAAATAACTTATGACGTTCCAGGGAACCCCTTACATGAACAAAGACATCCGACATCCGAAAGTAGGTGTAACTGACGCTGGTAGGTCACATGATAATGATAACATGGCGAATGTAGTACGTCCAGATTACATTCATACTGCACACATTCATACTATATAGAACTAACTTTTTAGTGGTCGTGAAGTAATTACTTATTCAAAATAACCTACTCAAGAGAGTATGTGATTTTGGATGCATCCACGCAGCAACTATCGCTGTAGCTGAACAAAAAATCAGAAACGTTTTGCCTGATAAAAACATGAGACAATAAACACATGCGTCAATATATGGTTTATGTGTATTTTCTGAGCCATCTCGGGGTATTTTCATAACAATAAAGTATATGAATTAGGCCTATGTAGTGTTAATAATGTAAATAACCTTTATTACAGTACTATAAAATAGTATGTTTTCTGCCTTATATCTAAAAAAAATAATAATGTATAAAATCCATGATGACCCACTTTATATTAGGTGGCCTTAACTGTACTAACATTCAAATTAATAATTTGATACAATGCACTTATTGTGTAAATACATGTTTTTACATTGTACTTGCATTTAAAATATGGCAGCGGCTATTTTAACTAAATGCAAATAGCAATAGATGATATTTACTAAGGGAAAATAGTGATTCTATTTACACCATGTAAAAATAGCAGTTCTTTGCAATATGTGTAAATAGTAATTAGATGCTATTTATACTTTATTTTGACAAATGTATACTATTTGCACCTTAGTATTGTTGTACATTAACAGGATGCAACAATAACAGTGTAAATTATTATATTTATTAAAATTATTAAATGGATGCCACCTTAATAGGACAATAAAAGCTCTACACCTATCCCTGTTACAGTACAGAAGGGACAGAGACAAGGAGTACAAGTTAGTGATGTTTATTAAACAACCAGATTGTGATAACGGCAGTGCAGGTGAGTGATGCTGGAATTCGTAGGAGTCTGATGATGATATCTTGAATGATACAGTCTTTATATCCTACTTGCAAGTGTAGCGGGCTGGAGACAGACTTGAAACAAGGGAGACTCTTAAGGAAGACACAAGTCCGCGAGGTAAGCATAGAGGTAAGATCCTATGTGTTAACGTGACCGGACAGTGACTGAGCGAGTATGAGTGTCTTGTGTGCTATGGGTGATTGCCGTGCTGATGGGATGCAGGTGTGCGTTATTAGTATTCTGGTGAAGGCGTGCACTGTGACTGGGTGACGTGGGAGCCTGGCGTGTCTGTGACAATCCCCCTAACACTACCCAATAAATGCTTTTATTATTATTAAACATTTCGTTAGGCACTGTATTTCCACTTTTAGAACATTTTCTTATATTTTTATTGAAAGTAAATGCCTTTCCGATGTAATATGTGATGGGAAAAGGGAGAAAAGTGAGCTCTGCAAAAGGCATCAAACCCTAGATCTTTAAGCCTTATGCTTTACTGACTACGACACTGAAAACGTTGAAATAGCCACATTCTTTTTATCTTGTTTGGCCCAACCAGGCATTGTTAGGCAGAGCTAGTGCGAATAGCGCTTGCCAACAAGGGACGCTATATGCACTTGGTGTAAATAGACACTCCGTTAAAGTATTGCATGCATGTAATTCCATAACTCATTTCTGTAGTTACATTTATAAGTACACTGATGACACTTCCCTTACACCTAACCCTCCTACCCTTAAGCTTATCCATAACATCACAACTGTCCCTAACTTTACCCGTATCCCACCTCAATATCAGCAAAAGTGTTTTGCAATACAATATGAACACAAATAAGTACTTTTTTTTAATGTAAGTACATAGTAGTTAAGGCCACCTAATATAAAGTGGGTGTTTGTAGATAAACCAGTCATAAAATTGTAACATAAGAAGTGTATTTGATTTGAGCAAGAGATAAGAAAAAAAAATAAACCAGTCAACTAGACAAAGGTCAGAATAAAACTGGCATTCTACTTGACATTTCTGTCCCCCTCACATCTAAAAGGATGGCTACACCCCTAGAGTCGAGTAGGTGTTAAATAGGCCAAAGTTACTGCAGACAGTCTCATGTGTGTCGAATGAAAGAGGACTAAAGCTCTCTGTAGTTTGGTCTGTTGATTAGATCTTACCACAGTACAGGGGTGTAAACTGGACTAACTTTCAGAGGTGTGACCTTATGGTTTGTGGTGTTTCTTATCTAACCTTAATCAAAACAAAAGAAAAGCATGTTTGTTTCTGTTTTATTCTTGTTTTCTCTGGAAAAATAAGACTTCGTTCACATGCAGTACAATACTAATTAACACGAATACAAATTAAGAAAGAGATCAAAAGCTGTGGTTATTTCAACAGAATAAAGATACATTTACATTTCATAATTATTTCAGAACATAAAGTGACATTCAGAGTGGCTCTGGTTCACAAACAATAAATACAGTGTTACAGTACAAAATCGTTTAATTTCAGTCCAGAATATTCTGTCTGCCTTTGCCTCTCCACTCTCTGCTGTCTTGAGCTTTGGGATGTGAATTTTAAGGCAGAATAATTAATTTCAGTGCTCCTGTGGAACTAAAAAAAAAATATATATATATATATATAAAATAAACATTTCTGTGTACATTACACCACCAAATACTTGACTTTTAGATTCTCATATCATTTGTAAAACAAACCTGTGCACTTGACTCCATGTTATCTGTAGCATGAACTTGCTGAGAAGTGTTGCCTGTTATAAGATGAAATATTAGACAAGTTTTAGCTTCAAAAAGGCATTGTTAAGGAGAATTATGTTTATTGCATAAATCTTACAGGACGTTTCTGAATAATTCAAAATAATGCATGTTCTCTCATGTACTTTTATATTTTATATATATGAAGTCAGTGGTTACCTTTCATCTTTGTCACACAAAGTAGAACATTAGTGATGAAGCTTATGATCAGCAATGCCGCAAGGCCAATGAGAATGTAGAACTGCATGTGCTGGTCTTTATGTGCATCTGAAACAATAACATAAATGAATGCATCACATGTTATGCCTAGAACTAGCGGCCAAAAGTGATGTCTGGCCTAGGAACATATACATCCTTGTCCTTTATTTAAATATTATTGAACATTTGGTAAAGATTTTGTAAGCATATTGAATAGTTGTGTTTTTTTGTGATAACGCAATGAAACATGGCAAATTGTGCGGACAACATTTTTGGCCAGGTTGTCATACAAAGAAATTATGAACATATGCAAAATATTAATAATTCATTATGTTGTTGTCAATGTGTCCTTTTTCCTGTGAGCTTTTTTATCCATTTATTTTAATATTTGCATATTAAAATAAAGCTGTAGTTTTCCATTTTTACCAAATAAACTGATAAATACCTTAACCAAGGTCAGTGTTTTGTTCTTCCCTCATACTGTATATTGAATTTTTAAAATATTTCTCATATTTTAGTTTAATTGAACTTGTAGGGTCATTATAAACAAATATCCCATCCAGACATCACTTTTGGGCACTATTGTATATACTGTACAACAATATGAAGCATGCAATTCAGTATCCCATATCAACAATGCACTCTGTATGAAACTGTTCAATGGTCCGCCCTCTCCCTCAGAAGAAAATTAAATTTATTGATTTTCATTACTAAAGCACTAATGGGTAAATTGCCCCTCTACATTTCAAATTTGCTTACTTACCAAAAAAGTGTTTACAGGACAAGGTCGTCAAAAAAAATACTATGAATTATTCCATCAACAAGAACAGAACTTGGTAAAAAAGCTCTCATCATATGCACCAAATGTCTGGAATGAACTCCAAAACACATTCAATCTAGAATCACTTCCTAGTAATACTTTTAATCTATTAATACTTATAAAAACCTTTTAAAGTCAACTTTGACTGAACAGTGTTTAACTAGGTGCCTTTTAAATTGTATGTCTGTATTTGCTGACGTTAAGTATAATGTCTTGTTTGTGTTCTAGTATGTATAGTGTATGTATAGAGATTTGTGGTGTAGTATGTAGTATCTTTGTCCTGTCTTTTATGTATTTTTTTTTTTACTTTTGGCCGCCAGTCTTGGCCAGGACTCCCTGGGAGAAGACTTACTATAACTCAATGGGACTTTTCCTGGTTACATGAAGCTTAAATAAAATAAAAAATAATCCCTATTTAAAACACTAAATGCAAACTAAAGGACTCTGTGTTATGCTATGTAGGTCAAAAATAGACCGGTTTTGTTTTAGCATTATACAATACACTAGAAGCTCAAACTGCATTATCAATAAAATGACTTGTATTTAACACACTTACCGTCAATATCCAGATTAATTCCATGTCCAAATAAAATCTCCCCACATGTGACCACAGCACAGTAGTAAGTCCCAGGGTTGATGTTTGTCATAGACAGATTGTAGACACAGCTCCTGGTAGGGGAAGCAGTCACTGGGCTGTTTTTGCAACTTTCTTGAGTGTAGATGATTCCTGGACTAGATTTCCCTGCATCATGTCTGAACCAGAAGACATTGTGTTCGCCTCCACAACTCTGTTGTTCATTGTGGATTGTACAGTGTAGAGTCACTTTTCCATCTGACGGTTGCGCCTGCTGCAGAATATGAATCTGGCTGGATTTCGAACCTATTGAAGGAATATAATGAATTTAAGCCTGTAACATTTCAGAAAGGGTTAGATGTTGACCGCTCACCTCTAAGCACCAGATTAGTTCCAACTCCAAAGTAGACCATGTTAGAAAAGGAACCTGCACAATAATATGTGGCTGAATCGTATTGTACAGTTCTTTCAATAGTCAGATTAAAGCTACCAAGCCCTGGATTTACTTTAAAGCGCTTTGTCTTTTCAAACTCATCATGAAGTACACTGTCTTGAGACCAGTGATATGAAGAGGCTACAAGAGCAGGTTTTTCTCCCAGAGACTGTTTGAACCACATAACTCTATTCACTTGGTCTTTTGGGTGAGAGCAGTGAAATGTCACATCATCGCCCACTTGAACTGTTGCATCCTCCATCTGCAAAATACTTCCAGAATATTGCATTGCTGTAAAAGATTTAATTGCAGTTATTACATATAAGCGTAGACATACGTTGAGACATAGATGACAAAATGAGAAGTAAAAAGCTCAAGAAAAACGATACAAGTTTTGTACTTACATGGTTTATATAAGAGAACACATACAATAAAGAGAAAGACATACATTTTCACATATGATCTCTTAGAAGGTTAATTCTCTGTAACCTTCGCTCTGCTTTAGGAGGAAGCACTATGACACGATTCCATTGGCTCTCTGAGCTAACAAGTCATTTCCTCGTTCAGCTTACTTTTAACACAGATGTGCTACATCACTGTATGTATCTTCAATGTAAATGATCTATTCTGAAATTCACATCAATTTATGTAACATAAATAAAACGGACTAGAAATGAAGTTATACACATTTGAAATACCTAACATCAGACAAAGGAAACGTTCTCTTTATAATACATGTCCAGAATAGAGCCAATAGCTGACATATGTGTACTCACACAAACATGAAATCAGTTTAATCTTGAAATACTCTAATACGTTACATTTTACAGTCAGTATACTCTAAAAAATGCTGGGTTAAAAACAACCAGCAATTGTTTTGTGTGGCGAGGTGGACGAGCGAGAGACATGGGAGGAGCGAGCGAGATCAGTGTGCGTGATTGAGAAAGAGTGTCACCTTCGAGGCACAACGGTCTCGAGTCCTCTCATGAGGGAGCACGGAGGCGAGCGACACGAGTGAAGGACGAGAGAGGACCAGGCCTGGATTTTAAGTTGTGTTTTGTTTACGTTTTGTTATGTGTGTGCCCGGCAGTCGTCCATGAGGAGCTGCCGCTTTTACTTTCATTTTGTGTTAATTTGTTTTATTAAAGTTGTTGAATGTTCGCCGGTTCCCGCCTCATTCCCACACAAACAAACAACGTTACATTTTGTTTTAACCCAGCAATTGGGTTGTTTTAATCAAACGTTTATCCCAACCGCTGGGTTAAAACAACCCATTCACTGGGTTATAACAACCCAATTGCTGGGTTTGTCCATTTTCAACCCAACTTGTTTTTAACCCAGCATTTCTTTAGAGTGATAATGGTAAAGTTCCAGTGGTGGTTTACAACAAACAACAAAACAGGTCCATATGGAATTTATTGTTGGAAACTGCATAGCTTTTATGGTCCAAGAACTGAACTATTAACCCACAATTTTAAACTCTGAAAGAGATCCATTATAAACAGATCACTAGTTATGAACTTTAAAAAAAAACATCTGTGTTCAAATGAATGACAATTAAGACGTGTGCTGGCAGATTATTTACTGTAATTTTTTTTTTTATAATGATAAATTAATATTGTAGCATTTACATAGGCATAATATGTTGTAAATCGAGATAAATCTGTTTTTCTATTTTTTGTGATCCCTCACTGCCATCACCTGGTAGCTTATAAAAGCAGTATTCTACACTGTTGACACATGACCTCATGTTGTATGTTTAAAATCACTTTGACCATTCTTATTTTTTTTATGGAATTTTGCATTTTTATAATAAATTATTTATCCGTGCACATCATATTTTTTTTAAAATACATGTGCCCTCGTAATCTTTAATTAAAATAACATCCCCTACCTCTTGCAGCGACTTCTCTTTTCTAATGATGTGTTCTACAGTGTGAGGGGCGGGGCAACCTGTCACTCATATGAGATGGACCAATAGCAAACCACAACCATCCAATTCCTAATGGACAAAAACAAGTCCAGCCCTAGATATTTTTCTTGTTCGAGAATCTGTTTCACTTTGATATACATCCCAATAGGGAAGAAAAGTGACTTTTCTGGTGACTTTAATTCCACAGTTGCATCCTGTTCTCGTATTGAAAATAATGTCAGGTTAGCATTAATCCAAATTTACTTAAAGGGATAGTTCACCCAAAAAGGAAAATTGTCATAATTTACTCACCCTCAAGTTGTTCCAAACGTGCATGAGTTTCTTTCTTCTGTTGAACACAAAAGATATTATAAAGGATGTTGGTAACCAGACAGTTGACAGCACTCATTGACTAAAAATACTATGGAAGTCAATGGCTATTGTCAACTGTCTGGTTACCAACATTCTTCAAAATATAACATTTTTGGGGAAACTATCCTTTTAAATGCATGGTTCATGCAGTGCATGTTATTCCAAAGATATTTTTATTCCTACAATTCAAACCACATTCCTTTTTTCACCATCACTAATCCCACTTTATCGTGGGCTGTTTTTCCATGTCCGCGGGTTGAAGCGACCCCATTTATGTGATATTTAGACCCAGGAATGCGAATTTTAGCAGGCAACCCTGCCAAAAAAAACAAACAAACACATATTTTACCCCCCAAATGTCACGGGTTGGTGTACCAGGAACAGACTGAAGACTCCAAAGCTCAAAATGCAAACTAAAACTTTAATAAAGCTTATTTGAAACCAATACAGGGAAAACAGTCCAACATAAAGACTAGACAAGGAGCGAATGAACAAGAGGAACTTTAGTGGACAGAAACGAGAAAATAAAACAAGACACAGCTGGGATAAATGAACTAATGAGGCTAATCAACCCTGGAGTCCTGGAGGACCATGGCAGGTATCTGAGCCTGGACTGGCTGGGGAGTCTCCAGGGTGGCGTCTGACACCGACGCTCCGAAGCTTGCTTCAAACTCGAACGGTCCTCGCAATGAACCACTGCTTCGGAGCTTGTATCATTACGTCACTAGTCACGTGAAAATGACGTCTGAAGCAAACACACTGGTTCACTCCTGTAGTGAACCACCAGACTGCTTTGACAGCCCAATCCAGTGTTGACAAGTTTGAAACCTGGCGGCTGAATTTCTTATAAAAGTGAAGCCAAACCATGGCAACACCGTTGGTTGTAGTAGTCGGCGTTATTGTTGAGGAGAGTGGATTGAGTTTATTTCAGTGTCACCCTCTGCCACATTTTTTATTTTATTATTATTAATTAGAGAACATATGAACATTGTTACATAAAAACATGCATCAAATACACTAACTTCAAAAACCCTCTGCTACATTATACAAGTACAAAGCTAAACAAGATAAAGCTTTCACACATGCTACTGCCCTGCTAAAAAAAACTATAGAAACCATTACAGGAATTCTATTGGATTTAATGGTTTTCATGGGAATTTTATTGGTTGTAATGGTAATTATAGTGGTCTCTGTGGGTCTCTACTGATATGTGTTGGGTTCTATTGGTGGGGGCATTAAATCCTAATGGAATATGTCCCAAACACAATACAAAAAATTATTCTGTAGTGGTTTAAATAGTAAAAGCCAATGTTTCCTATTGGTATTTTAATAGAAACCATTAGAATTTCTTCTGCTGACTTGCCTCCGTCAAATCGAGAGCAAGAGTGCGGTTCCACTGAAACTATTTCAGAGGCTCCTGGGGCATATGGCATCTGCAGCCGCGGTAACGCCGCTCGGATTGCTTCATATGAGACCGCTTCAGCACTGGCTTCGCGATCGAGTCCCGAGATGGGCATGGCAGTCTGGCACGCTCCGGGTCCAAGTGACTCGGGCCTGCTTACAGACGCTCACCCCGTGGTCGAACCTCAGTTTTCTACGGGCCGGTGTGCCCTTAGAACGAGTTTCCAGGCATGTTGTCGTATCGACGGATGCCTCTGCCACGGGCTGGGGTGCCATGTGCAATGGACAAGCAGCCGCGGGCTCC
This sequence comes from Gobio gobio, assembly GCF_949357685.1. Taxonomy (NCBI): domain Eukaryota; kingdom Metazoa; phylum Chordata; class Actinopteri; order Cypriniformes; family Gobionidae; genus Gobio; species Gobio gobio. Next base: position 59,396,579 of record NC_137098.1, read on the forward strand.
TGGACAGGACCCCAGCGCCTCCTGCATGTCAATTGCCTCGAGTTGCTGGCAGTACGGTTCGCCCTGCACCGCTTCCGAGCGCTGCTGAAGGGTCAACATGTGCTTGTCCGGTCAGACAACACGGCCGTAGTAGCGTACATCAACCACCAGGGCGGTCTACGCTCCCGCCGTATGTCTCAACTCGCCCGCCATCTCATCCTATGGAGTCAGAAGCGCCTGAGGTCCCTTCGTGCTGTCCATATTCCGGGAGTCCTGAACCACGCAGCCGACGAGCTCTCGCGGTTTCAGCCTCTCCCGGGAGAATGGAGACTCCATCCCCAGATGGTTCAGCTGATTTGGGAACAGTTCGGCGACGCACAGGTAGATCTGTTTGCCTCCCACGACTCTTCCCACTGCAGCCTGTACTATTCCCTGACCGAGGGCACGCTCGGCACGGATGCACTGGCGCACAGCTGGCCGCGGGGCCTACGCAAATATGCGTTCCCCCAGTGAGCCTACTCGCACAGCTCCTGTGCAAGATCAGGGAGGACAAGGAGCAGGTCCTTTTGGTCGCCCCGTACTGGCACGGCCGGACCTGGTTCCCCGAACTCATACTCCTTGCGACAGCCCCTCCCTGGCCTATTCCTCTGAGACCGGACCTCCTTACTCAGAGACGGGGCACCCTATGGCACCCGCGTCCCGACCTCTGGAGCCTCCACGTGTGGCTCCTAGACGGGACGCGGCAGGTTTGAGTGGCCTGCCACCTACGGTGGTCGCCACCATCACTTCCGCTAGGGCAGAGTCCACTCGGCATGCCTATGCGTTGAAGTGGAACCTCTTCGTCACCTGGTGCTCTTCCCGCCAAGAAGACCCCTGGAAATGCCCGATCGGGTCCGTGCTTGAGTTTCTCCAAGAGGGGCTGGAGCGAAGGCTGTCTCCCTCCACCCTCAAAGTATATGTGGCCACAATATCTGCCCACCACGATCTCTAGGAGAACAAGAAGGTAAGTCAGCACGACCTGGTCATCAGGTTCATGAGGGGAGCGAGGAGACTGAATCCTCCTCGCTCTCCTCTCGTACCCTCTCGGGACCTCGCAGTAGTGTTAAGTGCTCTGCAGAGACCTCCCTTTGAGCCTTTGCGGTCGGTTGATATTAAGTTCCTGTCTATGAAGACGGCTCTGCTGACCGCATTGGCCTCAGTCTAGAGGGTCGGGGACCTGCAGGCATTTTCGGTTGACGAAGCGTGCCTGGAGTTCGGGCCGGCTAACTCTCACGTGATCCTGAGACCCCGGCCTGGATATGTGCCCAAGGTTCCCACCACTCCGTTTAAGGACCAGGTGGTGAACCTGCAAGCGCTGCCTTTGGAGGAGGCAGACCCAGCCTTGGCATTGCTCTGTCCAGTACGCGCCCTCCGCGCCTACGTAGACATGACGCAGTGCTTCAGGACCTCAGACCAGCTCTTTGTCTGTTATGGTGGAGAGCAGAAGGGAAGTGCTCTCTCAAAGCAAAGGCTGTCTCACTGGATAGTGGACACCATTGTTTTGGCTTACCAGCAGCAAGGTCGACCATGTCCCCTTGGTGTGAGGGCGCACTCCACTAGGCCTCCTCTTGGGCTTTAGCGCATGGCGCCTCGCTAGCAGACATCTGCAGAGCTACAGGCTGGGCGACACCCAACACATTCGCCAGATTCTACAATCTCCGAGTGGAGCCAGTGTCCGACTATGTACTCGCCCCCCCGAGGGGCCGGTAATAGACCAGGCTCAGGTGTCTTCGCTTGCTCGCCATTCCACTCCACGGACTGGATACGTGCGATTTTTCCTCAGGTGAGCTCCCCGAGAGCCCTGAGCTCCTCCAGCACTGTCGACGCCGACATCAGTTCAGTCTGCCCTTTCGAGCCCAGACCCTCATGTCCGGCCAGGTGCCCCATGTGCATGGTTCCCCTCCGGCGACCCCCACATGTGTATTTCACCGTAAGTCTCCGCAGTGAGCGGGTTTCTTCCCTTGGCGTGTCCCCGCCACCCCTAGGGTTAAAAATCCACCTTCGGCTGGTACCCTAGAGATCTTCCAAATGCAGCCCTTAGCGGGTCATATGTGTCTCTTAAGTCCTCCCCACGGGTAGGCATCTTGGCATTCCCTCACTGGGATATGCTTCCCAGTGTACCTTGGTATTCCTGTGTTAAGTGGGAGTCCTTCGTCCGTATTAGTCTTACGACAGGGTACTCACACTTACGCAGGGTGCTGGAAGACAGCTGAGTGGCGGGATTGTATTGGGACCCCCATTCGTTAGTCACTAACGTTACGTCGTAGTGACTGAACGAAAGGGAACGTCTCGGTTACGGATGTAACCCTCGTTCCCTGAGGAGGGAACGGAGACGTAACGTCCCGTTGCCACATCAGCTGTGCTACCTGGAACGCAGGAGTTCAGTCTTGGCTCCTCAAGCAGGTAACATAATGCGATATTGCCACGTACTTCCTTATATACTCACGCGGTGAGGCGGAGTTACGTATGCAAATTCCGCATGCCCCATGGCATTGGCACGCCATTGGGCGTTTTCTCTAAACTCGAAGTTGATAGGCTTCTAAGCGAAACCCCCATTCGTTAGTCACTAACGTTACGTCTCCGTTCCCTCCTCAGGGAACGAGGGTTACATCCGTAACCGAGACGTTTCACAGCACTAACACTGCTTCAGCTTCGATCGCCTCGGCAAACACGTAATAAACGGGGCGTTAACATATAACTTGCATTTTATGGTTGTCAGCTTTGTTGCATTACATTTACTTCACCAGGAGATGGTGCTACAATTTCTATCTGAATGAAGCTTCGAGTAATGAACCATTTTCGACACAATTGTACCAGAAAGCAATAATGCTTCGAAACGCTTCATTTGGCCATCACTACCAGGAACACACTGAAGACTCCAAAGCTCAGAATGCAAACTAAAACTTTAATAAAGCTTATTTGAAACCGATACAGGGAAAACACTCCGACATAACATAACAAAGACTAGACAAGGAGTGAATGAACAAGAGGAATTTAAGTAGTGGACAGAAACGAGATTACAAGACACAGCTGGGATAAATGAACTAATGAGGGTAATCAGGGAAACACAGAAATGGCGGGAAAGAGAACAAAGGAACATGTGACAAAACAGAAACACAACCAAAACACAACAATTGGGTGGGTTTTGTTGTGAAAACTTGGCAACCCTGCTTGGCACGGCTCCTCAGCGCGGATGAATCTAATGTTTTGAGGAGTTTGTGTGTCTGTCATCCACTCACTGCACCGGTGTGGATACTGTATCACAGATTCTACATCTTGGTAGTATGACCAAAATAATAAGTTTCACCGGAAAATGTAATCAGGGGCCTATACCATGAAGTCGGTTTAGCTGGCTATAGCCAGATATGTTTAAGCTTAGTTTGTGCCAATCCTGGGTTTAAGGTACCATTAAAGTGGTTTGGCTTTTAGCTGTGTTCATCTCCATAGTAACTTACGCTCCACAGCTAACCTGTTCCAGGGCAGGTTATGTTCTCAAACTGAAATTGGACCAATCAGCTGTGAGCAAAGTGACACACCTCTGATGCAATAAAGTCACTCCCCCTGTTTCTACTCCAAATTAAAGGTCACTACATAGCAAATGGCTATTAAAGACTTAAACCGCTGGCTTTTAACAATGCTTATTTATAATAATAATAATTTTGAATTATTTAAAAAAAAATGTATGTAATTATTATTCCCTTAATCAATTACACATGTATAATTTTAGTAAATCAATCATTAATATGCATTTTGTTAATATTAAAATAAGTAGCCTATATAAAGGTCACACAAATAAGCTTTAAATTCAATAACTAAATCTATAAAAAATTACAAGTGAGCATAAATGTTCAATTCTCTCTATATATCAACTAAACTAACTTCATAACTTTTACTTGCATTGACGTATAAGATTTTTCTTAAAGTTGTCCTCGACAGCTCTTTTCTTCTGTGTAAATTTGTTTAAATTCTTAATATTTTTAAATCATGTATATTCTGCAGAAGAGTGAAGTGAATCACACTGCTTCTCTCGTGAGAAGTGAATCTCAGTTTCACTGATCCACAGCGTGTGATTGGCTGTTCACTGCTGATGTCACAGCTAAACTCCTAAACTCAGGATCAAAGCCTGAGTTGACAGAGAAAGTTGATGATCAGCATCATGGGACCAACAAAGCCTGAATAGATTGGTTTGGTTTTGTCAACTCGAAACTAATCCTGTAACCCTGAGTTTGTTAAACTACCATCATGGTACAGGCCCCTGAACAAGTAAGTAACATGTCTGCCACTTTTGTTTTGACCGTTGCGCTACCAACGGTGATTAAATCTAACGATCGCTTAGCTCACAACACATCAAACCGTGCAAATTATTATTATTGTTATACTTTGCAAGTGTGTGTGCTTGTTCCCGGTCATGAGTCGAAACCGCAGGCTGTGAGTGAAACTGCATCAAATGTCTGTGTTTTGTTGGCAATTGATGCTTAAGTTTATATACTGTAAACAACACAAACGTATAGTGAATCGAAAGTTAGGGATAATGCCATGATGTATTGTGTGTGTGTGTGTGTGTGTGTGCGTGCGTGCGTGCGTGCGTGTGTCGACGAGCTCGGCTGTTTTCGGAAAGAATCGGTACAGCGTATCTGTCTTTTATAAATATGATAAATACTACTCTATAAGGTACTTAAGATTTACATGAGATAGGCAGAAACTATGTGTGTTATGTTTAACCCCTAATATTTTTTCCCTCATTGAATGACCTGTTTCACTCAAAATACAGTATGTCACATTACAGAAGTAAAGTGGGTTACAAATGCTGAATTTAATTCCCAGCAGTCTGATCCCATCATGAGTAAAGAAGGATGTCACCTCTGTTTTGCTTAGTTGGGGACACTTAATATTCAACAGCATTATTGATTTGACTGCACTGACGCTATTGGATGAGAACTGAACTGAGCTGGACGATGTCATCACTGTTTTCTGCATAAAACATCAAAATTAACTACCTGAACTATTAACTATCTACACTGAACTGACTTCAGCTGAAAAATGATGTCACTGTATATCCTGTTATCACTGTTTGAAACAATCTGTATTGCATAAAGCGCTATATAAATGAAGGTGACTTGACTTGAATGATATGTTAAATTTAATTTCCTGTACTGCATTCACTGGAAACAGAAGGTCAAATGGAGTGCATTGTATTGTGTGAAGAACTATTCAACACACATGCTCTGTCTGTTGTAGAGGAAGTAACCATATAGTGTTGTGGATGAATAAACGAATTAGAGAAGGTTGACCTAAATCTAATTAGCCAACATTGAGAGGTTTATTCAACTTGATGAACACACTGGTTACACCCTTACAGGATGTGGTTATGCTTTTATATATATTTTTGCACGTTGTTTCCCTTACACATTGTTCATGTTAACACTCACAGCTCGTTTCTTGAAAAAACACATTTAATACGTAGCAGAATACGCAATAAGTGCATAGGACGTTTTATCATTAGAGACACAAATGTGGAATATTGTTAATGCACTCCTGGAGCATTATTATCTCGCAGCTTCAGTCTAGAGTATGTTGTCTCCTCTAAGGTCCTCTTTCTTTGACCTCTTTTTGTGGAAAGGTTCAGGGGAGCATAGTTAATGTCATCAGTGTTGCAGTACTAGAAGAAATAATTAGGAGACTTTTTTCAGCACTCTTTTCAATTACACGAGTTAACAGTTACTCACACATCTAATTCTCCTAACCTGAACTCCGGTTGTATCGTCATTGGTAGTCTGGATTTGTTGAGGCATTTTTCCTGTTAGATGTCAAATAAAGCAGTATGAGAAGAGTTAAACCCTCATTTTCTATTATAGAAACCCATACTTTCTAAGATTAGGATTCACTTAAATTAAGAAATAACTCACCTTTTCTTCTCATTGGTAAACAGAGCAATATATTGATGGTAAGGCTGACTGTACACAGCACTGCAAGGCCAATTAAAATAAAATACTGCATACTCTCAATGTTAAATTCATCTGAAACACAATAAACATTGTGCAACTTTATAAATCTACTGTTCAAAACATATTTAGTCAAATCAAGTTTAATCCCCACAATTAAATAGTACATTACCAAAAGTATATAAAAGCCTGCGTGAATATGATTATGAAGAGCACAACATTTAGGATTATTTTCATACTTTGATCTCACACAAAGAAATACTTTATTATGACTTAAGCCATCTATCTATCTATCTATCTATCTATCTATCTATCTATCTATCTATCTATCTATCTATCTATCTATCTATCTATCTATCTATCTATCTATCTATCTATCTATCTATCTATCTATCTATCTATCTATCTATCTATCTATCTACAATGTAAAATATAATTAGCTAGACTTACTTTAAAAAAGCATGCAAACTGATTGCCTTAAAAAAAAACTAAGTTAAGTGAAATCGGAATAGTCACCAAATAACTGTGATTTCTTGTAGCATCGCTGCATCAATAGGAAGAGAATTACAATAATATAAATCTGACCCTAGACCACAAAACCAGCCATAAGTCACACGGGTATATTTGTGGCAATAGCCAATAATACATTGTATGGGTCAAAATTATTCGTTTTTCTTTTATGCCAAAAATCATTAGGATATTAAGTAAAGATCATGTTCCATTAAGATATTTTGTAAATTTACTACTGTAAATATATCAAAATTCTATTTGTAGTAGTAATATGCATTGCTAATGACTTCCTTTGGACAACTTTAAAGGTGATTTTCTCAATATTTAGCCTTTTTTTTTCACCCTCAGAGTCCAGATTTTCAAATAGTTGTATCTATGCCAAATATTGTCATATCCTAACAAACCATACATCAATGGAAAGCTTATTTATTCAGCTTCAGATTATGTGTATACATCTCAAATTATGATTGGTTTTGTGGTCCAGGGTCACATGAAGTTCCAAGTGCCCAACCAAAGGGAACACTGATCACCATAATGGTGAGTTCAAACAAAAACATCCATCAATCCATCCATCCATCACACTTATCTATCTATAAATATTTTGTTAAAAAGGGCACGTTTACTTATCTATCTTATCTAATCTATCTTTGAAACTTGGCATATTGCAAATATTGGTCTTATGTAAAATGGCGTGCAATGTTCCTACTTCGCAAGTCGCTTCGGATAAAAGTGTACTTCTCAAAATAATGCAATTACCTTCAATGACCAACGTTGTGCCGTTTCCGAATAAAACTTCATTGCAAGTTACCACAGCGCAGTAGTACATTCCAGCATCGGAGAGACCCACATTCATCTTGGGGAGGTTGTAGAGACAGCTCTGCTCTTTAGAAGTGGAGGCTGCAAAGTTCTTTCCACACTCATTGTTCATGTCTCCATGAGTGTAAACCATTCCTGGATGGATTGTGTCTGAACTCTGTCTGAACCAGTAGACTAGTTGTACTCCTTTATCACACATTTTCACTTGCACTAAGCACTGCAGAGTCACATTGCTTCCTAGCTTGATAACACCAAGCACGGGCTGTTGTATAACTGGAGGTTTGAGGTCTGCACCTATAAGAGAAAAAAAAAAAAGACATTGGTAATAAATGGAATCAATCAATCATCTTTTTCTATATATATATATATATATCTATATATATATACATATATATATATATATATATATATATATATATATATATATATATATATATATATATAGATATATATATATATATATATATATATATATATATATATATATATATATATATATATATATATATATATATATATATATATATAAAGAGTATTACAATCCTCACCTTTAACCAGCAGAATAGTTCCAGTCCCGAAAGAAACAATATTGGCAAAGGAAGCGGCACAGAAATAAGTGCCTGAATCAGATTTCAAAGTCCCCAGGATGGTTAAGTTAAAACTATCAGCCTTTCGCACTGCACGAAATCGTTGATTTTCTTCAAAGTATGTAGGATATTCATTCGGTTGAGTGTAATGATATGAAGACACTACCAGGACAGGTTTCTCTCCAAGAGCTTGTTTATACCATAATGCTCGGTTTAACTGATCATCTAAAATAAGACAAGATATCAACACACTGTCCCCCTCTTGAGCAGTTAAAACCTGATCCACATGAGCAACACTGCAATTATATTCACCTGTTGGAAAAAATAACATAACATAGTTTCCTAAGATGTCATGTAAATGTGTAGTAAAAGCATTATCGAATGTTTATGATAATGATAAAACAACTTGTTATTTTGTACTTACAGACTTCATGAAGAAAGAGAAAGAGTATCATGAAGATGCTGTTATCCATTTTATGATCTTCCTGGGTCTTTTGCACTTCTGCCTAAACGTGGTGCTCAGTCTATGAATCAATATGCTTTCTGAGGGTGTCATCATGTGACTCTACTGGCTCTCTGCATGCACAAAACACTGCCCGTTTCCTGAAGTACAGTATGTAAGCAAATGCAACTAGCAGACGTCTTGTCAGCAGGCCAGATGAATGCATTTTACAGAGATTTTTAGGGTGGTGGCATGCACTTTTTTTTTTAATACATATTTGTTGCAATATCAACTATAAAATAAAATGACTGGAATATTGTGGGACAGGTACATGGTGTGATACAAAAACATCAGAGAAGTCTAGAGGAGGAAGAAAACACTTAATTTGAAGAAGATTTAAGTTGTATAAGAAGTAGTGGTGTAACGGTACACAAAACTGACGGTTCGGTACGTACCTCCTTTTTGAAGTCATGGTTCAGTACAGCAGTATTACAAAATTGATTTGTTTTGTTTTGTTTTACTAAACAGTGGTTTACTGGGAAAAAAAGTGTCTGTCCTTAAATGAATTAAATTATAACTAAAGTTTTTTGAAGATATTGCTGTTAACTATATAGGGAGCCCTTACTTTCCGTGTCAGGGCGTGTCACGCGGCCGCTTGAACTGTGATCAGTGATCAGTCACGCCGCATTAAAGAGCATCAAACCGGTAGCCTAGAAATCGTCTCGGTTACGTATGTAACCCTCGTTCCCTGAAGGAGGGAACGGAGACGTACGTCGGAACTGACCGACGAATTGGGATCTGTTTTCAGAGACCGACCTATTTCGAGTAATTAAAAACGAGCCAATAAACATTGGCATGCGATCACGCATTCCACGCACCGCCCCGCGTTGCGGGTATAAATAAGGAAGTGGAAGTGCCGCATACCGTTTTCAACTGAGGAGCCGAGATAAGTGGCTCGGGCCTTCAGCTGAAGCACAGCACCTGGCGACGGGACGTACGTCTCCGTTCCCTCCTTCAGGGAACGAGGGTTACATACGTAACCGAGACGTTCCCTTTCAGTCGGTCACGTTCGACGTACGTCGGAACTGACCGACGAATTGGGATCCCTACCAACACGCCAGGAGGCTGGCCCTTCCAACGTCCTGCCTGAGCTCGCTGGACCACTCCTATGTTAGAGTGGGAGTCAGGGCTCCGGGCAGGGAAGGACAGTCACTGCTGTTCCTGCAAGACCCACTCAGCGTGACTATTGGATAATGCTGGGAAAGCGTGCCCGTCTCGGAAGATGGTACGCTGCGGACCACATCCTTCAATGGAAGGAGAGGTGGAATACACATAAGGACTAACCTAACAGGGTAGTGCAACAAATGGCAGTCTCTGGAGTGGACCCAACCTGGTTCCAGGGGGGGAAGAACACAGCCAGAGACGACAGAGGAAGCTCTGTCGAGGGAAAGACACGGGGCTAGCCGAGTAGGGTAGCTGGTACCGTGGAAAATACACATATGGGGTAGCCTAGAGGGGACCGCAACATATGGAACCCAGCCTACACACACGTTCCACAAGCATACGGGTGCAGGCCTGGCATCAGACGGCCGCCACGTCTGACACCGAAGGGGTGACGGAGGAACTCACAGGGTTAGCCGAATTTCGGGGAACACGACTGGAGCAAAAATAGACGCACGTATCCGGCCCAGAGGGCGGGAGTGGCGTATGCAAGCCGACACTTAGAACGGGCACTTAGCGCTGCTGGCCACTGGGGGGCGAGAATGCGGGAAGATACCGGCTCTACACGGAGGCTATAAAATCTAGCTAACGTGTTAGGTGTCGCCCAGCCCGCAGCTCTACATATATCTGTCAGCGAGGCGCCTTGAGCCAACGCCCAGGAAGAAGCAACACTCCTTGTTGAGTGTGCTCGCAACCCGAACGGGCAAGGTACGTCTTGGGACTGGTAAGCCAAGACAATGGCATCCACTATCCAGTGGGCCAACCTCTGCTTGGAGACAGCCTTTCCCTTCTGCTGGCCTCCGTAACAGATGAAGAGCTGCTGTGAGGATCTGAAGCTCTGAGTCCGGTCAACGTAAGCGCGAAGAGCGCGGACGGGACATAACAAAGCTAGGGCTGGGTCTGCCTCCTCCGAAGGCAGCGCTTGCTGGTTCACCACCTGGTCCCGAAAGGGAGTCGTAGGAACCTTGGGCACGTATCCAGGCCGGGGTCTCAGGACAACGTGAGAGTTGGCCGGCCCGAATTCTAGGCACGATTCGTCGACCGAGAGTGCATGCAGGTCCTCTACCCTCTTGATTGAAGCCAATGCAATCAGGAGAACTGTCTTCATGGACAGGATTTTTATCTCAACAGACTGCAAAGGCTCAAATGGGGGACCCTGAAGTGCTCTGAGCACCAGGGCTAAGTCCCAAGAGGGTATCGAGGTAGAACGAGGAGGATTTAGTCTCCTCGCACCTCTGAGGAACCTGACGATTAAGTCGTGCTTACCTAAGGATTTACCATCTACTGCATCATGATACGCTGCTATTGCTGCGACGTACACTTTGAGGGTGGAGGGAGACAGCCTTCGATCCAACCCATCCTGCAGGAAGGAAAGCACAACGTTAATCGAACACTTTCGGGGGTCTTCCCGGCGGGAAGAGCACCACTCGACGAACAGGTTCCACTTCAGAGAGTAGAGGCGCCTCGTAGAGGGGAACAGGTCTACCTGTGCAACTCCGAAGTGGTCCCATATCAGCTGGACGCTCCGGTGGTGGAGTCGCCATTCGCCCGGAGGTGTCGACTGGCGAGAGAGCTCGTCGGCTGTCTGGTTCAGCGCACCTGGGATGTGAATGGCACGAAGTGACCTCACAAACTTCTGACTCCACAGGAGGAGATGGCGGGCGAGCCGGAGCATGCAAGGCCGCAGTGCTGTCCGAACGGACCAGTACGTGCTTGCCCCGAAGCAGTTTCTTGAACCGGGCCAGGGCAAGACGTACCGCCAGTAATTCTAGGCAATTGATATGCCAACGCAGTTGGGGCCCCGTCCACAGACCCGAAACTGCGTGCCCGTTGTACGTGGCCCCCCAGCCCGTGGATGAGGCATCCGTGAAGACCACAGCATGCCTCGACACCTGTTCTGGGGACACTCCGGCCCGGAGAAACGAGGGGTCTGACCAAGGACTGAAGGTTTGGCGACAGTAAGGAGTAACTAGGACCCGGAACTGACCGCTCTGCCACGCCCATCTCGGGACTCGGTCGTGCAACCAGCGTTGAAGCGGTCTCATATGAAGCAATCCGAGCGGCGTTACTGCGGCTGCAGATGCCATATGCCCCAGGAGCCTCTGAAATAATTTCAGTGGGACCGCTGTCCTGCCTTTGAACGTATTCAAGCAGTTCAACACTGACCGGACGCGCTCTGGAGTGAGGCGCGCTGTCCGGCTGACCGAGTCCAGCTCCATACCGAGATAAGAGATCCTCTGCGCGGGGCAGAGTTTGCTCTTCTCTCGGTTGACCCGAAGTCCCAACAGGCTGAGGTGACTGAGCACCATGTCCCTGTGTTCGCACAACTGCTCCCGAGACTGGGGGAGAATGAGCCAGTCGTTGAGATAGTTGAGTAAGCGAACGCCGCGTTCTCTGAGCGGGACAATGGCTGCCTCGACAACCTTCGTAAAGACGCGAGGCGACAGGGACAGCCCGAAGGGCAAGACTTTGTACTGATATGCCCTCCCCTCGAACGCAAAGCGCAGGAACGGTCTGTGTCGAGGAAGGATAGAGACATGAAAGTACGCATCCTTCAGGTCGATCGCTGCGAACCAATCTTGGGGACGGATGCATTCGAAGATGGTGCATTGGAAAATGCGTTTCTGCGTTAACATTTTGAATGGAAGCTTGTGCAGGGCCCGATTCAGAATGCGCAGGTCCAAGATAGGCCTTAACCCACCCCCTTTCTTGGGTACAATGAAGTAGGGGCTGTAGAACCCCGACCTCATATCGGCAGGAGGAACCGGCTCGACCGCGCCCTTCGCCAGCAGGACATCGATCTCGGACCGCAAGAAATGGGCATCGCTGCTCCGCACGGAGGTGAAGAGGATGCCCCTGTACTTGGGAGGCCGGCGTGCGAATTGAATCGCATGATGGTACGGATGAGCCAGCGAGACGGCCTGGGGAGACCTAGCCAGGCCCCCAGAGACCGAACTAGCGGGACCAACGGCACCACAGACGTACCCGGGGTGAGGCAGCGAGGTGGAGTATTCAGACCCGACTCGGGAGGCCCGGAGGCGGACCGGAGTGTTGTCTGAATACTCCAGGTGGGGCAGAGAGTGGGTGAGAAGGCCCGGGGGCGTCCTCGGTGCCCACTCTGCTGCCCCCTGGCGAGGGGTGAGAGGGAAGGAAAGGAGTGGCAAGGCCCGGGGGCGTCGCGCACTGCCAACCTGTCCCTCTCGGGGCTCAGGGAGGGAAGAAACTGCTCTTTCATTGAGAATGTGGGTACCGCTGGACCCCGGAGGGCCAGCGGCAGGATGTTCATGGTACCAGTCTTGACATTCTCCCCCCGGTCCTCCTCCGGGGGGAGGAGGGGTGCGGACACCACCTCCCCTGGAGCAGCTCCTCTTCTCCCTGGGCTCCCCGTGTCAGGGCCGCTTGCCCTTGCGCTTGCCTGCCGACTTAGCGGGCCCCAACACGGGTTGGGCGGCACGCTTACGGCCGGCACCCTGCTTCCCCGATGGTGGAGGCTGCTGCTTGGGTTTAGCAGGGGCGGAGGCGGCCGCAGGGGGGACGCCCTCGGCGACGAGCAGGCGGAGGTGCAGCCGGCGACTGGGTGGAGGCAGCAGCAGGTCGCCGGGGCAGGATGTTCTTGATGGCCTCCGTCAGCTTCTGTGCCACCGAGAACTGCTGGGCGAAGCTCTCGATGGCGTCGCCGAAGAGGCCGGCCTGACAGACAGGGGCGTTGAGGAACCGCACTTTGTCGGTCTCACGCATATCTGCCAGGTTCAGCCATAGGTGGCGTTCCTGGACCAACAGAGTGGACATCCCCCGACCCAGGGTGCGTGCGGCAACTTTCGTCGCCCGGAGGGCGAGGTCCGTTGCGGTACGCAGTTCCTGCATAACCCCTGGGTCAGAACTACCCTCGTGCAATTCCTTGAGCGCTTTGGCCTGGTAGACCTGCAGGAGCGCCATGGCATGCAGAGAAGACGCGGCTTCTCCACAGGCTGTGTAGGTCTTGCCCGTTAGGCTGGACGAGAACCTACACGCCCGGGAGGGGAGACGCGGATGGCCCCGCCAGCTGAGCCGGTCTTAGGACACAGTTGCATCGCAACCGACCGTTCCACTGGAGGGACCTCCACGTAGCCCTTAGCCGCGCCTCCATCGAGGGTAGTGAGGATGGAGGAACTCGCTGATCGTGAACGAGCGCTGTAGGGCGCTGTCCACGACTTTGTGAGCTCCTGATGCACTTCCGGAAAGAAAGGCACTGGGGCGGGGCGCTGAGAACCAGCACGGGCCGTCCCGAGATACCAATCGTCCAGCCGCGAGGGTTCGGGACATGGTGGAGGGTTCCACTCGAGCCCGACACTCGCGGCGGCCCGGGAAAGCATAGCCGTGAGCTCTGGATCAGACTCGGGCAACGGTGCCACACCCGAAGGGGGCAACGCAGCCGAATCCTCATCTCCAGAGTCCATTAGCTCGTCCCCCGATGCAGCTATCGATAACATATCCTCAGCAGGAGCCCCGAAAGAAACGGGCGGCCCCCCATGGGAAGGACCACCGCGATCTTCCGGGAACTGCGCCGGCGCAGCGGAGGGGGGAGGGGCCCGAGCAGCCTGTTGACTGGGCGGGGGTGCCCTGACCGTCACCCTCAGATCTCCACCAAAGGCATCAGCCAAAGTAGCAGCCCTCTGCTTTGCAGCGGGAGGACCACTAGATCGGGGGATGCGCAATGGGACTCCACCCCTTTTGAGGTATTGGAGCCTAGACCGTAGCACTGCGATGGTCATGTTCGCGCAGTGCGAACATGACTCATCCACGAAAGCCGCCTCTGCGTGCTGAACGCCCAAACACGAGAGACAGCGATCGTGTCCGTCAACTGGGGACAGAAACCGACGGCATCCAGAAACACACGGTTTGAATGACATCTTGAAAAAGATGCAGGGTCAAACCGTGTTGCTCTTTTAGTGAGAGAAGAAAAAACCGCTCCGACAGTGCCGAGGCACACAGGGGAAATGGCCGCGGCTCACAGCGGTTCAAAGGTGCAAGCCCGCTGTGAGCACTCAATGGAAAAACGCCCAGCGAGCTGTGAAAACAGCTGTTTGTTCTCCTCGGAGTCTCGCGACCACCGCTGCAAGGCACCGTCACACCGACACTGGACCGGAACAGGTAGGACCTTTTTTCTCTCTCCTGTAGATAATGTTGAATACTCTTCGTAGGAACACCAGGAATGCTGAATGCTCGGCTCCGAAGTTGAAAGCGGTATGCGGCACTTCCACTTCCTTATTTATACCCGCAACGCGGGGTGGTGTGTGGAATGCGTGATCGCATGCCAATGTTTATTGGCTCGTTTTTAATTACTCGAAGTCGGTCGGTCTCTGAAAACAGATCCCAATTCGTTGGTCAGTTCCGACGTACGTCGAACGTGACCGACTGAAAGGGAACTAGATGCACCCTAGCGGCAGAAAATGTATTTTGCCGCGAGTGTAGTCTAGCAACTCTCGGTAGACCTGAGAGCTGGAAAAAACAATTTCTGGTCAGTCCAATCACATCGTCTGTAGAGTCGGTGGGCGGGCTTAACATAATGACGGCACGTCACGGCAGAGTTGCGGAGGTTCTGCGTGCTACTCGTAAAAAAAGAAGTTGACGAACAGCGGTCTTTTGAATCGGCTTTGGCCGCGACTCTGGAAGACTTGGAGTTAAGCTTTTCTTTAAGAAAAGCACAAAGAACGGCACTGAAGTCATTCTTAAGAAAAGAAGATATGTTCGAAGTTTTACCGACCGGATACGGCGAAAGTCTATCAACTAACGTTAGCTCGGCTTCACCTTCTTCTTTGCTCTGGTTGGTTGTGGCGCTCATGGCGCTATCCAATTGTGTGCAGAGGGAATTTGAAAGACAACCGTTTATCCCGCCCCTTGGATTGAGCCCTGTCAATGGTGAGTTTCCAGACCCAACATCTTGATGTGGGTCTGGCTTGTCAGGCTATCAAAACGGCATTTCTCATTTGAATTTCTTGATAAAATGGACTGAATACTTAACATGTTCGTGTGGGAACTCAGATTGAAGTGTGTTCCGCGTTTAAAACAAGCCGACTGTTAACTATTAAAGATTGCAATCGGAAACCATTTGGTACAAGCGTGCCACACACCGAACCGAAAGCCCTGCACCGAAACGGTTCAGTACGAATATGTGTACCATTACATCCCTAATAAGAAGTATAAGAAGTTCACCAATGGAAGCTATTGCTAACCCATGTTTATAGGCTACTGTATAAAGAGTATACACTCACCTAAAGGATTATTAGGAACACCATACTAATACTGTGTTTAGTATTAGGAGAAGCGTGCCGAGAGTGAAGGAGCGCATTGAAGCCGTGTGTAAGTGTTTTTTCTGATTACTCAGTTTGCTGGATTTGCTCAGCGTATTACACGCTAACAAGTGCATACATTTCGATTCTGTAGTTATTTTTCTATTTATAATTTTACTGGTTAAGATAATTGTATTTGAATTATAACCAGGGCTGTTTTTGCCGCCTGCCCGCCAGCACTCAATTGTTATTGCTGGATATTCGCACTGCTAGTGAGTCATAGTTTCGCTTTTGAGCTGAGCCATTGACAGGCTGTTCCCTTGATTGTTTGGGCGAATTACAAAGGTGGACAGAACATATATAAGCTCAGGTCGGTCAGTTAGTCGCTAGGAGAAGCGTGCCGAGAGTGAAGGAGCGCATTGAAGCCGTGTGTAAGTGTTTTTCTGATTACTCAGTTTGCTGGATTTGCTCAGCGTATTACACGCTAACAAGTGGATACATTTCGATTCTGTAGTTATTTTTCTATTTATAATTTTACTGGTTAAGATAATTGTATTTGAATTATAACCAGGGCTGTTTTTGCCGCCTGCCCGCCCGCCCGCACTCAATTGTTATTGCTGGATATTCACACTGCTAGTGAGTCATAGTTTCGCTTTTGAGCGGAGCCATTGACAGGCTGTTCCCTTGATTGTTTGGGCGAATTACAAAAGCGTCCTCACCTGTTCTGAATGTAGTGATTAGAATCTATTTAATACGCTCGTTAACGCTGGTGCGGAAGCGTCAGGGGGAGCATTCAGCCTCATCGTGTGAAGACCGAAGAGTGTAAAGATCATTCTACTCTACTCTGCGCGACTCCACTTCGAGCAAGGAAACCGACAAGGCTCTTGAGTATTGCCTTCCTTCTACTTTGTCCACTTTTGTGTTTTGCTTGTTTCCATCTGTTTATTTCTCTGACCCGTATTCACTATGTGCTTCCAAATCTCTACTATTACCACATACACCCGTAAGTCACGCTCAGTACATTCTAGGCGCCGTAATCCTAATAATCTGCGTAGTGTACCTATTTCCTCTGCTACATTAATGTCCATTCCAATTGGTCTCTGGTATTGCCAGTCTGCTGTAAACAAAGCAGACTTTATTTCATCTATTTCCACTCATTCACATCTCAGTCTCATGGCTCTAACTGAAACCTGGATCAAACCAGAAGACACTGCCACTCCTGCAGCTCTCTCAAATAATTTAACTTTTTCACACACCCCTCGTCCGATTGGGAGGGGTGGAGGTACTGGTTTGCTCATCTCAAATGATTGGAAATTGAGCCCATTCCTTCTCTATCTGGCAAATGCTCATTTGAATCACACTCAATCACTATCACTCACCCTGCTAAAATCCATGTTGTAGTTATTTATCGCCCTCCAGGTCAACTGGGTAACTTCTTAGATGAATTGGATGTTTTACTCTCTCACTTCCCTGAGGATGGCACTCCTCTGGTACTGCTTGGTGACTTCAACATCCACCTTGATAAACCCCAGGCTGCAGACTTCACCACTCTTCTGACCTCATTTGACCTTAAGCGAGTATCTCCTACAGCTACTCACAAATCAGGTAACCATCTACACACGCTACTGCTCCACAGACAACACTTTAGTTACTCCACTGCACACCTCAGATCACTTTCTCATCCCTCTTAACCTCCTACTGACTCCGGACACAACACGCACTCCTCCGCAGATCACCTTTCGGCGTAATCTACGCTTGCTCTCTCCCTCCCGTCTATCCACTATGGTTTCATCCTCACTCCCTCCACCTGCTCAGAGAGGAAGTGGCGCAAAACTAAAAACGCTACTGACCTAACCCTGAATCAGTCTCTTCTCGCTTCTTTCTCTACTAATGTCTCCACTGCTAAAACTACATACTACCACAACAAAATCAACAACTGCTCTGACTCTTGTGCACTTTTCAAAACATTCTCTTCGCTCCCCCCCCCCCTTCGTCAACTCTTACAGCTGATGAATTTGCATCATTTTTCACAAACAAAACCTCTTCCATCAGCAGCCAATTCTCCACACCACAAACCGACACACACATCTCAACAGCCATCACACACACGCTCCCCTCCTTCTCTCTGCTCTCCGAAGCAGATGTCTCTAAACTCATCCTTTCCAATCATCCCACTACCTGTCCGCTTGGTCCTATCTCCACCCACCTCCTTCAGGCCATTTCTTCTTCTGTTACTCCTGCACTCACTCACATTGTCAACACCTCTCTTCACACTGGGACCTTCCCCACAGCATTTTAGCAGGCTCGGGTAACACCACTGCTTAAGAAACCCTCTCTAAACCCAGCACTTTTAGAAAACTACAGATCGGTATCCCTTCTGCCTTTCATTGCAAAGACACTTGAGCGAGTTGTGTTTAACCAGCTCTCTACGTTTCTTGAACAGAACAACCTCCTTGACATCAACCAATCTGGCTTCAAAAGCGGCCACTCAACTGAGACTGCCCTGCTCTCTGTTACGGAGGCACTGAGACAGGCAAGAGCAGCTTCCAAATCCACAGTACTTATCTTACTGGATTTGTCTGCTGCTTGTGACACAGTTAATCACCAGATCCTCCTGTCAACTCTCATAAAGATGGGCATCTCAGGAACTGCTCTCCAGTGGTTCAAGTCTTACCTCTCAGGTAGGTCCTTCCGGGTGTCATGGAGTGGTGAAGTGTCTAAGTCACATCATCTAGCCACTGGCGTTCCCCAGGGATCGGTGCTTGGACCACTTCTCTTCTCCATCTACATGTCATCACTGGGATCTGTCATTCAGAAACATGGCTTTTCCTATCACTGCTATGCCGACGACACTCAACTCTACTTCTCATTTCAACCAGATGATCCCACGGTTGGTGTTCGTATTGCTGCCTGCCTAACAGACATTTCTGCCTGAATGAAGGAACATCACCTGCAACTCAACCTTGCAAAGATAGAACTGCTTGTGGTCTCAGCCAACCCAGCACTTCATCACAATCTCTCCATTCAGCTAGGTTCATCACCCATAACTCCGTCCAGGACAGACAGGAACCTTGGGGTTGTGATTGATGATCAGCTAAAATTCACTGACCACATCACTGCAACAACCCGGTCCTGCATATTTGCACTATAGAACATTAGGACGATTAGACCCTTCCTATCAGAGCATGCCACACAACTCCTGGTACAATCTCTTCTCTCCAGACTGGACTACTGTAATGCTCTTCTAGCGGGCCTTCCGGCATGCACTATCAAACCCTTGCAACTAATCCAGAATGCAGCGGCGAGGGTGGTCTTTAATGAGCCGAAGAGAGCTCACGTCACGCCTCTCTTCATCAGTCTGCACTGGCTACCAATAGCCGCTCGCATCAAATTCAAGGCACTGGTGCTCGCCTTCAAAGCAACCACTGGCTCTGCACCAATATACCTAAACTCGCTTGTTCAGACTTACACACCCTCCAGGAACTTACGTTCTGCCAGTGAACGACGCCTTGTGGTGTCATACCAGAGAGGCATGAAATCGCTCTCACTGACCTTTTCCTAGACCGCCCCCACTTGGTGGAATGACCTGACTATCTCAATTTGTGCGGCCGAGTCTGTAGCCATTTTCAAAAAACATCTAAAGACACATCTCTTCCAGCAGCACCTGACCAATCAAGAATAGCACTTATCATTCTATTAATTTTCTGTCTGTCTAATTTATAAAAAAAAAAAAAAAAAATTTTAATTCTGTTCTGTGCTAGATTCACTGAGACTTGTTACAGCACTTGCATATTGTTGCCCTTGACTGTTCTTGTTGCTTCTATCGCTCTCATTTGTAAGTCGCTTTGGATAAAAGCGTCTGCTAAATGACTAAATGTAAATGTGTTTGACCCCCTTTCACCTTCAGAACTGCCTTAATTCTACGTGGCATTGATTCAACAAGGTGCTGAAAGCATTCCTTAGAAATGTTGGCCCATATTGATAGGATAGCATCTTGCAGTTGATGGAGATTTGTGGGATGCACATCCAGGGCACGAAGCTCCCGTTCCACCACATCCCAAAGATGCTCTATTAGGTTGAGATCTGGTGACTGTGGGGGCCATTTTAGTACAGTGAACTTATTGTCATGTTCAAGAAACCAATTTGAAATTATTCGAGTTTTGTGACATGGTGCATTATCCTGCTGGAAGTAGCCATCAGAGGATGGGTACATGGTGGTCATAAAGGGATGGACATGGTCAGAAACAATACTCAGGTAGGCCGTGGCATTTAAACGATGCCCAATTGGCACTAAGGGGCCTAAAGTGTGCCAAGAAAACATCCCCCACACCATTACACCACCACCACCAGCCTGCACAGTGGTAACAAGGCATGATGGATCCATGTTCTCATTCTGCTTATGCCAAATTCTGACTCTACCATCTGAATGTCTCAACAGAAATCGAGACTCATAAGACCAGGCAACATTTTTCTAGTCTTCAACTGTCCAATTTTGGTGAGCTCGTGCAAATTGTAGCCTCTTTTTCCTATTTGTAGTGGAGATGAGTGGTACCCGGTGGGGTCTTCTGCTGTTGTAGCCCATCCGCCTCAAGGTTGTGCGTGTTGTGGCTTCACAAATGCTTTGCTGCATACCTCGGTTGTAACGAGTGGTTATTTCAGTCAAAGTTGCTCTTCTATCAGCTTGAATCAGTCGGCCCATTCTCCTCTGACCTCTAGCATCAACAAGTCTTTTTCGCCCACAGGACTGCCACATACTGGATGTTTTTCCCTTTTCACACCATTCTTTGTAAACCCTAGAAATTGTTGTGCGTGAAAATCCCTGTAACTGAGCAGATTGTGAAATACTCAGACTGGCCCGTCTGGCACCAACAACCATGCCACGCTCAAAATTGCTTAAATCACCTTTCTTTCCCATTCTGACATTCAGTTTGGAGTTCAGGAGATTGTCTTGATCAGGACCACACCCCTAAATGCATTGAAGCAACTGCCATGTGATTTGGTTGATTAGATAATTGCATTAATGAGAAATTGAACAGGTGTTCCTAATAATCCTTTAGGTGAGTGTGTGTGTGTGTGTGTGTGTGTGTGTGTGGTGTGTGTGTGTGTGTGTGTGTGTGTGTGTGTGTGTGTGTGTGTGTGTGTGTGTGTGTGTGTGTGTGTGTGTGTGTGTGTGTGTGTGTGTGTGTGTGTGTGTGTGTGTGTGTGTGTGTGTGTGTGTGTGTGTGTACTAGTGATATCGGACTGCCATCACCTGGATGTGACTAGTAGTACATTTCTGTATGTTTGCATAATGCTGCAACAATGATTAAGAGAAGTACATACCATCAGCTATATTTTCCACGTTTGGGTCATTTTTGGGTGTATTTGTAATAATACAGATATTTACAGTCTATTGATGCCAAGTAGTTTGCACTGAAGCCCCCCCCCCCCCCCCCCCCCCCACACACACACACACACACACACTTGCAAAATGTCCGCTCTCCATGGTGAATTTTATGTTAAATTATTGTAAACACAATTTATGGATTTTTTTCATGTTTTAATGGGTAAATTTAAACATATTGATGACACTTGGTGACACTTCAGTGCCACATAAACACTATTATAAGACGAATGTACTATAAGACAACATTTTAAGACAATAAAATAGACATAAAAACATACAAATCTAAAAAAGACATGAAAGGGTTAGTTCACCCAAAAATTAATTACTTACCCTCATGTTGTTCGACACCCGTAAGACCTCCGTTCATCTTCGGAACACAAATTAAGATATTTTAGTTGAAATCCGATGGCTCAGAAAGGCCTCCATTGGCACAATGGTCTTTACACTCTCAAGACCCTTAAAAGGTACTAAAGACTTCGTTACGAAGTCCATCTCACTACAGTGGTTCTACAATAACTTTATAAAGCGACGAGAATAGTTTTTGTGCGCAAAAATACCTAAATAACGACTTATATAGTGATGAACAATTTAAAAACACAGTATCATGAAGCTTCGAAGCGTTATGAATCAGTGAGTCGATTCAGCGGTTTGGATCGCCAAAGTCACATGATTTCAGCAGTTTGGCGGTTTGACATGCGATCCGAATCATGAAAAGACTCACTGATTCATAACGCTTCCAAGCTTCATGACGCAGTGTTTTGAAATCGGTCATCACTATATAAGTTGTTATTTAGGGGGTTTTTTGCACACAAAAACGATTCTTGACGCTTCATAAAGTTATTGTAGAACCACTGTAGTGAGATGGACTTTGTAACGACGTCTTAGTACCTTTTATGGGTCTTGAGAGTGTAAAGTGCCATTGTGCCAATGGAGGCCTTTCTGAGCCTTCGGATTTCAACTAAAATATCTTCATTTGTGTTCCGAAGATGAACGGAGGTCTTACGGGTGTCGAACGGCATGAGGGTAAGTAATTAATGACAGAATTTTATTTTTTGGGTGAACTAACCCTTTAACATAAGTCTCTCCCTCATCACTTTGTCAACTGTAAACTGAGATTCAAATACAAGACTTCATCTTGCAGCTGAATGATGTGATGCTCATATTATTTGTGACATGATGGTGACATTCATTTAAACAATTTACAGACAAAAAAAGTAAAAAAAACAACAACAAAAAAACAATCGTATTCACAGTTTCATCACAACAAGCATTAAGAATGAGGAAGTTCTTGCTTTAGACTTCTCGTTTGACGGACAGATGCATAGACCACAGAGTTGGCCTCTTTGTGGCTTTTTATTTTACGTGTAGGCTGGTCTGAAGAAAACTTCAGCGATGCATAATTTTCTATGTCAGCAGCAGTCTGATGAGAGAATATAATTTTGACAATACTCAATCAGTACATATATGGTATCATTGGTGTAAAGTATTTGAGTAACTTTCTAGGTTTACTGAGTATGATATATGTACTCTTTACTCCAATATTTTGATGAATAATGCCATTAGTGGTTACATTTTGCATGGCACCCAACTTTTTCTGCAGCAGTTTATTTCTACTGCAAAAGAAGCAATGTCGCCATCTACAGGGCACTGAAAGTACTATATATTGTGAGTTTTGACCTTACCCAAACTTGTCAACAAGGCTACTTTATGTGAATGCGAGTGCATTAGCAGGAGGTAGTTGCTGAATTGCAGGTGTTTCATAGAGTATGAAATGAGATACAGTGCTAGACTTTGACTATTAATATTTGACTATATTATTTAACAACTATTCAATTTTACTTCTATTTATTAATTATATTAAAGAGACCTTTTAAGGAAAATGGTTTACTAATGCCCTTTTCAAGCACCTAACTTAACTGATACTTTAGTGTTTGTAGATGTTTAAGAGACTGTTGTGTCTTCCTTGATTTATTGCAATATTAAGGTGTCCTGTTTTATTTTGATAAATTTGATTAAATGCTCTCCTCGCAAATCAGCTGTTTCTTGTTTTAATGCATCTTTGAGTCTTTATTCAGTACGAGTAAACACTTAAATACTGTTAAAATCATATACTCTAAGAAATATTGGAATTGGTGACTTGTAACTGGTAATGGAGTCATTTTCACTGTAAGGTATCTGTACTTTTACTCAAGTATGGTTTTCAGGTTCTCTTTACACCCGTATGGGTTATATTCAGGATGGTTTATGAATATATTAATAATGCAAACAATTTGGAGCAAAATTAGACTTTGGAGTGGTAAAGTACATTATTAAATATAAACCATTCATTAATGTTCATGTCGATTTTAATGAGTGGCTTACCCCTCATAGCTTACCCCCTCTCCTCCATAGCTGTGTATAATGTGAAAGTACAAAGCTTTCAACTCACCTGGGTTGTAGATTGGACCTTGCCGACACCTTAAAATGTATCATAATTACAATTTAGAACCGATACTGTATCAAATCTTTTTGATACAAAAATGTATATACACTATACCATTCAAAGATGTTTTTGTTTTTTTTAAGAAATTAATACTTTTATTCAGGCAAAAGTGATAGTAGAGACACTTATCATGTTAATCAAGATTCCTGGGGGGAAAAATGAACACTGTTTCCATAAACAATATTAAGCAAAAATATTAAGCTGTTTTCAACATTGATAATGTTAAGAAATGTTTCTTTGGCAGCAAATCAGCATATTATAATGATTTCTGAAGGATGTGACGCTGAAGACTGGAGTAATGATGCTGAAAATTCAGCTTTGATCACAGGAATAAATTATATTTTAAAAATATAGAAAAATAGAAAAATATTGTTTTAAATTAATATATTTCACATTATTACTGTTTTTACTACTTGTGTGCACACAAGAGACTACTTTCAAAAACATTAACCTTAAAAAACATCAAAATTTGTTTGAAAAGTGTTAGCCTTTTTTAGACAGAATGTAATTTTGAAATATGAGATGAGTGAAAAGGGTCTTACCTTTGCGTGCAGCTTTTCTCCATGACAGCAACATTATTACATTCACTATTACTGATATCACTAACACAGCGGAGAGCAGAGCGATGATATAGAACATTGTTTTCTGAGAAACAACTGGAAAGGAAGGTTTAAGAAATAAGATGTAATTCTATCATCAAAATCTGAACAATCCAAATTTAATAAAATAACTCTTTTTCTATTATTGAATTCTCTGTAAACGTAGTACTGAATATAAGAAATCTATTGACAAAATATGAAAAAGATACATAGTAGTATGTGAGCAAGAAATGTTACCATCATCTGTCAGCTTAGTTCCATTTCCAATGATTAGCTTTCCACATGTGACCACGCTGCAAAAGTACGTTTCATCACTGGTGAGGCTTTTGGGGACTTTGTGCACGCAGTTCTGCACAGTCGATCCAGAAACTGAGATTTTCTCACACTGATCTTTTTTGTCTCCATCCGTGTAAATTAATCCTGAATGAGACTCCCTTGGTTCGTATTTAAGCCAGTAGACGCTTTGCCCTCCTGAACACGTCTCACCAAAGATTGAGCAATGAAGATTCACAGAGTCTCCTACATGATGCGAGTCCAAAACAGGATACTGGATGACTTTAATTGGCTTTGCATCTATAATAAAAAACAATTTTCTTAGAATTTCAAAATTAGACTACTAGAACTTCTCACATTCCAGGTTTCCACTCACCAGTAACTGTTAGGTAAGATCCCCCTCCAAAGTACAAGTTTTCATACATCTGCACACCACAATGGTAATAGGCGGCATCACTGGATGTAATCTTGTTGAACATTAATGTAGATTTTCTGTCCTCGATTTTGACTTCAAGCCGTGATTCATTAACAAATTCTTCTTGAAGATGTATCTTCTTGTAATATGTGGAAACTATAGGGTTTAGCTTTTGTCCTGGGATTTGTTTGAGCCAAACCCAGGTCACAACCTGAAAAACAGTGGTGTAGCATTCCAGGATGACCGAGCCACCGGCTGAGGCTGTGACTGCAACGTTTGGCTGGGAAACACTGGGTGTCACAGATATACCTGAAATAAACAAAGACATGGATGGATGGATGGATGGATGGATGGATGGATGGATGGATGGATGGATGGATGGATGGATGGATGGATTGGATTGAATGGATGGACAGGATGGATTGGATGGAGGGATTGGATTGGATTGGATGATTGGATGGATTGGATTGGTTTGGATTTTAATGGATGAATGGATGGATGGATGGATGGACAGGATGGAGGGACAGGATGGAGGGATTGGATTGGATGGATTGGATGGATGGATGGATGGATGGATGGATGGATGGATGGATGGATGGATGGATGGATGGATTGGATTGGATTGGATTGGATTTAATTGGATTAGATGGATGGATGGATTAGATGGATGGATGGATGGATGGATGGATGGATGGATGGATGGATGGATGGAGGGATGGATGGATGGATGGATTGGATTGGTTTGGATTTAATTGGATTAGATGGATGGATGGATGGATGGATGGATGGATGGATGGATGGATGGATGGATGGAGGGATGGATGGATGGATGGATGGATGGATGGATGGATGGATGGATGGATGGATGGATGGATGGATGGATGGATGGATGGATGGATGGATGGATCGATGGATCGATGGATGGATGGATTGGATTGAATTGGTTTGGATTTTATTGGATGGATGGATGGATGGATGGATGGATGGATGGATGGATGGATGGATTGATTGGATTGGATGGATTGGATTTTATTTTATTGGATGAATGGGTGGATGGATGGATTGGATTGGTTTGGATTTAATTGGATTAGATGGATGGATGGATGGATGGATGGATGGATGGATGGATTGGATTGGATTGGATTGGATTGGATTTTATTGGATTGGATGGATGGATGGATGGATGGATGGATGGATGGATTGGATTGGATTGGATTGAATGGATGGGATGGATGGATGGATGGATTGGATTGGATTGGATTGGATTGGAATGGAATTGGTTGGATTGGATTGGATTAGTTTGGTTTGGACTGGATGGATGGATGGATTGGATTGGATTGGTTTGGATGGATGGGGTAGATGGATGGATGGATGGATAGGATTGAATGGATGGACAGGATGATGGGATGGATTGGATTGGATTGGATTGGATTGGACGGGATGGATGGATGGATTGATGGATGGATGGATGGATGGATGGATGGATGGATGGATTGGATTGGAATGGATGGATGGATGGATGGATGGA
The DNA here is from genome assembly GCF_949357685.1 of Gobio gobio. NCBI lineage: Eukaryota > Metazoa > Chordata > Actinopteri > Cypriniformes > Gobionidae > Gobio > Gobio gobio. The sequence goes on from NC_137098.1 coordinate 59,423,067, forward strand.
TGGATGGATGGATGGATGGATGGATTGGATTGGATGTATGGATTGGATTTGATTTTATTGGATGAATGGATGGATGGATGGATTGGATTGGTTTGGATTTAATTGGATTAGATGGATGGATGGATGGATGGATGGATGGATTGGATTGGATTGGATTGGATTTTATTGGATGGATGGATGGATGGATGGATGGATGGATGGATGGATGGATGGATGGATTGGATTGGATGTATGGATTGGATTTGATTTTATTGGATGAATGGATGGATGGATGGATTGGATTGGTTTGGATTTAATTGGATTAGATGGATGGATGGATGGATGGATGGATGGATTGGATTGGATTGGATTTTATTGGATGGATGGATGGATGGATGGATGGATGGATGGATGGATTGGATTGGATTGGATTGAATGGATGGGATGGATGGATTGGATTGGATTAGTTTGGTTTGGACTGGATGGATGGATGGATTGGATTGGTTTGGATGGATGGGGTAGATGGATGGAGTGGATTGGATTGGATTGGATTGGATTGGATTGGAATGGATGGATGGATGGATGGATGGATTGGGTGGGTGGATGGATGGATGGATTGGATTGGATTGGTTTGGATGGATGGGATAGTTGGATGGATGGGATAAAATGGGATTAGATGGATAGATGGATTGGATTGAATGGATGGATGGGATGGATTGGATTGGATTGGATTGGATTGGATCGGGATGGATGGATGGATGTATGGGATAAAATGGGATTAGATGGATGGATGGATGGATGGATGGATTGGATTGGATTGGATTGGACTGGACTGGACTGGACTGGACTGGTTTGGATTGGATGGGATGGATGGGATGGGATTGATGGATGGGATAAAATGGGATTAGATGGATGGATGGATGATGGATGATGGATTGGATTGGATTGGATTGGATTGGATTGGATGGGATGGATGGATGGGATAAAATGGGATTAGATGGATGGATGGATGGATGGATGGATGGATGGATGGATGGATGGATGGATGGATGGTCTAAAAGTTTATGGCCATAATTCAAGCATTTCTTGCTGGATGAAGGACCACCACCTTCAACTCAACCTTGCAAAGACAGAACTTGTGGTCTCGGTAACACAATAATTTTGATTGTCCCTTAACTATATGTAACTTTGCAACTACATGTCAACTAACTCTCATTAGAGTATTAGTAGACTGATTCATATCTGCTAACTCTTTATTGTGATGGTCCCACAACAGACATTCTACTGACTATAAGTAACTTTGCAAGTACTTGTCAACTTATTCTAACCCTAACCTTACCAGTCTACAAATACTCTACTACACTCTAAAAAAAAAAAGGTTCTATATTGCACCAAAAATGGTTCTTGGCTCGTAATCATAGGGGAACCTTTTTTAGTGCTATATAGCACCAATTTTGGTGCTTCAGTGGTTCTTCAGCGGTTCTTCAGCGGTTCTTCAGCGGTTCTTCAGAGGTTCTTCACCGGTTCTTTGACTACCTCTGAAGAACCGCTGAAGAACCACTGAAGCACCAAAATTGGTGCTATATAGCACTAAAAAAGGTTCCCCTATGATTACGAGCCTTTTTTTTTAGAGTGTAACACTCTAATGAGAGTTAGTAGACATGTAGGTGCAACGCTACTTATAGTCAACAGATTTTGTTAAGGGGACCATCAAAATAAAGTGAAACTTTATATCTCAGCCAACCTAACAGTTCGTCAACCATAACTCCACCCAGGACCGCCAGAAACCTTGGAGATGTAATTGATGATCAGTTAAACTTCACAGTCCTATCAGAGCAACTCCTTGTCCAAGCTCTTGTTCTATCCAGACCGGACTACAGTAATGGTCTCTCGGCTGGCCTTCCAGCATGCACTGTCAAACCTCTGCAAGTGATCCAGAATGCTGCAGCAAGAGTGGTCTTTAATGAGCCCATCACACCACACATCACACCTCTCCTCATAAACTTGCACTGGTTGCCAATTGCTGTTCACATTGAACTCACGGCACTGATGTTTGCCTACAGAACAACGACTGGCTCTGCACCCTATACCTAAACTCAATACTTCAGACCTATGTGCCCTCTAGAAACTTGTGTTCAGCAAGTAAACAGCATCCCAAAGAGGTACAAAATCACTTTCACAGAGCTTTACCTGGACTGTTTAAAGCTGGTGGAATGAACTGCCTAACTCAACCCGAGCTGCTGAGTCTTTAGCTGTCTTCAAGAAACCCTTGACCCATTAATACTAACACTTACAATTCTAACTTGCTATGTGTACTGTGCTAGACTAACTGGGACTAGTCACAGCACTTGCATATTGTTGCCCTGTTGTTGGTTTGGTTGCTTCTATTGTTCTCCTATTGTTCTCCTCATTTGTAAGTCGCTTTGGATAAAAGAGCCTGCTAAGTGATTAAATGTAAGTGTAAATTAAACCTGTTAACAAGAGAATGATGTTTTGAATTCAATTTTTAAGTGTATGATGTTAAATGAAGAATTTTTCAAGGTTTTCACTAATAATCAAAAAACATTTGTGACATTAATCATGTCAATCTTTTGTAAAGACGCTCAGATGTTCTTCTACCAAAGCACAAAATGCTCTTTGGATCATTTACATTTACATTTACATTTATGCATTTAGCAGACGCTTTTATCCAAAGCGACTTACAACTTGGGGGTACAATAAGCGATTGGTCGTGAAGAGTCGAGTGAGCGCAACAAGTGCCTGAAATACTTGGTCCGTGTACATTTCTCAGTGTAGCACAGGCTAGAGTAGGGCGGGAAAGAGGAGGAAAAGAGGAAAGGAAAGTGTTTTTTTTTTTTTTTTTTTAGGAGGTTAAGGGCTCACGGAAGAGATGAGTTTTTAGTTGACTTTTGAATGCTCAAATCATGCTTTAAAAAAAACTAATCAGCTGGAGTCCAACTATCATTAAAGCAAAAGACGAACCAAATACTGAGAAAGTCAAAGGTGTAGTTAACTTGAAAGTTATTCTGATAATACTGTTTAATGTAAAATAAAAACGACAGAATTCCTAAATAAATAAATGATAGATTACTTACATGATATGCAAGACATGAGAACACATGTGCACAGAGCAAACCTCTTGATAGCTGGCATGTGAGCTGTCTCCATCCTGAACAAAATGAGAATATGGCATATAGACTGATAAACTTTGGTATATCTAGTAAGCAAATTGTCCAAACTTCGAAACAAGCTCTCATTGGCTGAGTGATGTTATAATCATTTATATCTTCTCTGTCTTGCAGTTGACACCCCTTGTCCTCGTTAGCATTTCCATGACAATAAAAAAGACTTTTGACCTAGTGGACTTCCTGCAGTCAAATATAGTATATATGCCTGGCCCCAAAAGACAGTAGGGGTGAGCGGGGCACAACCTAACGCAGGGTTAGTTGTAACACACATAGTTTAACACTTTCCACACATGCCAGGATGACGAAACTTAGTGTATTTACTAGTTGCCACATCAACACTATATAGAGAAAAAAATGCATCAAAATTAAAAAATCTTTGGAAGATGTCACTGAACATTTATTAAACCATAGCAAAAGACACTTTCTTAATTTTTTTTCATCTCTGTTTTCTGTGTTTATTTAAAATAAGACAAATCTGATATTATTTTAATCTTATATCTGTTATTTAACAGTTGCAATCTTTAATTCTGATCTAACCAGCAGAAGACACGAGCCGGGGAAAAATCCCAGTTGCGCAGGTGAGGTGTGTTGTAACACTGCGTTACAATGTCAATGTGCCCCTATTAGAACTACGCTATTATATTCTATACTTTTATGAATTATTTTGAGAAACCGTGAGAAAATGTTGAATAAAGACTAAGAGTAAATGTTCAGAAATGCTTAATTATTATACATTTTTAACTATCCCCTATAGCTGTGTTTTGAGGTGTATTTGTTGTCAAACTCAAAAATGTGTTTATTTTTAATTATTAAAAAATGCCATTTATTTGAAAAAGTTTATAATTGTATTTTATTGACAAAATATTTTAGTTTGTCTTGGATATTTTTTTGATTATATCAGATAACATTTTAAGCTGCTATAAGGTCATGTTACAATGTAACCCTAACAATGTTAGAGTGTACCCCACCTATGGGGCATGTTGTCTCACTTCACTTCCATTCTTTCAAGAAAAAAGTATACACTGTAGCCTATTAATGAAACAAAACTACATAATTGTTCTACACATGTGTGAAATTACTGTAGGAAAAAATAAATACTCTGAACCACAAGTGGATTTACACAAACTGAGAAAGTCAAAAAGTTTTAGGTTGTGCCCTGCTCTCCCTTAATCCATGTTAATCCATTTAAAGGAAAGAACATTTCCTTTTCAAACCGGTTTTACGAAATTTAATCTGACTATGAAACAGGAAACATTTAATTTTCAATGTTATTTGAAAAAAAAAAGTATCTTAAGTTGAATGCTGTGAATGTTGTGAATATGCAACATGCTAAAAAAAAAAAAAATACAATTATATATATATATATATATATATATATATATATATATATATATATATATATATATATATATATATATATATATATATATATATATATATATATATATATATATATATATATATATACTTCTGTCATGTAGGTCAATTATACATTAAGCTGTGTTGGGGTCTGTGGAAGCTTTTGAGGTTGTTTGTATGAGCCACAGGCTGGTAACGGTTTGAAACCTCTGTTCTAGACCGTTTTAACAAACACATTTTGGAAAAGTAACACTGTAGCAATGCATCTATGAATAAGGTCAATTGATTATTTTCAATTTATCATTAAATATTTTACACAAACACTTTTTTCTTTTCTTGACATACCGTGCCATGCAATTACAACTGGATAGATTTCGACAGAAATACAATCTGCTGTGTTTAAAGGGGTGGTAAAACACATTCTTTTGAAGGTTTGGCTGTGTTTGTGGGGTGCACTGTAACATGTGTTCATGCTTCGTTTTAAAAAAAATTGCCTTATTTGTCATATATTTGACCTTTATTCTACACTGCTCTGTCCCTCCTTGTAAAACGGTCTGATGCTTTCCGGGTTGTATGAAGCCAGTCCCTCAAAAATACGCAGTGGGCTCTGATTGGTTAGCTGGCCCAGTGTGTTGTGATTCGCTAACCGCAGTGCACGTCGGAAACGTCACGCCCCTTACCTTTACCGGAGGCTGTTCAGTGTTAGAAACAACGGCGTCAATAAAACAATCTGAGCTCGAATCAGACCCAGAACATTTGAGTGAAGATGATCGAGCAGAACCTGTTCATTCCTCAAGAGTAAAGACTGCGGATCTATAATGATCGCTACTGAATGGCACTTTAACTTTTGTATTTTTAGAACGATTATAGCCAAATATCTGTCGCAAGAACTAACCCAAAACGAACACTAAGCACTGACTTTAGTAAGTTAGCCAAATCACACACAGAACCATGTTTAGCATGCCTGTAGATAAACAATACATAAAAGCTCTAATCAAAGAATCATTTACACTAATGCCAGGTTCGCTGTTGAGATTTTAACGTTAATGTTTGTAACGTTAGATGTTCGTCGGATATCGTTAAGTATGAATGAGCATTTAACAGACTGGTTTGCAGAACAGTGTTGTCATCTGTTTACTTCCTTGCTACAACCTATTACAGGAAAACACATCGATGAAAAATAAATCAGACTTACAGGTTGTGGCCCGTGAACAGCTTCTGTTTGTAAATCCAGCTTTCAGGACAAGCCGTTGTGCATATCCTGTATTGAACTCGCGAAGTCTGTGGAAGTTTGTGTTGTCCTCCGTGAAATGTGCAGCGCGCGCGTCCTGCATCCTCGCACCGGCAGTGTTTTTTTCACGCAGCTGACGTTGTGCAAATCTGGCATTGAAATCGCGAAGACGGTGGTTGTTTTCCTCTGTTAGATGTGCTTAGTTGTTAGATCTCCTCTGCAGGGAGCCCTGCGCGCGCCTGATTCCCCGCTGACTCAAACACACGTGCATATAACATGCTGTATGTTAAACGCTCTGTAACGCACGCACCCCCGTCCCTATGAAGGCTGAACAGAGCAAGTACCCCAGACCTGCAATCAGGATGAAAATAACAGCGTTTCCTCGGCATCGCGGCAACAACACTCCAGCCTAACTATACCACAACAGCGCCGCGATACAAAATGGCCTCACCCCCCCTTATTTAATATTCTCGGAGGAGGGGTTTATGTAAATATTGGGCCTGGTGATGTCAGCAAGCCCTGGAGGAATGTGTGTAGTCGCCTACTGGCCGTTTGCTGTAGTTCTTAGAAACTGATTTCTTTAAAAGCAAATATCTCCCTTTGCTTTAAACTTTGAACGTTGTAACTTTGCAGATGTTGTTTATGCTCAAGCAGCAACATTACACGCTAGCTAAAGTTAGAATAGTGAAATCGTGGTTTACCACCCCTTTAAGTTTTCTTTTTAAAATAACCTATAAAACTTGCTTAGTAGTTAAAGGGAAATTCCAGGCAGTCCACCCCAAAATTAATCATCATTTACTCACAGTCATGTCATTCAAAAACCTGAATGACTTTCTACTGTGGAAAAGAAAGTAGCACAGCTTTGGAATGATAAGAAGGTAGTGATCACAATTTTCATTTTTGGGTGAACTACCCCTTTAATAAAACTGAATATGGTGAATAATTTGTATTGTTTGTGCTTATTGTTTATTGATATATTATTTGAGGTCCTAAAAGGGATAATTCACACCAAAAAAATGACACTGCAAAACTGACGCAAACGTTTTTTGCGCAGGATTTTTTGTGCTATTTAACGAGTGCGTTAGAAATATGCACCTATAGGCGGGTGTACAACGCGTATACACTCTGCTTATTACACACACACAGGGACGCGCAGCAGCACACAAACATTTTTAAATATTACAAATAAAAAGATTCTTCTCTGGAGAAGCGTTCAGTCTTTCAGCTCGCAAATTCCGCCATGTAAATAGCGAATCCGCCATGGTGCAAATGCAACTGGCTTTTAAAGGGAACGGGATAAGAGACTCTGATTGGTTTATTGCATCTTTGTTGACCAACCAATCAGATTTAAGAGACAAGTTTACAGTTTATGTCAAGTTTACGCTTACAACGAGGGTTAGATGCTTCTACTTTGGTGTTATTCACCTATCATTTCCCTTTGATTTTTGGGATAAGTTATGGGTAGCATTAAAGGGGTGACGAACTGAGAAATCAACTTTCCCTTGAGCTTTTGATATATAAAAGGTCATGGTAATATAAGAATATCCTGTAAGTTTCAGAGCTGAAAACGTCTCGGTTTCGTATGTAACCCTCGTTCCCTGAGGAGGGAACGGAGACGTAACGTCAGTGACTGACGAATGGGGGTTTCGCTTAGAAGCCTTTCATCTTCGAGATGTAACAAAGCGCCCAATGGCAAAGAAATGCCACGGGTATGCAGAATTTGCATAGCGTAACTCCACCCCACCTTGTGGGTATATATGGAAGCATGCTGGCAATGTCGCATTATGTTACCTGCTGAGGAGCCGAGACTGAACTCCCGGCCGTTCCAGCGGTACAGCGGAAGTGGCAGAGGGACATTACGTCTCCGTTCCCTCCTCAGGGAACGAGGGTTACATTCGTAACCGAGACGTTCCCTTTCGTTCAGTCACTCCGAGTAACGTCAGTGACTGACGAATGGGGGTCCCAATTTAATCACGCCACTCGACTGCCATCCAGTGCCCTGCGTAAGTGCGAGTTCCCTGTAGTAAGTCTAGTACGTATGAAGAACTCACACTTATCACAGGAATACCAAGGTACACTGGGAAGCATATTCCACGTGGAAATACGCAACAATGCCTACCCGTAGGGAGGACTCGGAGAACACATAAGACCATTTCGCTTCTACAAGGTTGTGGTAGGCTGAGATAGCGGCCACATAGACTTTCAGGGTGGAAGGAGACAGCCTTCGTTTCAACCCTTCTTGTAGAAACGAGAGCACAGACCCGATCAGGCATGTCCGGGGGTCTTCTCGGCGAGAAGAGCACCAGGTGACGAAGAGGTTCCACTTCAACGCATAGGCGTGTCGAGTAGACAAGGCCCGGAGGTTGTAGGGTACTCAAACCTGCTGAGTCCCATTCAGGAGCCACACGTGGAGTCTCCAAAGATCGGGATGTGGGTGCCAAAGGGTGCCTCGTCTCTGAGTCAGGAGGTCCTTCTTCAGAGGATTGACCAGTGAGGGGCTGTCGCAAGGACCATGAGTTCGGAGAACCAGGTCCGGCCGAGCCAAAACGGGGCGACCAAGAGGACCTGCTCCTTGTCCTCCCTGATCTTGCACAGAGTCTGTGCCAGAAGGCTCACTGGGGGAACGCAAACTTGCGTAGGCCCTGCGGCCAGACGTGCGCCAGTGCAACCGTGCCGAGCGTGCCCTCGGTCAGGGAATAAAACTGGCGGCAATGGGAAGAGTCGTGGGAGGCAAACAGATCTACCTGTGCATCACCGAACTGTTCTCATATCAGCTGGACTGTCTGGGGATGGAGTCTCCATTCGCCCGGGAGAGGCTGAAGCCGAGAAAGCTCGTCAGTGGCATCGTTCAGGTCCCCCGGAACATGAATGGCGCGAAGCGACCTCAGATGCTTCCGACTCCATAAGAGGAGATGGCGGGCAAGCTGTGACATCTGGCGGGAGCGTAGACCACCCTGGTGGTTGATGTACGCTACTGTGGCCGTATTGTCTGAGCGGATTAGAACGTGTTAACCCTTGAGCAACACTCGGAGGCGGTGCAGGGCAAACGTACCACTAGCAGCTCGAGGCAATTCACATGCAGGCAGCGTTGGGGTCCTGTCTAGGAGCCCGCTGCGGCATGACCATTGCACATGGCACCCCAGCCCATGGTAAAGGCATCTGTTGATACAACAATATGCCTGGAAACTCGTTCTAAGGGCACACCGGCCCGTAGAGGCTGAGGTTTGACCACGGAGTGGAGGTCTGTAGGCAGGACCGAGTAACTGGGACCTGGAGCGTGCCTGTCTGCCATGCCATGATATTTTGCGAGACCTCCGAGCATTTCCCCAGATGATTCCTGGGACTGAGGGGAGCTGAAACTCTTTAAATAAGCAAATCTTATCCAATCCTAGCCGTGGGCGTTTACTTCCAAGTGTTCAGTGCGGCACGCCCATCAAATCCGAGTGTTTTTCAGAGAGGCTCAAAACCAGGGTAGAAAATAGCCTATTACTTATTCATTATGATGTTTTTGAATGTTAAAACCACACAAATGTCATAAGTTGACCTCAGACAACAGTATAAAATTTTTTTTAAAAAGCCAGTTCATGACACCTTTAAGTTTATGGGTAGGGATAACCTAGGGTTAGGACTAACATTTTCCAGACAGGAATGTTGTTTCAGGATCAACAGGATTAATTTTATTAAATTAATAAAAACAGATCCAATGTGCGAAACAGAGTGTAAATGTGACACGAACAATACCGGACAAACATTGAGTGAACAGGACTAACTCAATTATACTGTGGTGATGAACTAAAAGACACACAGCTGTGATGATTAGTGTTAGTGTCCATGGTAACGGATGAGTGGCAGGAACTTCAAACACGAGACAGGAATGACAACAAACTAAATGTTCAACTAAGATAAACTGAACGTGGTTGTAATAAACTGATGTAACTCGATTTAGAAAAGACAAGAGTTCCACACTGAATCATTTGCAATCAATGCATCAGTCCAGTTTGACTTTCCTGTCAACAGACAAAAAGCATTCCTTTTTAATATCATAAAAACAAACAATCAACCAACAAGCATTTTACAACCATAATGAAATGTAAGCAATAAGTCAGGCATTTACTGAGAGTGGCACTTCTATTAAAAGCTTTTGCAGCTTGTTTTGACCAAAGTGCATGTCTCAGCAGTTTTCTCCTACACCAGTGTGGGTGCGTTTATCTTAAAAGGTCAGTGGTGGCACAAGCACAAACACACATAAAATAAATCAGGTCAGCACGACACATCCTGAAACAGAAACAAGTGAGGGTCTGCTATTGCTTTTGTGCAAAGACCACAAAATTAGACCAGTGCATGGTAAGTAACACTTTGCAGCTGCCCGCAATTGCCATTTTGAATAGGAGAAAGTAAAGTGGGTTGTTATCGCACATCAAAACACCTATAAACAGATAAACAGATAAACTGTGTGTGTGTGTGTGTGTGTGTGTGTGTGTGTGTGTGTGTGTGTGTGTGTGTGTGTGTGTGTGTGTGTGTGTGTGTGTGTGTGTGTGTGTGTGTGTGTGTGTGTGTGTGTGTGTGTGTGTGTGTGTGTGTGTGTGTGTGTGTGTGTGTGTGTGTGTGTAACATTTCAAAATATCTGAGCTTCACTAGTTTTTGTAACAGCCTTTCTGTGTAACTTATTGTATGAGTGTGCATTTCTTATTCTGAAAGTAAAATTAAGACAACAACCCCTTACAGGCCTGAGGCTTAAAACAGATGGTACACCACTTATAGGACAAGAGCAGCCAAACACAGCCATGAAAGAGGAAGCAACATTCAATGTGGATGCTAGAGGAAAGCAAATCAATTCACATCATTTGACTTTAAAAAGCACATGCACATTATCTACTAAGGACTTTTAAAAGTGAACCGATGGGTTTGTGTAAGAAAAATATCCATATTTAACATTTTATAAAGTAAAATATCTATAGCTTCAACCAGACCGCCTTCCGTGACATGGCCCATGAGACATGCGCACACATTAAATGGCATCATAATAAATGTGAATAAATCGTTCAAAGCACCCACCGCTAGCCTAGCTTAGCACAAAGACTGGAGATAAATGGCTCCATCTAGCCTACTGCTCAATAAGTGACAAAATAACGCCAACATTTTCCTATTTACATGTTGTGATGTGTAAAGTCACAGCATGTACAAATAACAAGGTTACATGAGACACAGCCATCTTATAAACGTATACATACTGGGGACTATATTCTCAGAAGGCGCAGCACTGCTTTACTTCTGCGGAGTGATTTTCTCATTTAGCTTTAACTAAATGGTTTTATGGAAAAATGCTTAACGCACAATTTAGCATGTTGAGTTCATATTGTGGACTCATCGACTTGCCTGTATATGAATCATCAAAAAGGTCTATATTGTGTTTGGACTGTCATAGTACATTAGCACTGCCTGGTAAGAGTAACTGGCAGGCAGCGGAAAAAAGCCATGTTTTGCCCTGCAGGTGGATGTTCCTAAACTTCCGAACATCAAATATTAGTTGTTTTACCAGTGGATAATAAGTGACAGACAGAGATCACTCTCTGCCTGGGGCAGCTGAACCAGCTCCACTGGTTGTGCAAGATGACACAGCCTACACAAAACAGAAAAAGATGAGGGCTGACAACTGTCTGATGGGAATGATTAGGCATTACAGTTCTCAATAAGAATTGTTGTAGACATTTGAAAGAAATAATGTCAAACTGGGTTGTATTAAGTAAAGGTGGTAGTTTTTTTTTTTTTTTTTGGGGGGGGGGGGGGGGGTTAATCATCCTCTGCAGAGATTTTGAGGCATTTAACTCATTCTCCACCAGCACAAGATTCTAGCCACCACCAGCATTTTTGATACTATTCACAAAACTTTCAGAACCCCCAGAATATTCTGTTTGAATATCTGAACATGCAATACATCAAAAAAGAAAGAACAGAGCCTCTACTTTAAAAACAAAAAAAACAAAGTTTTATTCTAGCTTTGAGCATTGTATTTTATCGAATGTCAGTGTTTTGTTTTTTTTTAAGCAACATTTTGAACAAAAAGCTGAGAAAATTGCATTTTATCAAAGACTACAACAGCACAAGCAATGCTTTTATCATTTGTTTCTGGGCAACTAAACTGATGCATGTTTGGACTATCACTGTTTTGATCATCAAGTTCATCAGTTCATCAGTTCATCAAGATCATCAGTACACTTAGTTTGGAGGCTTGAGGAAAAAAAGTGTTTGTATTTTACACATTACCGGTTTGTCCAGTTCCCTACTTGAAACTTGATGATCAAAACAGTGATAGTCCAAACATGCATCAGTTTAGTTTCTCCCTCACTGTAGTTAAAACTAGCACAATGAAATTCAACCATTTTCATGAACACCATTTTTTTTTTTTTAAATCGGCTGTAAATACATAAAAAAGGACTGAGAGGAGAATTGATCACTGAGAAGGAAATTATTATTTCAAGCAAGATAGTTTATTTGGCTTTTACAATGGCAGACGGTAAGAGACATCAAATGAAGCATTTTCAATAAAAATTGTAGGATGTGAGGATTCTTCTTACTCTTCAATGTTTAGTATTATTATTTGTGAAAATATGCTTTTAATTACCTTTTTGTGATCAAACACTTTAAAATTATTTTCATACAAAACAAAAAATATATGAATATTATGTTTACTAGATAATTACTTCAAATATAACCAAATAATCTGACAATACTTTGTCATCCTCTTCCTCCTTTTGTCTTACAGAATTGCGATTAGTGTTATTAGGAGGATATCGGAGTGGTAAAAGTAATGTGGCACACTCCTTTTTAAATGTTAAATATGAATCTGACCAAATAACCACACAGTGTGTGAAGATGGAAGGAAATGTACATGGCAGGAAAATCATTCTTGTAGACACTCCAGGTTGGTGGAAGTGGGATCAGTTATGTGACACCCCAAAGCGTCTGAAAGCGGAGCTTGTTAGGAGCACCAATATCTGTCCACCAGGACCTCATGTATTCCTCCTGGTGATAGATGTTGAATTGGCTTTCTCAGAGAAGCACAGGAAAGCAGCCGAGGGTCACATGCAGTTCATTGGTGATGACATCTGGAATCAAACCATAATGGTCTTCACAAAACTCAAACATTTGGGTGACAAAACTATAGAGCAATTTGTAGAACTTCAAGGCGAAGACTTGAACAAGCTTACTCAAAAATGTGGAAACAGATATGTTGGCTTTGACACTGACCTGGATACAGATGGTTCCCAGGCGAAAGAACTATTTAGACAGATAGAGAAACTTGTTGCTGAAAACAAAGGACACTTTTTTAAAGTTGATGCAACAAGGCTGACGGATTTGGAGATTACAATGAAAAATGTGAAAGAGAAAGCAGCTGCCAGAGAACACCAAGTTTTGGAGAAGAGAAGAAAACTGGAAAAAATTAAAAGTGCAGGTCAGTCTCCAATTGTAGTTAATCTATACTCAATATAACCATAAATTGCATTGTATAAAAATGATTAGTTGTTGTTAACATTGCAATCAGCTCTATGTAACGTAGACAACTACCGAAAAAAAAATGTCATGGTGGCTGTGTAGTTTAATCCAAAATTTTGAGATGCATGATGCAGAATGAACAATAGATACTTTTAATAAACACCAAGAATTATTAAACACTACAAATGAAGGACAGCGAACAATGAACAAGGATAGTAATCAACTGAATAGGTGCAAAACTTATTAGAAACCATGGTAACAAATAAGAACTCGGCCAAAGACAGTGACGATCACACTAAACAGAACAAGACATGCCCTGACATTACATCTCTACAGAGGAAGGCACATCCTTGCGCTGTAAAGTGTAGCTGAAGAGGGAGATGGTTCTGGATAAGAATGTGGAGCCAGAGGCTGTATCCGAAATCGCATATAGTAGCTGAAAAACAAGAGTAGTATGTCGTAATTTACAGTACTTATGAAAGCGTAGGCAAAAAGTACCAAGATGACTTACTTCTTCCGGTGCGATTCTGAAGTGTGTATATTATGCAATACTTTACTATCCCATGAGGCCACGGAAGCGGATTTGTGAATGGCAGTGAAGCAACGTAAGTGATGCTGGTAGGTCACATGATATTGAGTCCAGATTACATTCATACTACACACATTCATAATATATAGAGTGCACTTTTTTTAGCGGTTGTGAAGTAATGACTTCACAATAATTACCTACTCAAGAGACTATGCGATTTTGGACGCAGCCAGAGAGAGATATGACAGAGAAGGGTCTGGCCAACGGGAACACCAATGTGGAACTAGAGGATGACTCTGAGCCAAGCAAGGACGAAGGACCACGGTGGACCTGATGGAGGGAGGAGACCAGATGGAACCAGGAGCCCGACCGAGGGAGGTGGAGACATGTAAGGTGGAGACCCAGGTGGAGCCAAGTAGATGTAGACCCATTGGAGCCAATAGGTGGAGGATTGAGGCGTAGCTGGAGATTCGGAAGTCTGAGGTGGAGCTAAAGAAACGATAGACCAAGGTGGAGCTAGAGGGACAAGGGAGCCCGCGGAGTCTGAGGGATCAGAGTCATTTTTCCAACATTATCTTCTTAACTTGTTACGAAATAAAAAGTTTAACACCTCAGAAAAATTTACTTTCCTCTCTTGTCAACATTATAGCCTGGTGTGAGCGCAGCGCACGCTCTTCAGTGGTGGAGGCGCGCTGTATATCACGTCACAGAAGGATGTACACTCAAAGTAATCGGATCATGTCGTTTACATGGTGGAATGTTTCGTTTGATCGGTTCATGAAACGGTTTATCTCACCCCTCTCAAACCAATTACAATTTCATTTTCAGGTGTTTATATGGAGCATTTTCATTCGGATTGGACTTTTAAACTTATTAGTGCTCCATGTAAAAGCACCTATTGATGACGAAAGCGACTTGGAGTTGGGCATAGCCAATGATGACGAAGGCGACTTGGAGGTGAGCAACGAAGACGTGAGTTTGGGCTGAACCAATGGAGATGAAGACAACTTGGGACTGGGCTTAACCAGAGACTGAGATGACTAGCACAGACGACAATTTGGGACTGGACTTAACCAGTGGCGAGGAATGCGTCTTGGGACTAGGGGTGACCAGTGGAGACTGGAGACCTTGAAACATTTCATAATCCAGCTCATCAAATAATAATAATTCATCAGAAATCCAGCTCATTACACAAACCTCTGCAGTGGGAGTGTGGGTGGGGCTCCATCCCATGCAAACAAACTCCACTAATAAGCCCTAGATGATGGATGCTGTAGCAGATTCATGCCAAACTCTTTGATGTGCTCAGGCTCGGGGATGAAATTGGCCTCTGGCAAACGCACTGGCTATCGCTTTGTGGCGGACTCAGTCTTCTTTCTGATCTGCTGTGGACATGGCTGAAGGCTGGCTGGACTCTGGGTCCAGAGTGGGGCTGACGAAAGTGTCTCATTAGTGATGTAAACAGGGAACCACACTGTACAGGCACCTACTCACATAATCGCCGAAGCTTCTTCATGGCGTGCCTTCGACCACTTGTTGAGGATTGTGTTGTAAAATAGATAGGATAGTAAGTGAGACATGCCAGATCTACAAAATCTCTTGTGTGATCCTTGAGGGAGTGATCTCCCTGCTTTGAAGCAGATGGACAGCAGGTATATCCACGATTATCTGCCTTTTGCTATTATAATCCATTCTTTTAGTTCAGTGTTCTGTCATGGTGGCTGTAAAGTTTAATCCAATGATGAGATGTGTGATGCAGAATGAATGATAGATACTTTTAATAAAATTAAAATGTTGTACAAAAACACACTAGGGGAGAGTGGGGTAAAGTGAAATATTGTTTACATTTACTCCCATCTAAGCAAGCTAAAATGATATATCAGTAAAATTGAGAAATTTCCAATTAATTCAGGATGTTTCCTAGCAATGGAAATTATCAGAATGTATTCAGGACGAAGGTCAGTGAAAATATGATTGTTTTTAAAAAAAGTCGTCTTGTGTCTCACTTTACCCCAGTTTAGGGGTAAACTGAGACAGACTAGAGAAATCAAGGGGGATAAGTGAACCACTTACTTTTTCCACTCTGAAAATACCATAGCAACACGTTATAACAGTTAGAGTCCTGACAGCTAGCTTGACAACCACACATTCCAGAACTAATGTCGGACTAGTAACAGAATCATGGGAATTGGTCAATTTAAGCACTTTTTTTTCTAAACACTTGAAAGTAACTCTGAACTAAATCAAATACAACATAATATAATTCAAAATATTTTATTGACAGATTGAACCAGTTAGATTAGAACACAGTCAGAGGGTCAGAACACAGGACACTTAGAGCCAGCTCGTGTCTGGGGGTCAGAGCAAAGGACAATCAGAACCAGCTAGAACAGCCTGGGACTCAGAACACAGGACTGTCAGACCCACCAGGATTAGAACATCAGCCTACTGTCATACTCTACAACTAGGCCTACTCTACATTCCAGCCAGTGGCGGATTGTCAATAGAGGGCGCTGGGGCGGCGCCCCATCAAAATTCCAGAAATATACATGTATACAAAAATGAAATAAAAATAAAATAGTTGACTCATACGGCACGCCAGCTGTTAGTAAGAGCCTCAGCATTTAATAAAAACTGGCTTTGATCGGTTAACTATTTTATATGTTCTTCAATATGTTTCATGCGGTTTCATGCAGTTTCATGCGCGAGGGATGTCGGACAAATGAATGTCCATCTGAGTCCAAAAATCTACGGGCAGCATGTGACCTGAAGTTGGTCTCTAATTGATTTCCTAAAGATCCTCCTACGGATGCAGGTTGTTGCATCCCTGGCGAATCAGAATTGGATGCGTGTTATTTTATCCAATCTGATTGGTTCTCGTCACCTGTCATTCAACTTTACACTCTTGGCCACTAGAGCGAAAGTGCGCGGGGGACATCGTCACAAGGCATTCGCTGGAAGAAAAAAAAGGATAAAGGATCCCGAACCGGACCAACACAATTTACAAATCCAGCTGCAGGCCAGTGACAGAGGACGCAGCTGCACTCTGAGCTTCACGCGCTTGAAATGAGAAACGTAGGTGGCTGGCTGGATGTGTTGTTAGCAATGCCCTTTATTGCTTTCCCTGTCTTTTATTTCAAAGTGTCGGTACTGAAGTTTTGTGGACAACAACCAGGGTAAGAGACCTCAAATATCTAACTGAACAATGCAAACGTCATGACACTAATGAGATGACTGACTTTAATCAGAGAGTCATTGAGAAATTTGCTGGCCGGAAAGAAAGAAGAGCAAAATGTATGTTTAAGTAGTCAACATTCTAGTCTATTGTTGCTGTTTTCTTTTGTTTTTCCTTTCCTCATTCAATTATATGTGGGAAATGAATGTCTAAAGAGATCAAAATGAAGACACTGTTTTCTCTTTAATGCTTGAATTTAGTCAACATGCATCTACTTTGTATTTATTTGACTCCCCACCCCCGCGCAGAGAAAAAAACCCTGATCTCTCTTAGCAATTCAGGCGACACCTAACAATAAACTAAGGAGAACTAAGGGATTAAATACACAAAGGGTGGTAATCAACAGAACAGGGAACAGGTGCAAAACTAATTAGAAACCATGGTAACAAATGAGGACTAGGGTAAAGACTTTTTTTTCTCAACAGATGCAGGGCAAGATGCTACACCTCTGAATATTGTGCTGCTGGGCTGGGTCCTGTCAGGCAAGATATTAGCTGGCAGTGTCATCTTGGATGCTGACATTTCATTTGACAAGACTGTGAAGTGTGTCAGAACATGTGGAGAAGTGAATGGAAGGCAGATCACTGTGGTGGACACACCAAGCTGGTGGAAATTCCTTCCGCATCAACTGAACGCAGATTCAGTGAAAACTGAGATCTTGAAGGCAATGGATTCTTCCCCCCATGCAATCCTCTTGGTTATACCGGCAGACACGTCATTTTTAGAAGAGCAGATGAAAGTCATATTAGAAAACATGAGACCTCTTGGAGAAAACGTCTGGAGGCAAACCATAGTGCTCTTCACATGGGGAGGATCATTGGGAAACAATCCAATTGAGTACCATATTGAAAGTGAAGGGGATGCCCTTGTGGGACTCATTGAGATGTGCGGCAACAGATATCATGTGTTTGAAAGTATGACAGATGATCACACCCAAGTAAATCAGTTACTGGAGAAGATTGAGGAAATGATAAAGGAAAGTGCTCTGCTGGAAAGCAATGATGAACATCAGAGAAAGAAAAAGAAGTCTCAAGAAAGAGAAATCCTATCTGAGTGGCTTAAAGTTGAGGATGTAAAAAAAGTACTTAATGAAGAATGGGAGAGGAGTGACGCCATGATGAAAGAGATGTTGAAAACAAGAGCTGTCAGAGGAGGAAGAAGTATAGATTTACCTCTACATTGTATGTTGTATATTTTTATTTTAACTATAATAACTTATTATTGTTCCCTTTCAGTCGGTCACGTTCGACGTACGTCGGAACTGACCGACGAATTGGGATCTGATCTCAGAGACCAATCTACTTCGAGTGTATTAAAAACGAGCCAATGGAGATTGGCATGCGATCCACGCATTCCACGCACCGCCCCGCAGCGCGGGTATAAATAAGGAAGTGGAATGCTTGATCATTGCCTTTTTTTTCGGAGCCGAACAGCGTCATTGCTGTGTCTACGAAGAGTGTTATTCGAGTCTCGTGAGAAGGATTGCTGTTCCAGTGCGGGTGTGACGGCGCTTTTCAGCGGGTGGCCGCTTCAGAGGAGATAAAGAGCTGGTTTTGTTGGTTGGCTGGGCGTTTCCATTTCTGAGTGCTCACGCAGGCTTGCACTATCTGAACTGCGTGAGCCGCGGTCATCTCCCTGAGTGCTTCAGCACTGAAAGAGCGGTTTTCCTTTTCTAAAAGAGCAACACGGTTTGACCCTGCGTCTTTTTCAAGATGTCATTCAAACCGTGTGTTTCTGGATGCGGTTGTTTCCTGTCCTCATTTGACGGCCACGATCTCTCTCACATATAAACATGTGTGATTGCGTTCGTGGGTGATCCATGCTCTCTCAGGAGAGCATGGTCACGTCGGCGCGTTGTTCGTCTCACCTTTCTCGTAAGGGCTCGAGCGTTCAGCGCGCCGTGTGCCGTCGAGCGCCGGCTGACAGCGGGGGTTGCCACGGCAACCCAGCGCGTCACTCGGCACTCTCTAGATGCGCGGTCCAGACTATGAAACCTCAAATGGGGTTGAGTCCCTTTCCTTATTCCCTGATCTAGTTTCTTTTCTGGTGCATCAGAAAAGGACTACTTTAGTTAATAAGCTTTGGTGGACCTGAGGATTACAGTGTGGCATCCCCGCCGGGTACATCTCTTCGGGCCCCCACTCCTCTATCGCATCATGAGCATGCCGAGACTTTGTTCGTGGGTGGTTCATGTTCTCTCATGAGAACATGACCACGTCGGTGCGGTGTTCGTCTTGCCTTTTCATAGGGCTTGAGCGTTCAGCGCACCGTGTGCCGTCGAGTTTGACGGCCACGTTCACTGTTTCACATGCCTGCTGGTAGCTTACAGATGGGATTGCTGGTCCTTTTAAAACAAGGAGACCTAATGTTTCATTTGTGGCTCTGGCAGAGGACAGATGTCAATTGCTGCATCGGAGAGAGGGCTGTTATGCACTGGAAATGATGATGCTGAGTTTCCCACTATAATGGTGTGTGCTTTTGCTGAATCAGATTCAGAGTTGGCAGCCATGCTTTCCCGGGTGGCTGAGGCGTAGTGCAACGCTTAAATCGCCTTGCCTACCTCCGTGCCTTTTTTTCCCGGATGGGCATTGGAAAAATGAGCAGTATGGAACTATTTGGTGTCAAAATATGGAACACCAAAAGGGCCAAAATCTGTATAAATTTTTCCCTCTCTCACTACCCTCTGTCCTGCATGTACGAGGGTAGTCCCGACCCAGGGGTTATGCAGGAACTGCGTGCGGTGGTGGACCTCGCTCTCTGGGCGACGGAAGTCACTGCACGCTCCCTGGGTCAGGCGATGTCCACACTAGTGGTCCAGGAACCTGGGGCTAAACCTGGCAGATATGCGTGAGTCCGACTAAGTTCGGTTCCTTAACGCCCCTGTCTGTCAGGCTGGCCTCTTCGGCGATGCCGTCGAGTACTTTGCCCAGCAGTTCTCGATGGCCTAGAAGCAGACAGAAGTGGTTTAAAAAAAAAAAAAAAATCCTAATTCGCAGCACCTCTGCCTGCTTGTCGCCGAGGGCGCCCCCCCTGCGTCCACCTCTGCCCCTGCGAAACCCAGGCAGCAGCCTCCATCTGGGAGGCAGGGTGTCGGACGTAAGGGAGGCGCCCAACCCACTCAGGGCTTGCTAGTCTACAAGCAAGCGTAAGGGCAAGCGGCCCTGAGATGGGCAGCCCAGGGAGAACAGGAGCTGCTCCGAGGGAGTTGGTGTCCGCACCCCTCCCTCACCCCCCCGGAGGAGGACCGGGGGCCCTGACTGGTGTCAATACTCTGCCGCTGGCTCTCCGGAGTCCAGCGGTACCCACATTTTCAGAGCAGTTTCCTCTCTCCCTGGGCCCCAAGAGGGCCAGGTTGGCAGTGTGCGACGCCCCCGGGCCTTGTCACTTCTTTCCTCCCCTCCCTTCGCCAGGGGGCAGCAGTGTGGGCACCGAGAACGCCCCCGGGCCTTCTCACCCACACTCTGCCCCACCCTGGAATACTCAGACAACACTCCGGGCCGCCTCCGGGCCTCCCGAGTCGGGTCTGTCTATTCCGCCTCGCTGCCCCACCCCGGGTACGTCTGTGGTGCCGTTGGTCCCGCTTGTGCGGTCTCTGGGCTTCGGCCCCCAGGCCGTCTCGCTGGCTCATCCGTACCAACAGACTCGGCTACGCGATTCAGTTCGCTCACCGGCCTCCCAAGTACAAGGGCATCCTCTTCACCTCCGTGCGAAGCAGCGATGCTCAGGTCTTGCGGTCAGAGATCGATGTCCTACTGGCGAAGGACGCGGTCGAGCCGGTTCCTCCAGCCGATATGAAGGCGGGGTTCTACAGCCCCTACTTCATTGTACCCAAGAAAGGGGGTGGGTTACGGCCAATCTTGGACCTGCGTATCCTGAATCGGGCCCTGCACAAGCTCCCGTTCCGGATGCTAACGCAGAAACGCATCTTCGAATGCATCCGTCCCCAAGATTGGTTCGCAGCGATCGACCTGAAGGATGCGTACTTTCATGTCTCTATCCTTCCTCGACACAGACGTTCCTACGTTTTGCGTTCGAGGGGAAGGCATATCAGTACAAAGTCCTGCCCTTTGGGCTGTCCCTGTCGCCTCGCGTCTTCACGAAAGTCGCAGAGGCAACCATTGTTCCGCTCAGAGAACGCGGCGTTCGTATCCTCAACTATCTCGACGACTGGCTCATACTCGCCCAGTCTCGGGAGCAGTTGTGCGAACACAGGGACATGGTGCTCAGTCACCTCAGCCTGTTGGGCCTTCGGGTCAACCGAGAGAAGAGCAAACTCTGTCCCACGCAGAGGATCTCTTATCTCGGTATGGAGCTGGATTCGGTCAGCCAGACTGCGCGCCTCACGGAAGAGCGGGTCCGGTCGGTGTTGAACTGCTTGAATTCGTTCAAAAACAGGACAGCGGTCCCACTGAAATTTTTTCAGAGGCTCCTGGGGCATATGGCATCTGCAGCCGCGGTTACGCCGCTCGGATTGCTTCATATGAGACCGCTTCAACACTGGCTCCATGGCCGAGTCCCGAGGTGGGCGTGGCAGAGCGGCCAGTACCGGGTCCCCGTGACTCCTTACTGCCGCCAAACTTTCAGCCCATGGTCCGACGCTTCGTTTCTCCGGGCCGGGGTGCCCTTAGAACAAGTGTCCAGGCATGCTGTGCTCTTCACGGATGCCTCCTCCATGGGCTAGGGGGCCACGTACAACGGGCATGCAGTTTCAGGTCTGTGGACGGGACCTCAATTGCATTGGCATATCAATTGCCTCGAGTTGTTAGCGGTACACTTGGCACTGCGCCGCCTCAAGGGGCCGCTACGTGGCAAGCATGTACTGGTCCGTACGGACAGCACTGCGGCCGTTGCGTACATCAACCGTCAGGGTGGTCTACGCTCCCGTTGCATGTTCCAACTCGCCCGCCACCTCCTCCTTTGGAGTCAGAAGCATCTGAGGTCGCTTCGTGCCATTCACATCCCAGGTGCGCTGAACCAGACAGCCGACGAGCTCTCTCGCCAGTCGACACCTCCGGGGGAGTGGCGACTCCATCCCCAGGCGGTCCAGCTGATATGGGACCTCTTCGGAGCCGCACAGGTAGACCTGTTTGCCTCTCCGGACTCGACCCATTGCCAGTGGTACTATTCCCTGTCCGGGGGCACCCTCGGCACGGATGCACTGGCGCACAGCTGGCCCCGGGACCTGCGCAAATATGCGTTTCCCCCAGTGAGCCTTCTTGCACAGACCCTGTGCAAGGTCAGGGAGGACGAGGAGCAGGTCTTGTTAGTTGCGCCCTACTGGCCCAACCGGACCTGGTTCCCAGAACTAACTCTCCTCGCGACAGCCCCTCCTTGGCCGATCCCCCTGAGGAGGGACCTTCTTTCTCAGGGACGGGGCACTCTATGGCACCCGCGTCCAGACCTCTGGAAACTCCATGTCTGGTCCCTGGACGGGACGCGGAGGTTCTAGGTGGTCTACCACAGGCAGTGGTGGACACCATCTCTTCTGCTAGAGCCCCCTCTACGAGGCGCCTCTACGCTTTGAAGTGGAACCTGTTCGTTGAATGGTGCTCTTCCCACCGGGAAGACCCCCGAAGGTGTTCGGTTAGTGTCGTGCTTTCTTTCCTGCAAGATGGGCTGGAGCGAAGGCTGTCTCCCTCCACCCTCAAAGTGTACGTCGCAGCAATAGCGGCGTATCACGACGCAGTCGAAGGTAAGTACATAGGAAAGCACGACTTAATCGTCAGGTTCCTCAGAGGTGCGAGGAGGCTAAATCCTCCTCGTCCAAACTCGTTACCCTCTTGGGACTTAGCTCTAGTGCTCAGAGCACTTCAGAGCCCTCCCTTTGAGCCTTTGCAGTCTGTGGAGCTTAAAATCCTGTCAATGAAGACAGTGCTTCTGACGGCATTGGCCTCCATCAAGAGGGTAGGGGACCTGCATGCACTTTCGGTCAACGAATCGTGCCTAGAATTCGGGCCGGCCAACTCTCACGTTGTCCTGAGACCCCGGCCTGGATACGTGCCCAAGGTTCCTACCACTCCCTTCCGGGACCAGGTAGTGAACCTGCAAGCGCTGCCCTCGGAGGAGGCAGACCCAGCCCAGGCTTTGTTATGTCCCGTCCGCGCTCTTCGCGCTTACGTCGACCGGACTCAAAGCTTTCGGACCTCAGAGCAACTCTTTGTCTGTTACGGAGGCCAGCAGAAGGGAAAGGCTGTCTACAAGCAGAGGTTAGCCCACTGGATAGTGGATGCTATCGTCTTGGCTTACCAGTCCCAAGACGTGCCTTGCCCGTTCGGGTTGCGAGCACACTCAACAAGGAGTGTTGCTTCTTCCTGGGCGCTGGCTCAAGGCGCCTCGCTGACAGATATATGTAGAGCTGCGGGCTGGGCGACACCGAACACGTTCGCTAGATTCTATAGCCTCCGTGTAGAGCCGGTATCTTCCCGCATCCTCGCCCCCAGTGGCCAGTAGCGCTAAGTGCCCGTTCTAAGTGTCGGCTTGCAACGCCACTCCCGCCCTCTGGGCCGGATACGTGCGTCTATTTTCTCCAGTTGTGTTCCCCGGAAACGGCTAACCCTGTCGAGCTCCTCCGTCACCCCTGCGGTGCCAGACGTTGCGGCCGTCTGACGCCAGGCCTGCACCCGTATGCTTGTGAAACGTGTGTGTAGGCTGGGTTCCATATGTAGCGGTCCCCTCACGGCTACCCCATATGTGTATTCTTCCACGGTACCAGCTGCCCTACTCGGCTAGCCCCGTGTCTTTCCCTTGACAGAGCCCGCTCTGTCGTCTCTGGGCGTGTTCTTTCCCCCCTGGGACCAGGCTGGAACCACCCCAGAGACTGCCATATGTTGCACTACCCTGCCAGGTTAGTCCTTATGTGTATTCTGCCACCTAGCCTTCTACGAAGGACGTGGCTCCGCAGCGTACCATCTCCCGAGACGGGCACGCTTTCCCAGCGTTATCCAATAGTCACACTGAGTGGGTCTTGCAGAAACAGCAGTGACTGACCTCCCTGCTTGGAGCCCTGACTTCCGTACCATCTAAGACGGTCCAGTGCGCTCAAGCAGGACGCTGGAAGGGCCAGCGCCCTGGCGTTTTGGTAGGGATCCCAATTCGTCGGTCAGTTCCGACGTACGTCGAACGTGACCGACTGAAAGGGAACGTCTCGGTTACGTATGTAACCCTCGTTCCCTGAAGGAGGGAACGGAGACGTACGTCCCGTCGCCAGGTGCTGTGCTTCCGCTAGGGGGCCGAGTCACTAGTTCGGCTCCTCAGCAGAAAAAGGCAATGATCAAGCATTCCACTTCCTTATTTATACCCGCGCTGCGGGGCGGTGCGTGGAATGCGTGGATCGCATGCCAATCTCCATTGGCTCGTTTTTAATACACTCGAAGTAGATTGGTCTCTGAGATCAGATCCCAATTCGTCGGTCAGTTCCGACGTACGTCTCCGTTCCCTCCTTCAGGGAACGAGGGTTACATACGTAACCGAGACGTTCTCAGTGGTTTAAACTTTAATTGCTTCATGCTTTTTCTTGCAGTAAGTGGAGAAGTAATAAATACACAATTATTTGTCAACAAACAACAGCTAAAAGGTGCACTTGAGAGGGAATGGAATCGTCGGGAAGCAATAGACAGCTCTAGAATCCAGTATAAACAAAAATGCCTGGATGATAATGGTAAGTTTCATGAAAAGTGATGATTCACAACTTTATAAACATTTCAAAGGTTGAATTTCACAGGCATTATTGAGTGGATGGTAACTAGACAGTCCTCTGCTGGCGCCAACACACAAGTTGCAAATTCAACCGCCAAGTTAGGTCAAGAATGTCAGATAACCAAAGCTTTGTTTTTATTTCTTTATAGCAGACATGTCCTCATGTGTCGATGACACGGACATCCAGATGTCTTTGGTTAAAGTGCACAACTGGTATCAGAGATATCATTTATCAGATTATGGAAGTGTTTCCAGCAATGAGGAACTGGACAAAACTGATCAGGATTAAGAATTAAGTAGCAAAGGCAATTTGAAAATGCATGATTTAATTTGAGTCATGCAATTGTTAAAACCACACCAATTGCAGTAGTCACTGTTATAGTATATTTCATAAATGTCCTTTTTATTCTCAACAAAATACTTACACAAGGTTTTTTATAAATTGTATTATCTTTCATGTAATTGAGTCATTAATCTGCATTAACAAACACTAAATATTTCTATAGGCCTATAGAATTACTATAGATTGCCAGAGAAGTAAAAATCAAACATCAAGTATATACTTTTATGAGGGCAAGATGTACTCTGTTGTTATATTTGAAGTAATTCATGCTTATGAAACATAAATCTACCTTAGTTCAATATCTATATTTTGTACAGCAAGTCCAAATAAATGTGTGTTAAATCATGTGATCTGTCTGCTTGTAGTTCACTTCACTGTATTCAACCAGATGTCTGTTGTTTGATCTTCTGGCTGGAGGAACGGAGAAACTCACAGCTGCATAATTTACATCCGAGTCTCTGATCTGTTAAAAATGCATAGTTTATTTTCTTTGTTTGTTTGTTTCTCTGCGTATATGTGTGTGTGTATATATATATATATATATATATATATATATATATATATATATATATATATATAT
Organism: Gobio gobio; assembly: GCF_949357685.1. NCBI lineage: Eukaryota > Metazoa > Chordata > Actinopteri > Cypriniformes > Gobionidae > Gobio > Gobio gobio. The sequence goes on from NC_137098.1 coordinate 59,448,700, forward strand.
ATATATATATATATATATATATATATATATATATATATATATATATATATATATATATATATATGAAAGCATTAGAAGAAAAATGTATGGACATTTTAAAAATTAAGAAATTGAAATTACCTCACATGATGGAGATGCTGAAATTGTAGATCCTTAAAAATGCAGAAAATCACTGTTAAACTTTGACACACAACATACAGTATTTGGATATTACAGTGCACAACTTTCTTTCTGCTTGATTGGAGCATAGAGCGCATCAGTTAAACTAACTGAAAGTGTGGGTGGAATTTTACCTCTGTGCCTTTTTCTCCAGCATTTGCAATAATAAACAAGGAGTGCAATGATAGTGATCACAAAAACAATATTGGATGATATCAGGGAAATTAACACTTGATCCCATACTTTTTGATTTTTGCTGTCTGAAATGGAGAAAAAGATAGAAAAAGATTTTAATAAAGCATGCCACGTATGGTAAAGTCATATTTAGCTATTTTCTTTGTAGACATTTTCACTCTATACAATGGCCCTAAAAAATATTTGGACACTTAAGCCATATATTCAAAGACCCATTGGTGGAAACTACTGAAATTGGAAAAAATACCTCGGAAAAGTGCAGTCAGTTCTTGTTCACAGTTGCCCCTTGGTTTGATATTTTGTTGTTTAATGCAATTAAATCCATACAATTTTACGTGTGGCTTAAGGGTAGAAATACTTTATGGGACAACTGTTGTGAAGGTGGCAGTAAACAAAGCGCATAACAATTAAATGAAGAATTACCAGTATTTTTAAAAGTGGTTCCATTCACAACTGGTGTCTCCCCACATGCCTTATTAAAGTCATTAGTTTCAGTTCCTTTGAAATACCAAATAAACATGTCAATATGCTTTTGTTTTTAAACATGAAATGTTAAAAAGGTAAAATTTTACTACAACACAAAATCTATAAAACACTAGCATATTAAATATATTTTACCTTTTAGCATCAGATATGCTCCAGAGATAAATTCTATTTGATTCAAGAACACCGTCCCGCAGTAGTATATCCCGATGTCCTCCTTAGTCATAGCGGTGATGTTGAGATGAAAAGATCCTGTACTTGATAAAATATTGAATCTCCCATTTTTAAATCCATCCATAAATTCAATATTCCAATAATTGTATGATAGTGCAATAGGCCGGGGGATCTGTCCAATGCTCTGTTTATACCAAACCATTGTGTTGCCAAAACTTTTTATCGAGAAGCATTTGATCGTAACATCATCTCCCAGCTGGAATGTTTGTAACGAGACATTTTCACCACTGTGATTAGGTCGGACTCCAGCTAAAACAGAACAGATTTCATTTAAACACTAAATATATGCATACATGGATCTGACCAATAAACAAAGAGGAAAAAAAATCTACTTACAAGTCAAAAAGATCAATATGGCCCAAAAGATCATGTTTGAAGCAATGGATGTGTGAAAATGCTTTTTAGAAGACTTGCATGTGATGTGATTGGTCACTTTCAAACTGAATAAGAGTGTGATTGGTTGAAATCAAACTGGTGTCTCTCACTTGGTGTAACACAAACGTGTTACTAAAGATATGAGGTGATGATCAATGCCTTTGTCAATATATTCTCTGCAAAAGACAGTCAAACCATGCTAAATATTTTGTAAATATTTTGCGTCTGGCTGAAGTCAAATGTAAAGGAGCAAGATCAGCTTGTGAAGGTGTTACTGTTACACATCACATAGACATGTCGGTCTCCAAATTTACATTAAATTAAATTTATTTTAAGTCAGTGGTAAATCTCACAGAGAGAGAAAAGTGCCCCAAAGAGCCTTTTTAAGTCCCGACAAATGACATCACAGGGCCAAAAAAAGAGAGAGTTTAAAGTGAATTTAACAAGGCATGTGTTGGCAATATTTACTAGTGACAAAATCATCTCTAAGACAAGTATATAAATTAGAATCAAGTGAGTGCAAAAATGAAAACTGACAGTGAAAACCCGTCCGTCCATCCTTCCATCAAGGTTAACTTCTTGATTCCAAATGTCTATACCTTTAAGATAAATCAAAGACTCCACACAATGCACACAAAAAAAAAGCACATAGGCTACGTGAACAGCAAATCAGTTTGTTTGTTTGCTTTGTTTTGATGAAGTGCTGCATTGTCTGAAAACAGTTTGTGGTTTTCTTGTTTTTCTAAAGATGGCCATCAGAAACGACCACCAACCACACCAGCACCATATATAGCAATCATAGAGAACCAGGTCGCAGCAGGACGGACGGGCATCCTGTGTGCACATGTGAGCGAAAGTGCAAGCGCATTTCTTAATTCATAGGTATGACGCCTTTCACAACCACAAATTTAATTCATCGGAAAAGCGAGAATGCAGAAGACCATTGCATATTCAGACCTCTTCTGCACTGCAAGTGTGCACGAGTGGGTGTTTGAGGTCAACACATATCACACACGTGACTATGTGGAGCAAAACTATAACCTCTTGTAAAAATAGATCACTAGATGAGACTATAGAAGTTGTTTTCTTCACAACTTGACAATGTGTCATTATACACAAGAGCAGACATATCTGCAGGCACAATCAAAGTTTTTGTTTAGGTCATGTATTCAGCAATAAATCAAAGCAAACCTACTCCAACTTTGACTAGTGTTGATGAATAATGTTCTATTATAGGCTACAGGACATCTGCTGCTATTCAACTATTTGAAGAGTCCTTTATATATAATAATATTAACATAATATCACAAAATATTATCTGACATAATAATAATATATATATAGGCCTATATATATATATATATATATTTTTTTTTTTTTTTTTTATCGCCCGATAAGAGTCTCACCTTAACGCCGATAATGGCCCACCACTAATATATATATAATATATACAGGGTCTACATCTACAGAATGATCATTTAATTACTTAATTATATTAACATTTAACATTGACAATATTGCCAAAAGTTTTGGGACGCCTGCATGCCTTTACATGCACATGAACTTTAATGATATCCCATTCTTAATCCGTAGGGTTTAATATGGAGTTGGCCCACCCTTTTCAGCTATAACAGCTTCAACTCTTCTGCAACTCTTTCCACAAGGTTTAGGAGTGTGTTTATGGGAATTTTTGACCATTCTTCTAGAAGCGCATTTGTGAGGTCAGGCACTGATGTTGGACGAGAAGGCCTGGCTCACAGTCTCCGCTCTAATTCATCCCAAAGGTGTTCTATCGGGTTGAGGTCAGGACTCTGTGCAGGCCAGTCAAGTTCCTCCACACCAAACTCGCTCATCCATGTCTTCATGAACCTTGCTTTGTGCAATGGTGCAGTCATGTTGGAACAGGAAGGGACCATCCCCAAACTGTTGCCACAAAGTTGGGAGAATTAAATTGTCCAAAATGTCTTGGTATGCTGAAGCATTGAGAGTTCCTTTCACCGGAATTAAGGGGCCAAGCCCAACCCCTGAATACCAACCCTACACCATAATCCCCCCTCCACCAAACTTTACACTTGGCACAAGGCAGTCAGTCAAGTACCGTTCTCCTGGCAAACGCCAAACCCAGACTCGTCCATCAGATTGCCAGACAGAGAAGCGTGATTGGTCACTCCATTGAACACGTCTCCACTGCTCTAGAGTCCAGTGGCGGTGTGCTTTACACCACTGCATCCGACGCTTTGCATTGCACTTGGTGATGTAAGGCTTGGATGCAGCTGCTCCTCCATGGAAACCCATTCCATGAAGCTCTCTACACACTGTTCTTTAGCTAATCTGAAGGACACGGAAGTTTGGAGGTCTATTGACTCTGCAGAAAGTTGGCGACATCTGTGCACTGTGCGCCTCAGCATGCGCCGACCCCGCTCTGTGATTTTACGTGGCCTACCACTTCGTGGCTGAGTTGCTGTTCCACTTTGTTATAATACCACTAACAGTTGCCCGTGGAATATTTAGTTGTGAGGAAATTTCATTAATGGACTTTTTGCAGAGGTGGCAACCTATCATGGTACCACGCTTGAATTCACTGAACTCCTGAGGGCGACCCATTCTTTCACAAATGTTTGTCGAAGCGTCTGCATGCCTAGATGCTTGATTTTATACACCTGTGGCCATGGAAGTGATTGGAACACCTGAACTCAATGATTTGGAGGGGTGTCCTAATACTTTTGGCAATAAAGTGCATGTTAAATATATTATATATTATGTTAAATGTAATTAATTGATCATCATGTAAATATGTCCTGTAAAATTAATAACATCTCTATACATTATACTATATTTGCCTTTATGCTAGTATAAAACAATGGTTTTAATTTTTTAAGCTTTAGCTCCCTCTTGAGGATGGACCCAACTAATGATTTATAAAATAGCCAGCAATACAGAACATTTAAAGGGATAGTTCACCAAAAATGAAAATCCTGTCATCATTTACTCACCCTCAAGTTGTTCCAAACTCATAAGACTTTCGTTCATCTTTGGAACACAAATGAAGATATATTAATGAAATCTGATCAATTTCTGTTCCTTCATTGACAGCTTTATGCAAGTACCACTTTGACGCTTTGAAAACTTTGAAAAGACTTTGAAAAGAGATCATAAAACTAATCCATTTGAATTGAGCGGTTTAGTCCAAATTTTCTGAAGAGACTTGATCACTTTATACGATGAACAGATTACATTTAGGCTTTTATTTACATACTTTAATTCATTTTTCCCAATTAAAAGGTTAGTTCACCCAAAAATCCCTGAACGACGTTAAAAAGTAACAAGGATTGAGACAATTGAATTAAAACACCAAAACCAGCATTAAATGGTACAAACCAAACAATACTCAGATGAATAAAACTCAGGATGTGATTATTAAGGCTTGGTTTCACTTTATCAGTTTATTAGTAGTTATCACAATCCTTCCATCACAAAATTATCACATGATCTTTTTAATTTAAATACAGTTGTTTAATCCAGGTAATTTCAGAGTTCATGGACAACAATGACAAAAACACCTTTAGAGGGACAAACAAAAGAACCAAGGCATTCCTCTCTGTATCCTCACAATCTGTACCAGTGAGATCGACTGAAGGACCGCATTTGAGCACACATAAGGCAGGTGCACAGTTCTCAAAGTCTCTGTATTACCATGCATTTTGACATCGATTTGCCATGCATGTTATTTACAGGTTCTGTCCACTGGCTTTCTTCAGTAGCTGCTCTCGTGACCGGTCAAAATGTATAAATTGCTAGTGGCTGAAGGGTTTTCAGTGGGGGTGCTTTGTAAAACGATGTCTCTGTAAACCAAGATTTAAGAAAAATATTGAAGCAAACGCATTCACAAGAATGAAATCAGATGTTTATTCAAGTTAAAGGGATAGTTCACACAAAAATGAAAATTTGCCCATAATTTACTCACCCTCAAGTCATCCTAGGTGTATATGACATTCTTCTTTCAGACTTTCAGATCATGGCAGTGAATTGTTGTCTCGTTTATGAAGTCCATAAAAGTGCATCTATCCATCATATAACTGCTCCACACGGCTCCGGGGGGTTAATAAAGGCCTTCTGAAGCAAAGTGGTGCGTTTGTGTAAGAAAAATATCCTTATTTAAAACTTTATAGACTAAAATACCAAACTTCCGGCAGAAAGCTGTACTCAATTTGACTTACAGCAAAAGAGTAACCCCTGACGCGGTGTATAGAAGAATTGCAAACTCAAGCCCCTCTTCTCTTATATCGAAATCCTCCGCCATTTCTCTTTAAAAATTCTCGTTTTAGACTCTAATTCATGACCGGTGTTTTTGTTTTTGCTCTATCTTCTGCGCTTCTGCGTTCGTCAATACGCATGCATCAAGGGTTCAAGGGTTACTCTTTCGCTGTAAATCGGTGCGTACGGCAATCCGCCGGAAGTTAGTTATTTTATTCTATAAAGTTTTAAATATGGTTATTTTTCTTAAACGTGCCACTTCTCTTCAGTAGGCCTTTTATTAACCCCCCGGAGCCATGTGGAGCAGTTATATGATGGATAGATGCACTTCTATGGACTTCATAAACGAGACAATAATTTGCTGCCATTGTAAAGCTTGGATTAGCCAGGACTTTTTTAATATAACTCTGATTGTATTCGTCTGAAAGAAGAATGTCACATACACCTAGGATGACTTGAGGGTGTGTAAATCATGGGATCATTTTCATTTTTGGGTGAGCTAACCCTTTAAGGAAAAACTATGACAGGAAGTGGAAGAGAGTCAATACCTGTGCGTGCCTAAAACCTTGAACACTCTGCTTTCGTCTGTGATTTCCTGTGTTATCTATGACGACACAGGAGGATGACTTTAGATTCTATTCAATATCAACTATTGAAATTCGCAAATAGTGACAATTTGTATTGGTACACAACACATCATAACATTTTACCTCACAGTTGTGCAGACTCCGTCCTTTAAGCCCGTGTTTCCAGAAAGCTAAAACACTTTCTTCTAAACAAACTGTTGAAAAATAACACATTAAAACGTATGCTACTTATTTATATTATTGTTTTATTTCAATATTTCCATATGTCAGGTTTGTACCTAAAGTCTCGATAGGGAATTCAAAATCCAATTCGGATATTAACTCCTTGCTAGGAACACCCTGCATATTGACAATCTTCACCGTTTCTAGAAGATGACAACAAGGATTCATTTACAATACAAGTATCAGTGTACACTATGCTTTAATAGTTCATTCATATATGAAACATACATACTTTCCAGTGCAATTAAAACTGTGTCTCTGTCCAACTGTGTCACTTGTACAGCTTTTATTGTCTCACTGTCTAAGGAAAGACACAAAGATCAAACATTAACACACTTGTCCACACAAAAAAAAAACATAGTAGGCCTATACAAAATATGCACGTTTTTCATATTTTCTTTGCTGAATGTGAGGGCAAAATCTGTGGAATTCATAGAAATTTGTTTTAAGGGGTTCTATTTTGCTTTGTACATTTTCGACTTTCTTTAGTGTGTAATGTTGCTGTTTGAGCATGAAAAAGGTCAAAAGCCCAAAGTTACAAAGCATACAATCACTCCAAAAGGAGTTATTCACTATATCAGTGCACAATGTTTCTGAACTCCCTGAAACGCCTCGACTGTATTCTTGAGTTTTCCCCCGGGAACGAACAAGTCACAGTATTCCTCATTTAAACAATTCCTGCCCAAGGCTTATGCAAATAAAGGGGGCAAGGCCTTTTTGAGTTGTGTTAGTAGCGCGGTTATGGTAAGGGGAGTGACATTTCTGAACCACAAGTGGTTGACCAATCATAACACACATAGCACATTGCACTCTTTGGAAGGGGGGCTTCATAGAGACAGGAACTAAACAGAGTGTTACTGACAGACTGGGAAGAGAGGTGCTGCAACAACGTCAAATATGTGGAAAATTATTTATTTTTTACATAAAATCATGAAAACCTGTTCTAGTAGACCACAAAAACCAAATCAGACTTTGAAAATGTGCTTTCTGTGAAGTTCTTAATTCATGCAAGACCAGCAGTCAGTCACTTACCTGGCTGAGGGTTTGGCATGCCGTTCAAATGAATGATGTCGAACTTTAGCTGGCTCTCATTTTGCTGTTCGGGGCTTTCCTGGACGCCCACACAGAGCTGAGGAAGCTCATCTGTCATTAACACCAGCAGCTCAAAGATGGGCAATGGGTCTGGCAGGGGCACAGCAATGTGCTTCAATGAGAAAGAAAATGTAATGAGAGAATGACCATCAGATGTTACACAAATAAACAAGATGTTACATGTTTATTTTGTTTGGTACCAATTAATAATTTACTTGTAAATAAAATGGCTTAAATAAACCCGTCTCCGGCGTGATGACTCCGATTGTTCGAATATTACAATTTAATAATTATTTAATCAACACATCATCCTCAATAAACCCGTCTCTGGCGTGTTGCCTCCGATCCTTCGAATATTCCGATCTATTATGACCTCTGACCTGTAAAGTTGTCAGAATAATAATCATACGCAGTTTGTTATAAATTTTTCAACTAAATATCCAAATAAATCTAATTATTAAACTAAATTAACCATATAAACTAAATTACTGATCTAATTACTGATCTAACCCCCACACTGTCACTGTATGATAATTGAAATGAACTGATGACATAACAGTTTTCCCCAGAATGGCTATACAGCTGAATAAAATTATGCTGCATTTTTTTCCTGTTTAGCACTGTAAAGCTGCTTTGAAACAATCTGCATTGTTAAAAGCGCTATATAAATAAAGTTGACTTGACTTGACTTTAGTTTATACTATATCATAACTGTAAATTCAACTTTATTGAACATTTAAACAGTGTTTTTGAGTATCTTATTTATCAGGCTTTTATGGCTCATGTGATATAGCGAGAAAATGGAGTTCATACTCAAGGAGGAAAAAAACACCACGGTTTAAGGCCGAAACTGACCAAAAATATGCAAATTTGGTGCAGATGCAAATTAGAGTAAGATTAAAGCTGCAGTCCGTAAGTTTTGCCTCTTTGTCACCATCTCTGTTTGAAACCTGCAATTGCAATTATTTGCTGCATTATCATCTTTCTGTGGGTTGTTCATCGGCACGGCGGATTAATCAAAAGTTTTGAGGAGTTTGTGTAGCTGTCATTCATTCACCGCACCAGTGTGGATACTGTACTTCAGAATCGAAGATTCTATTCTTCAGAATTTTCCCCGCAAAATGTCATCTGAATAACAAGTAAGTAACATGTATGCCACTTTTGTTCTGACCAACTGAGAAAAAAAGAATTACAATAAATCGCGCGTCCAACGGTGATAAAATCTAACGATCGCTTAGCCCATATCACATCAAACTGAGCAAATTATTATTATTGTTATACTTTGTTCTCAAATTCTTAATGTTAACAACATCCGCATTGCGTGACTTTGTGTTTTTAGTGTGTATTAGCGTTACCTGTAGATTTACATTTCTGTACAGTCTAATCTTTTGCTTTTGACTATGGATGAATCTCCAGTTGTCACTGATGATTGTCGTTTGGACCTTTCTGGATTACAATCCTCCATCAAAATGTTAAATGTAATTATTCCAGCTGCTGTGAGAAAAGGCTATAAATGATCCGCCACCTGCAGCATCCTCCAATGCGATCGTCTATTAAACGGGACTCATTCTTTATGTATACAGACATGACGTGAATTTCCTGCGGAAATCCACCAGTACCACATAAATTAAAACTTTATTTTGTGAAGAAAGAAACTTTATTATATATTATTACAAGCTTACCGTTGTGAATCGGGCTAAGGTAAGGAGATCGTTTTTGAACACTGGCTGGTTATGTACTTGCTCAAAAATTGATTTTGAATCATTTTTAACCAAAAAAGTTACGGACTACAACTTTAAATTCTGATAGCTTGTAATGTAAAACCTTTACAACAATATAGAAGACAACTTGCATAAAAGTCATTATATCTACAAATAATGTCTTAGTAAGATGATATTTAAATGCTTAGTTTTATCTGTAGTTTTAATTGGATTTTAATCAGAGAAATACAATGATGATTGAGATATGTACAAATAAAAGTTCCTCAAAATATGTATCATGATGTATCATATTTGATACATTTTACCATATTATATTTTCTAAAAATTAAATTAAAAAAAAAGTTAAAATGCTCATCTTGAACTATTACTAGCAAATTATAAAAAAAAAAAAAAATTACCTAAAGATGGACAGTTTTATAGTTTTATAATTATAGAATTCGAATTTTAAATCTTTTACTTGCTAATTTTTTTTAAAACTATTTATCTGATGACAGAGTGCATGTGGAAGTTTGTGTACAACTGGTTTTGCAAAGATTTGATGATGTTGATGATTTAGAGGGCTTAGAAATTAGTGTCTCAAATATTGATAAGATTATTACCTTCAGGTGCATGAACTTCTGCAGCGGCTCATACCACAACAGCAGAACAAGTCCAGAGGGAACAGCAGCGCATAAGAACGTGCTGTCTGTGTATGGGTTACGAGCTAATGAAGAAAAATCAAGAAAAGCGTAAGTGCATTTGAGGTTCATGATCTGTCCTCATTATCATTCAGGGATTTTTCACCATCTTAGCCAATTAGAGGAGGTCAGCAAAGACAGGCATCAGGATATATTGAATAAATATTGATCCAGGGAGAGGCAAGAAATGGCTCTCACCCACACTGCACTTTCGACAGCCCTTAGTGTCTGGGATCTTCACTGACACAGCAAACTTCCTGTGAAAAGATTATTTTGAGTTCCAAGTGAACAACACATCAGCAGAATCATAAACTAAAGATGTCAGTCTTCGGTTTGTGTGACCTGTGGATGATCCGTTCTGTGAAGCGGTTGGTGCCGAGGGACAAGTGACCCGGTTTCCTCTGCAAGTGCCCTCGCTGCTCAAACAGAGCCGTCAGTCTATGAGAGTAGAGTTGAGAGGACTTACCTAAGAGTAGAATAGAATAGAATAGAGTTTAAAGACTGCTGAGGTGTACATTACCTTTTTTCTTAATTTCGTGTAACTATACATATACACGATCATGTGACGTTGCTGTGCTGCACAGTCACAAAAGCTTATAGTTTGCATGTGATTTTAAGTACTGGTTTAACCGTTGAAGCACAATTAGCAACTCTGCCTGAGAGACGCACGACATGAAGTCGATGCTCATAGAGCGTGTGTGAGTGATTCGGGCTTGAACGGTTAAATACACATGCCTATGTCATTTATGTCTTAAGTGAACGTAAAGATTCGAGAAAAAACTGAGAAATTGGGAAAGCAGCCGGTCTTAAAGTGACAGCGTCCAAATGAACCTGCAGTCATTATTAATGCTAACCAAACAACAAAAAAGAGAGACAATCTCTCAGTGCTCTTGACTGAATCACTTTTATAACTTTAATAAGTATAGTGTACATTTAATTTACACAGTAAAGGCTGCATTGTTTTTTTTTATACATTTGATTACTTTATACATTTTATGTAGTATTTCTAATGCTTGAAGTTTTTCAGTATTTCATTTGTGCCTTTGTTCTGCTGTAGTTTGCTTTCTTTACCACAGTTTACTTGTCTTCAGTAAGCTTGAGAGCTCTTTAGGCTAGTATTAGTTTTTTTAATTTTATTGAAGAGATGATACGAATTATGTGACATTTCAGTGATATCAAACATTTTGATATCATAAAAAACGTATTTAGAGCAAAAATAACTATATTGCGATGAATATATAGATATATCGTTATCGTGAAGTAAAATGACTCATCGTGATACACTTATGGTGTGTGAAAGGACCTTTACATTTGCTAAAAATAGAACTTTTGTTATTAAAAAACAAATAAGCAATCCCAGGCAAGGCGAGAAAAAATAATACAAAAGTAAAGTAACAATTACTTTCCATAAAAAGTTACTTTTTCATGGAGTAAGGCAATATTATAACGCATTACTTTTAAAAGTAACACTCTCCAACACTGATTTCTATTTGAGCACATGAGTTTAGAGGTTTAAAAAAAGGTTTCAACTTGTGTTTAAAATTTTGAAAATGTTTTATTAATTTTAGATAATGGCAATATTGTTTTAAGATATTTGGCTAAAAGATCTTAGTGTCTAAACAAGTGAGGATCCTTTCATTTATCTTACATTTTAGAAATGGATAGTATAATTATAAAAAAGATACGTACCAGAGATGGACATTAAGACATTGTTCATGACATAAAGCCAAGTACATCTCTGTGGAAGCAACTGCAATGGAAATCAGGAGATAAAAACATATTAACCATTACAAATATAATGTTTCTCTCTCATTTGTGTTGTATTTTATGACAGAAACAGTTATTGGGTCAAACACTAAATCATGAGGATGTCATACACAGCTGTACCTTTTCTAAGGTGTCTTCATGCAGCTCGTTCAAGTTTAGGATGTAGACACCCTCCTCTGCCCCCAGAATTAAATACTGATCTATGGGGAAATTATTGAGAAATCAATCCAACGATTCGGAATCTATTTTACTGATACTGAAAAGCTTTCCAACCTATATTTAAATTTGATTGTTTTTTCATTAAAGTAGTAGGATAGACAGAACGTACCTCTGGTTTTAGGCAAAACCCATGTCTCTGCACAGTGAATTTTCAGTGGACAACCATTAAAGACTTTGCTAAAACAGGCCCCCATCTATGCAACATGAAGTATTACCATTTTTAATGCAATACATCAGATGTGAAATATGTAACTACTGTTTTAAGATCAATTCCGTTACACTTTATTTTATGTTAGTGTCCTTGTTACAGTGTAATTACTCAAATAAGTACTATGGAATATTAATTAACAACATGTACTTACTATATAATTAGGTTTAGGGTTAGTCGCTTGTATGCATAATTTACTGTTATTACTATAGTAAGTACATGTAAAAGATGTGTAACAAGGACACTGTAAAATAAATTATCATCATAAATTCTTTCAGACATTTAGATACCAGGGCAAGAAGTGCATTAATGACATTAATTATGCATTATTATGTGTTTTGTCACACCCTAATTTAGCAACAGACAGGTTTAACACATTTAAAAGCTGTGATTAGGTGGTTAAACTTACATAGACTTGGGGAGTGGGAGGAAGTCCGTGAGAATCAGCTCTCTATGAATTAAAGGTTAAAATAACAAGGAAAGGCTTCTGTATGATCTCTTTTAGTCTGTCAGTAATACTTTTAGTGACTCAACAATTTTTTTTTACAAAAACTGTCCGTGGTGCTGAAACCATTAACATCCAATGCATTAACATCTAAATATTTAATCTATTCATGTTTCAACCAATTCAATTAATCAAGCTTTTACTTGATAGTGGTTGACCAATGTAGGCTTTTCAATGGCTAATTTAATGTTGATTTATTTAGAGCTATTGAATATATAATACTAAAATATAACACAAAGGGCCAGATTTACTAAAGTGCGTGCAAAAAAGTGCCGATGTGAGTGCAAAGTTCTGCAGGTGATCTACCAAGAATGTGCGAATTCAATGTCATGCCAGGTGCAAAATCGGATAATCGGTTTTGGGCGGTAAATATTGGCGTAAATACCACCGAACGTGGACCACAAAACACAGTAAATCATGTTACATTATATACTCTCTCCCTATAAATGTAGCCGTCTGACCGGGAAACTCCTACAAATGCACATGATATACAGTGGCAAGAAAAAGTATGTGAACCACTTGCAGAATCTCTGAAAATGTGAATGATTTTAACTAAATAAAAGAGATCATACAAAATGCATGTTATTTTTTATTTAGTACTGTCCTGAATAAGATATTTTACATAAAAAAATTTGTACATATAGTCTGAATTTATTAAAAAAAATAGCTGAATTTATTAAAAGAACCCCATTCAAAAGTTTATAAACCATTGATTCACAATACTGTGTGTCGTTCCCTGGATGATCCACAGCTGTTTTTTTGTTTTGTGATGGTTGTTCCTGGGTCTTTTGTTTGTCTTGTGCAGTTAAACTGCCCAATGTTCTTCAGAAAAATCCTCCAGGTCCTGCACATTCTTCAGTTTTCCAGCCTCTTTTGCATATTTGAACCCTCTCCAGCAGGGACTGTATGATTTTGAGATCCATTTTTTCACACGAGGACAATTGAGGGACTCAAACACAACTACTGAAAAAGGTTCAAACATTCACTGAGGCTCCAGAAGAAAACACAGCACATTAAGAGCCGGGGGGTGAAAACTTATTGAATTTGAAGATCAAGGTACTATATATATATATATATATATATATATATATATATATATATATATATATATATATATATATATATATATATATATATATATATATATATATATATATATATATATATATATATATATAAACAAAATAAGAAACATTTGGACATCTTCATCCTGTTCAAATGTTTTCACCCCCAGCTCTTAATGCATCGCTAATTGAGTCTTTCAATTGTCCTCAGTTTGAAAAGATGGATCTCAAAATCCCACAGTCCCTACTGGAGAGGGTTCAAATATGCAAAAGAGGCTGGAAAACTGAACAGGGTATCTGCAGGTTTCACCAAGTCAAATTTAAGACTTTTTAAGACCTTTTCAAGACCATTATGAATTAAATTTAAGACCTAACGTTATATCACGCAATTAAAAAAAAAAAAAAAAACGTACAAAAGGAAATGCAGAATCACAAAATTACTCGCAAAGCAAATTAATTTATTCAAATTGAACAAAGTATTAGTAATCTTGCACTTCCTCATAGCTTAATCCCACCAGGATTAATATACAAACACACTACCGGTCAAAAGTCTGAGAACGGTAAGATTTTTAAATGTTTTTACATTCTGCTCACCAATGCTGCATTTATGTTATTAAAAATACAAAAAGCTGTAATATTGTGACAGTTCTGTTGTGACTGTTTCTATGTGAATATATAGTAAAGTGTCATTTATTCCTGAATTTATATTCCTGATCAAAGCTGAATTTATCATCATTACTCCAGTCTTCAGTGTCACATGATCCTTCACTAAATCACTAATCATTAGATCAATCGATCTATTAGATCGAAAATCGAAATTAGATCATCACTAGATCAATTCTCATATGAGGATCTGATGATCAACAAACATTTATGATTATTATCAGTGTTGAACACAGTTGTGTAAAACATATTTTTTGGATTCTTTGATGGATAAAAAAAAGTAAAAAATAAATTAAAAAAAGATTTCTGAAGGATTATGTGACTAAAGTCTGGAGCAATGATGCTGAAAATTCAGCTTTGAATGACAGAAATAAATTCTATTTTAAGATATATATTGAAATATAAAATAGTTATTTTAAATTGTAAAAAAAAAATATTTACAATAAAACTGTTTTTGCTGTATTTTGGATCAAATAAATACAGCCTCGGTGAGCAGGAGAGACTTCTTTAAAAAACATTTTAAAAATCGAACCGTTCTCAAACTTTTGACCGGTAGTGTGTGTGTATGTATATACATTTTTTGTGAGATCAAAATGACTGATTTTGTGATGGTCATTTTCAGAAATGTGCATGTTTCTTTTTTCCCCCCTCATAATTAGGATGCCACATTTACCATATCATTATATTAGATGCACAATAGTCACACATGGCAATAAAACAAACAAAATGCATGAATCTTGTTTGACAATAGGACAAATAAATACAACTTAAATATACAGATACAAACAGTGCTTTACGTTTAGGTAGGCTACTGTTTGTTTTTCCCCGTTGTTGTTGTTTGATTAATACTAACGACACAGCCAGAAGCGGGTATAAACTAGGTTATATTCGGTTGCTTTCATTTTAAGACCTACAGTAATGAGCCCATAGATATGGATATGTATGAATGTGCCTAGATTCGGTAGACTCGCGCGAGCGCTGAGGCGGCAAACGCGTGCAGAATCCACAGCCAGTCTGACATCAGTCCGTGTGTCAGTAGCGAATGAGTTCGGGGTTTCCATCGCTTTTTAAACTCTTTGTTTAGTGCTATCGGGCATATCAAACTTTTATTTGGTCATTATACGAGATGGCAGGTGAGAAAGATTCGCCTTTGCTATCACGATCGCGTGAACTGGAAGAACTGGAGAACTGAAGCTGAAGAATAAAATCCGTTTGATGTGTCTGTGATACAATCAGAGAGAGACCTGCGCCAATAACACGAAAGCTGATTGGCTGCTATATAAGATGCATGTTGGTCTCTCACTAGCGAAAAAACGAACTAACAACACACACACACACACACACACACACACTCTCTCTCTCTCTCTCTCTCTCTCTCTCTCTCTCTCTCTCTCTCTCTCTCTCTCTCTCTCTCTCTCTCTCTCTCTCTCTCTCTCTAAAACATTGCGGGAGCATTTAAATGAGCAATGGAGTAGCGTTACATGGACGTAGGAAAATTAAGACCCGTTTAAAATAATTTAAGACCTAGAACTCAATACTTCAGCGAATTTAAGACTTTTAAGGCCTTAAAATTTTGATTTTGAATTTAAAGACATTTAAGACTTTTTAATATCCCGCGGGTACCCTGCTGAAGAATGTGCAGGACCTGGAGGATTTTTCTGAAGAACATTGGGCAGTTTAACTGCTCAGGACAAACAAGGGACTCAAGAACAACCATCACAAAACAAAAAAACAGCCTTGGATCATCCAGGGAACGACACACAGTTTTGAGAATCAAAGGTTCATAAACTTTTGAACGGGTTATTTTAATAAATTCAGATTTTTTTGTCTTGTGGACTATATGTAAACATTTTTTATGTAAAATATCTTATTCAGGACAGTACTAAATAAAAATAACATGCATTTTGTATGATCTCTTTTATTTAATTAAAATGATTCCCATTTTCACAGATTCTGCAAGTGGTTCACATACTTTTCCATGCCACTGTACATACATGATATACAGTCATTGCCAGTTATTGACACCCCTGATAAATATGATCAAAGATGGCTGTAAAAAAAAAAAATCTGCATTGTTTATCCTTTTGATCTTTAATTTAAAAAATAAATCACAAAAATCTAACTTTTCATTGAAGTAAAATATTTGAAAGTGGGGGAAATCACATTATGAAATAAATGCTTTTCTCCAAAACACATTGGCCACAATTATTGGCACACTTTTATTAAATAAGAAACCTCCTTTTGCCAAGATAACAGTTCTGAGTCTTCTTCTATGATGCCTGATGAATTTGGAGAACACCTGACAAGAGATCAGACCATTCCTTTATACAGAATCTCTCCAGATCTCCAAAACGAATAATAATTCTGGCCATGACTGTACATGTGCATAGATAGATAGATAGATAGATAGATAGATAGATAGATAGATAGATAGATAGATAGATAGATAGATAGATAGATAGATAGATAGATAGATAGATAGATAGATAGATAGATAGATAGATAGATAGATAGATAGATAGATAGATAGATAGATAGATAGATAGATAGATAGATAGGTCTCTAAAAAATCAGGTCTCCAATTGAACATTTTCTAGTGACCGATCACATCTAAAAAATGTTGTTGGCCAAATTGAATTTCTTGAATTTTAATTGAATTAAATTGCATAAATTCACAGAAATTCAATTCGGCCAACTGAAAAAGTTAGATGTGATCGGTCACTAGAACATTTTCAATTGGAGGCCTGCATTTTTTTTACAGTGTATAAGGTCAGCCGCAAAATATCTGTGTCAAAGACCTTTTCATTTTCCCTCTAATTTCTCACTGCGTGTCTTTAGTAAAACAGTTAAAACAGCAGTTTTTTAACACCAAAGGAGGATTTGGGCTGGGCTGCCGCAAGCTGTTAGTAAATATGGCCCTAACTGAGATAAAAGACACAAACATTTGCATGTGAAATCAGTTCTTCATGTCTGACATTGTGATTGATAAAGGATTTAATGAGGAACTGAATGTAGTTGAGACATATTAAAATGTATGGGATATACTGTAAGTCTGTAAGTGTATTATTTGTAACATTCAAAATGTTGTAACTCACAGAGTCCTCTGTTTTCTTCCTCATGGTGCTCCACTCCGGAGAGAGAGCCGTGTCTCTGCTGAGAGTCCTTGTAAGAGTCCTCTGTTGTTCCCGTGTATCTTCACCGCCAGGAACATAAGGGTCACTGCGCCACTGCCGCACATCTGGACTAGCTGAACATCTCAACAGCACTGACGAAACACGAAGAGAGAAATCTTTAAAAACTTATGGTGAATTTCTTCATCTCTCTTGCATGTGCAGATGGTAAATACCTGGTTTTGGACTTAATACAGTTTCAGGGCATAGAGTAGCACTAGGTCGAAGCGTTAGGTCCTTGTCCTCCAGATTAGAGTCTAAAGAGCTCATGGGAGGAAGTGATGTCGTAGCAGAGACGGGCGGTGGGCTGAACAGTCCACTTTTCCTCTTACTCCACTGTGCAACACCAGAAACCATTCACATCCTTACATAAATATTCATATAATCATAAATTAATCGACACGTGCAGTTTCTCAAATTCCATACCTCAAAAGACGAGAGTCTTTTTACTGTCAAACTCCTGAAAGAGAAAGATCTTTGTCACATACATAAACACAAATTATTTTTTTGTCTATATGTCAGCACCAGTTTAAAATTGTGAATGTGTATGGACTAAAATAATAGAAACCAAGGAGAAAGTTAACATTTATCAATAAGGTTTTGTTTTGTTTTTATTTTATTTGTTAAAGGAACACGCCGGCTTTTTGGGACTTTAGCTTATTCCCTGTATCCCCCAGAGTTAGATAAGTCCATACATCCCATTCTCATCTCCGTGCGTGCCATAACTCTGTCTGACACACTCACTGCTAGCCTAGCTTAGCACAAAGACTGGAGGTAAATGGCTCCAGCTAGCCTACTGCTCAATAAGTGACAAAATAACGCCAACATTTTCATATTTACATGTTGTGCGTGTACAGTTACATCGTGTACTAAGACCGACGGAAAATGAAAAGTTGCGATTTTCTAGGCCGATATGGCTCGGAACTATTCTCTCATTCCTGCGTAATAATCAATGAACTTTGCTGGCGTACCATGAGTGGCACGCACGGAGATGAGAATGGTATGTATGGACTTATATCACTCTGAGGGATATGGTGAATAGCTAAAGTCCCAAAAATTCGGCGTGTTCCTTTAACATTAGTTAACATGAACTAACAATGAACAATACTACTACAGCATTCATTAATCTTAGTTAATGTTGATCTCAAGATGTTAAGATCGAAAATGTTATCTGTTAACATTAGTTAATGCATTGTGAAGTAGTTTAATGATATCTAGTAACAAAAATCTAATAATCAATGCATCAATGCATGAAAAAGCTGGCAGCAATGGTGTATTTTTATTTGTTATAGATGCGTCTCCACAAGATGGCGCCAGAACATAAGCGTGTCTCACCTCTGCTGTAACTCCTCCTCTACACTTTCCAAAAGACCCCTGCAGCAATGAATACAGTTCAAGTGAAAGGTTATAAAAAATTATGTAAAACCATAATGAAATTATAAGTCAGTTTCACTCATTTGACACTTACGGTGACTCTGGTTCATCTCCAGATATGCTCCAATCATCACATGATCCCTAAGATAAACATACTTCATTTTTTTACTGAGCGATAACCATGCATTATGACACAGAATACTTGGAATGAAGTGGGATAGGTGTGGTTTGTGTCTCATTGAGACCAATAAAACTGACCAGGTCAGGATAGGGTTCGGTCTCTTTCCTCCTGGGAGGGGTAAACTTGACCTGGTCAACTGAAACAAACAAACAAACACATTACTCACTTAAATACATTATTTACATATTTTTACTACCTTTCCGTTAGACTTTTTAATGTTTTGAAAGGAGTCTCATATGGTCACCAAGTCTTGATGTTTCTATCCAGCTATTTTTTATACAATATCACAAATGTGCATAGAAATAGGTGGATGGAAACTCTGTCTGTCTGCCTGTGAATGCTGTAATCTTACAGTCAAGATGTGTGACAATGGATTCTCAGTAATCATGGCATTGGCTTGCCACACGATAACACCCCCACACACACACGCATCGCACTCTCCGCTTCGCCTTGAATGTGACCACTGGATCCAGTTCAGGCGAGTGAGTGTGTGAGGGGGATGGAGAAGGACATGCCATAGGCGTGTGCTAAACAGTACCAGCTCTATGAGTTGTGTGCCTATTGACATCACTGAAGCTATGCTCAATAGCCGCCTTGTTAAAGCAGCACCTCCTCTGCTACACATCCATACATTAAACTTTCTAATCATGCACACGCTGCAATGAAAATAGACATGGCACTGACTTTGGAGGGGCAGTGAACTTCAGAAAATGGAATGATAAAAACATGACAACCATAAAAACACATTAAACATAAAAAAATAGAAATAAGTTCATTACTCCTTTCCTACAGACAATGTATCATTGCTTAACAATGTATACCAATACAAAATGTTTGAATTAAAGCTACACTCACAGAAGAAAAGGTTCTATATGGAACCTTAAAGGGTTCATTTTACATATATTACAACCTTTTAGGGGTTCTATCATATACCAATTAGGCATAACATTATGACCTAATATTGTGCTGCCAATACAGCCCTGATCCGTTGAGGCATGGACTCCCTGAAGGTGTGCTGTGGTATCTGGCACCAAGATGTTTGCAGCAGATCCTTTAAGTCCAGTAAGTTGTGCGGACTTGTTTGTTCAGAACATCCCACAGATGCTCGATTGGACTGAGATAGATACATACTTTTGATACTGACCACTGCAGACCGGGAACAGCCCACAAGAGCTGCAGTTTTGGAGATGCTCTGACAATTTGGCCCTTGTCAAACTCGCTCAAATCCTTACGCTTGCCCATTTTTCCTGCTTCTATATATATCCTACCCACTAACAGGTGCCGTGATGAAGAGATGTGTGTGTGTGTGTCTATTAATTGGCAGTGTATTTTGCCAGTTGATTTTGGAACTGACACTAGGAATAATTAGGCACAACTATCAGCTGATTCATATATTTTTGTAATCTAATCTATAGAATATTACAAATAACATAAAAAATGTATGGTAACTAAACTGTGTGTTTTGAACAGAATATGAAAATGTTTTGTTTAAACATTTGTTTAAAATTTACATTGCAAATAAGGACAGTGTTAACCAGAACTTACATTGTTCTTCAGACAAACTCCTCTCCACTGGCATATGTTTCCCTTTAGACTGGATTTTATCCGGGGCTGTGTCATTTGCCTTTAACACACACACACACAAATATTTCCGCTACAGATATTTGTCCACTTTGACAAACTGAACTCTGACATGCATTTTTGAAACGAAAAAAAAAACAAACATTAAATGACTTGACTTCTTAAATTAGGCCAAAGTTTCCCAAAAATCCTGTATCATATGCATCTCTTCACAATGTTCTTTATTTATCCTTTATTTATCTTATCCTGGAAAAATACTTAGAATTCTAAGTAAGGCTTAAAAGCTCAATAAGGCTTTTAGGAAATTCTGTATTGCTGATTTATGATGAACTAAATGAACTGCCAAAAACAGACAAACTTTCAGAACGATTCATGTCATGTCAGAATTACCATAGGCCTAATTATGTATAAGGAGCATAAGAAGTTTAGCATAAAAAATATGAATTTCAGAGCCAGATGGCATGAATAGAGTTGCCATCTCATAATCTCAACATGATGCGAGCGTGTCTTACTCTCACCTCTTCATTCTCCTCAGGACTGGAGGGATGGTGGAGGTCTGGGTTATTTGCCATGTCCAGAAGCTCAATCATCAATTTTCTGGTCAGTAACTGTGTTACGAACGGGTGCTGGGGAGAGAGAAAGCAACAATAACTTTTCCAGAATACTAAATTAATTTAACAGAACTCAAGAAAAATTAAGATTTCGATGGTCGATACGATTCCAATTTTATCGTAGCTTATATTCTAAGACCTGCTATATCTAAGCTCTGCTCACTATCAGTTTTAACTGAATTAATAAAAAGTAATGACTCAAATAATTTTAATTATAAATACTGATCTTATTTAAATATTGCTATCATAATATTTAAATATTTTATATTGAATGATTTTTCCCTAACAAGTCTTAGGGATTTAACACATCTGTCTTTCTAGTGTTATCTGGCAACATTACAAGAATCCTGGAAAAAATGTATCACAGTTTCCACAAAAATATTAAGCAGCACAACTGATTTCGATATTGACAATAATAAGAATTGCTACTTGAACACCAAATCACCATTAGAATGATTTCTGAAGTATCATGTACCAAAGAAGTGTCCGATTTATTATTGTCAACATGAAAGAAAGATTTCTCACAGGTATTTTCCCCATAATTTGACTTATGCTTTGTGTTGTTTTGAGTTTTAGGTAGGGTTGCAAAGGGGCTGAACATTTCCGGTATATGTCCAGAAACCTTCCAAAAGTTTCCGAAAATATCCAAAAAATCCTGGAAAGTTCTGGAAACTTTGCAACCCTAGTTTTAGGGTCAAAGGAAATGGCCGTGCCTTGAAAGTTAACACATCTCCTGACCACATGAGAAAAGTTGTAATATATACATGATATTCAACAGCAACGCAAACACAGATTATTGATTATCCAGTCACCTGGAGAAGAGTTTCTGCTGTTGGCCTCTTGCGAGGACTTTTGATCAAACACATCTTCGCAAAGCTATGAAAACCTGCAGACCTGCAAAGACAAGGACACAAACCTCTCAGTAAACTTTCACTTTTCTTTACCTTTCATTCTGTGAGGTTTTAAATCTCACCATTTGCTCTTGTCTTTCAGTTTGGGGGGCTGGAAGCTGCTCTTAGACATCAGCATCAGAGCTCTACAAGAGAAAAACACCTCAGCTCAGAAATGCTTTGTGTCACCAGGATATTTTCTGTTCTGGTAAATGAATTAGGTGCGTCATTCTGACCGCATGGGATGAAGGTCAAACATAGGTGGCTGTAGCTCTGCCAGCTCTATGGCGGTGATGCCCACTGCCCAGATATCACACAGATGGTTATATCCACCCTTCTTTTCCACCGCCGCCACCTCAGGCGCCATCCTAACATAATAAAGAAACATTTCCATTAGATAAGTCACATCCTGCAGTCTGACTGTATTCCAGGGTCCTATCTATCTATCTATCTATCTATCTATCTATCTATCTATCTATCTATCTATCTATCTATCTATCTATCTATCTATCTATCTATCTATCTATCTATCTATCTATCTATCTATCTATCTATCTATCTATCTATCTATCTATCTATCTATCTATCTATCTATCGATCTATGATGATCATAAAGATCATTGGTGCATGGCTTCTTTGATCTATTTAGGCATAACAATGCTTTTGTTAAACAAAGCCCTGGCCAGTACATTATTCAACATTTCTCCTTTTCTGTTCCATGGAAGAAAGATACTAATACAGGTTGAAAGGACACAAGGGTGAGTAAATGATACATTTTTGGGAAAACTATTCCTACAATAGCATTCATAAGAGACAGCATGCTAATTGCTTTAAAACAAGACAATTCTGCAGGATCTCTGTGCAGACGGCTCACCAGTAGGGAGTTCCTATGAAGGACTTCCTCTTGGCAACAGAGGCACTGATCTCAGCCGCAACCCCAAAATCAGCTACAGAGAGAGAGAGAGAGAGAGAGAGAGAGAGAGAGAGAGAGAGAGAGAGAGAGAGAGAGAGAGAGAGAGAGAGAGAGAGAGAGAGAGAGAGAGAGAGAGAGAGAGAGAGAGATACAATAATCTAAAACGTGTACTTCGCATTCTGTACTTTAGAGTTCAATAACACATAAAATCACTTACCCAATTTGACATCTCCTCGATCAGTAAGAAGAATGTTAGCTCCCTAAATCAGAAGAGAGATTCATATTTTTATTTAACTATTTTGAACATAAAAATCACCAAACCCACTACTTTTGCCAACAACATGCCCTACTGTTCAAAAGTTTGAGGTGGGTGAGATTTTTCTTTTTGTACAGAAATTAGTACTTTTATTCAGCATGGATACATTAAATTGATCTAAAGAGACTGTAGGCCTACATACTTTACTTTTTTTTTGTTTTATTATATTTCAAATAAATTTTGTTCCTTCGAACTTTCTCTTCATCAAAAAAATCCTGAAAAAAGGCATCAGTTTCCACAAAAATATTAAGCATTTATAATATTTTCAACAAAATGTACCAAATCAGCATATTAGAATATTTCTGAAGGATCATATGACACTGTAGACTTTCAAGAATTCATCACAGGAATAAATTACATTTTTAAAACATATATTTTACTGTAATATGTGACCCTGGACCACAAAACCAGTCATAAAGGTCAATTTTTTTTTTAATTGAGATTTACACATCACCTGAAGCTGAATAAATACGCTTTCCATTGATGTATGGTTTGTTAGGATAGGGCAATATTATGGCCGAGATACAACTATTTGAAAATCTGGAATCTGAGGGTGCAAAAAAAATCTAAATATTGAGAAAATCTCCTTTAAAGTTGTCCAAATGAAGTACTTAGCAACGCATATTACTAATAATAATACATTTTTGATATATGTATGGTAGGACATTTACAAAATATCTTCATGGAACATGATCTTTACTTAATATCCTAATAATTTTTGGCATAAGAGAAAAATCAATAATTTTGACCCATACAATGTATTGTTGGCTATTGCCACAAATATACCCGTGAGACTTATGACTGGTTTTGTAGTCCAGGGTCACATATATAAACTGTAATATTTTTGATCCAATAAATGCAGCATAAGAGATTTCTATCAGAAAAATGAAACAAATTAATCTTACTGACCCCAAACCTTTGAACAGTAGTGTACATTATGTCATAGTAAAGCCTCATTCACCTTAATGTCTCTGTGTATTTTGCCTGTCTCATGGAGATGATTCAAGCCCTGCAGAGTAAGAAAAGAACAGAAGTCTTTTCAAAACGAAGGGACGTGTCATTAAGAAAGATTGAAGCCTCTGATGGTCTTTTTAAATAATTAATTAGCCTTACCTGGAGTGTTTCCCTGCAGATGTAAGCAATCTGTTTTTCCTTTAAAGGTCCAGTTACTGTAGAGGGAATATTATATTAACTCACTTAACTGAGAGAGCAGTGGTTATTTTAATAAGGCATATTTATCCCATCATTATAAATAGTCTTAAAGGTGCAGTGTGTAATATTTATGAACATCTATTGAGAAATGCAATATACAAAAATAAGTTTTCAGTGGTGTATAAAGACCCTACACAATGAACCGTCATGTTTTTATTACGTTAGAATGAGGCATTTCTATCTACACACACCCTAACAGTGAAGTCGCCATTTTGCGCCACCATGCTTCTACAGTGGCCCTAAACGGACAAACTTCTCTACAGATCGCTAGCTACTCTCTGCTGTCTCAGACGACGACATCTTTGTCCTGAGTCGGCCACCGTAGCTTCTCTATGTGCTTTGAAAGGGAGGGGTGAGCAGTTGCAATTCACAACCTCAACGCTAGATGCCGCTAAAATGTACACAGGGCACCTTTAAATGCTTGCATAAAATACTAATGCCTGGTTTCACAGACAAGGCTTAAACTAGTCCCAGACTAACTTTAGTTAACTCAAAGCAACATCTTAAAATATGTAAGTGCCATTTGTTTTGTCTCAAGATGCACACCAGTAATGTATTTTTTCTAAGGCACGTTTATAAGAGGAACTTAAATGTCCTAACTGAACTAAGGCCTAGTCCTGGCTTAATCTAAGCCCTGTCTGTGAAACCAGGCCTAATTTTATTCAGGGTATACCTTGGTAGATATCCTGCAACGATCCTCCGCCACAGTATTCCATGCAGATCCACAATTTAGTATTCCTGAAAAGTTGAACAGTTCAGTGCACAGCCCTTGCACACAAAACATTTTCGATAGATACATAAGCACACACCCATAATTTACAGACATGACAAGAATCTCTTAAACATTTTGAAAGCTTGTGAGTGGGAACGCATGCCTTTGAAATATATTTCGGGAATGCACGAGTCATCTAGAGCATGTGCGCACACGTCGGCAACTATTTACAAAACCTATTTGGTGATTTGCGCTTTGTATCTGATTGTGTAACTCTGCCTGTATAAAACATGGGGTGGAATGCACCTTTCTATGCCCTGACAACTTCTGGAGTAATACCAGTGAAGGCTCAAACACTACCTTACCTGTGGTAAGTGCCATAATAGGCCACAATGTTCTTATGTTTGCATTCCTTCATCATTGTTATCTCCTGCTGGATGGAGGTGATGTCATCACCTGAATAAGGAGTGAAAGAATGAGTGAAAGAGTGTATACTGAACAAATACTTGGCCATAATAATCACAAAATATTTCAAGTATTTTCCTCCAGATGGCAGTGATTGACACAGATATTCTAGAGAGCAGTGTAAAAATAACTTATAAGATATAATCAATCATTACTACTTCATCTGAGCCCAGTCATTTTAAAATAGTTTTACTTGTAAGTGGCTTGACAGGGAGAACTATAATCATGTGTATTATAGTGCACATTATCATATAAATCCTTCACGCGAGGAATCGATCCAATAAAACCTCTATAATTTTGAGGGATTTGTTAGAAACGGCACACACCTCTAAATGTTGTCACATGTCCGAATGTATATAATATTTCATCCTTCATAACATTAAAACTACTCACATACCTGGATCCAGTTTAACAATTTTGATAGCAGCCATTTCTGAGCTCCTAATGTTTCTAGCCTGAAAGAAAAGGCATAATGTTACATTGTACTTTGTTAGATCATTTTGACTGTGAAATCAGAAGAGCCATTTCAACTGCTGCAAAACAGCCATTATATGCACATATGTATAAGAACACTTTCTTGTAAATTTAATATTAATCCCTTTTCAAATGTTTGGGGTCGGTAAGATTTTTTAATGTATTTAAAAGAAATCTATTATTCTC
Source organism: Gobio gobio (assembly GCF_949357685.1). Taxonomy (NCBI): domain Eukaryota; kingdom Metazoa; phylum Chordata; class Actinopteri; order Cypriniformes; family Gobionidae; genus Gobio; species Gobio gobio. The sequence continues at coordinate 59,475,210 of NC_137098.1, forward strand.
ACCAGGATTTATTGATCAAAATAAACAGTAAAAGCTGTAATATTGTGAAATGTTATTGCGATTTAAAAATAACTGCCTTCTATTTGAATATACTTTAAAATGTAACTTTAGTGTCACATGATCCTCCAGAAATCATTCTAATTTGCTGATTTGCTGTTCAATAAATATTTCTTATTATCCTCTTTGTTGAAAACAGTTGTGCTACTTAATATTTTTGAGGAAACGTGATAAAAACAAATTCAGAATTCTTTAATGAGTATAAAGTTCAAAAGAACAGCATTTATTTGAAATAGAAATCTTCATAACATTATAAATGTGTCACCTTTAATCAGTTTAATGCAGTTGGTATTGTATATCCATAATTTCACTTACAGTTTCTATAATTATTACATGGAAGAAGAATTGTTTTATTGTGAATTATTATTACTGGTATTGTTAATTAAAAAATTGGTAACACTTTAGTTTAGAATTCAATTGTCACTATTAACTAGTTGCTTCTTAGCATGCATATTACAAGCTGATATTGGCTGTTTATTAGTACTTATAAAGCACATATTAATGACTTATTCTGCATGACCATATTCTACATCCTTAAATCCTAACCCAATACCTAAACTACCTTAGCAAGTAACTTAGTAGCTATTAATAAGCAGTAATTTGACCCTAATCGAAAAACCAAAAAATCTATTTATTTAAAAGGAATTAATAGAACATTGTTGTCTTTTATCATATGGCCATGAGAGGCAATGTGCTATAGTGATTTTACTATAGTTCAGGTTCAGGGTTTTAGGTTTAAATACACATTTCAGTCATATTAAAATCACTGCAGCGTTTAAATTATATATATTGTGGTGGTTTTCAAATAAACATTTTACATTGTATGTGAATGCGCAAATGCAACACAGGGGTGAATAAATGTGGCTTTAAGGCCATGTTTACTTTGGTGAAATGTTTGGGATGCTGTAGAAAAGCTAGGAACAGATCCAGCTCTCCTGGCAGGCATCTTAATGACAAATATCCTAGTGTCAGCGGCAGCCTGCTGTGTGTCCTTCACTGTAACCTTGTTCTGTAGCCATAGCCAAGAGCTGATGTTCTTACTTTATCTTTCTAGACCGTATGATAGGCCTACTGCACCATCGGTTAATCACTCTTCTGATTGTATACCATACTGTCTAGATTCAACTAGTCAAAGATTTGTCAAATTAATTTAGCTTTGAAATGAAACGGGAAACTCATGTACATTAAATGTGTTATACATACAGAGTGGTTTATTTAAAGGTTTGCTATTATGCTTTTTTACATGCTGTGTGTATTGCACTAAATAATTAAATGAATGTTGCTGTTTGAGCATGAAAAAGGTCAAAGTTACAAAGCACAAAGTCATATTAGTACGCACTGTTTCTGAACTCAAGACGCCTCGATTGTAGTCTTAAGTTTTCTTCCGGGAATGAACACGCCACAATAGGCTTAGGCAAGGCTTAGGCAAAAAGGCCTGGTTGAGTTGCATTAGTAGTTGAAACTCGTGGCAAAGGGGAGTGACATTTCTGAAACACGCTCGAAGACGTTGACACCACACTGATCCAGTCGACCAATCAGAGCGGATTGTGCTTTTTGGAAGGAGGGGCTTCATAGAGACAGGAATTCAACAGAGCATTACTGACAGACTGGGAAGGGTGCTGCAACAAATACACCGATCAAGCATAAAATAATTCCTAATATTGTGTTGGTCCCCTATTTTGCTGCCAAAACAGCCCTGACCCACCGAGGCATGGACTCCACTAGACCCCTGAAGGTGTGCTGGCGTATCTGGCACCAAGATGTTAGAAGCAGATCCTTCAAGTACTGTAAGTTGTGAGGTGGGGCCTCCACAGACTTGTTTGTTCAGCACATCCCACAGATGTTCGATTGAATTGAGATCTGAGGAATTTGGAGGCCAAGTCAACACCTCAAGTTGTGCTCCTCAAACCATTTTTGTTTTGTGGCAGGACGCATTATCCTGCAGAAAGAGACCACAGCCACCAGGAATACCGTTTACATGAAAGGGTGTATATGGTCTACAACAATGCTTACTTAGGTAGGTGGTACGTGTCAAAGTAACATCCACATGGATGGCAGGACCCAAGGTTTCCCAGCAGAACATTACCCAAAGCATCAAACTGCCTCCGCCGGCTTGCCCTCTTCCCATTGTGCATCCTGATGCCATGTGTTCCCCAGGTAAATGACGCACAAGCACCCGGCCATCCACGTGATGTAAAAGAAAACGTGATTCATCAGACCAGGCCACCTTCTTCTATTGCTCTGTGGTCCAGTTCTGATGCACAAATGCCCAGTGTTGGCGCTTTCGGTGGTGAACAGGGTGGACAGGGGTCAGCATGGGTACCATGACTGATCTGCGGCTATCAACTTCTTGAGCAATTTGAGCTACAGTAGCTTGACCCTGTCGCCGGTTCACCACTATTCCTTGGACTCATTTTGATAGACACTGACCACTGCAGACCGGGAACAGCCCACAAGAGCTGCAGTTTTGGAGATGCTCTGACCCAGTCGTCTAGCCATCACAATTTGGCCCTTGTCAAACTCGCTCAAATCCTTACGCTTTCCTATTTCTAACACATCAACTTTGAGGACAAAATGTTCACTTGCTGCCTAACAAAACTAGGAATCTAAATTTTTGCTTTGGGCTACACATAAACATAACAAATCAGCCATTTCTGGACAAAACCTGGAACTTCACTGAGCTGCCTTCCTGTTGTTTTTCCTGGCATGCCAGAGGGCTTCCTGTCATGACTATAGTGCAACATTCTCTTAATGGTTTAACTGTGCAACCTGAAATAACGCAGCCACAAACCAAGAACAATAGCTCGGGCTGGGTATCTGTCCACACTTTGCCCAAAAATCCCCAAAACTTGTTATTCTTTCTGCTGGCATAGTCACACCTGACAAGTCCATCAAATGCAAACCAGACTGTTTTGTTCGATGGCAGCTGGGAATCCTCACCATGAAATATTTTTAGATCTTGAGAACTTTCTGACTCAGAGTCGAGAGAGCTAGAGGACACTAGAAAGGATTCTTTGTGCATTGTATGATAGGCATTGTAAGGGTTGTTGGCTCACCCACTGAATTATGATAAAGTGGACTGTGTTAGGGATTGCAAGAGTGACACAATCTCCACATTACTTCAGCAAACATACTGTATATAAGAGAAGGAAAACACACGTTTGCACTTTACAGACCTCACCACACCTGCGCGAGTCTTGGTTTTAAGGTCCAGATTTGTAACATTCCATAAATGTTGTGGTTATGCTAGTAAGATCAGTCGAATCAAATATCTGAGGCTATCCTATTAAATCACAAACTACTTTATATTGAATTTATTTTGTTTTTTACTTTTCTGTTTGTAAAGGGCTGTTTTGCATTGAAGACAGAGAGACTGAAGTTACATATTCTGTTGAAAAGTAACACCCTAGATGCCCTAACAGACATTTAGACATACTAACAATGATTAGAAAGTTATGTGCAACATTACGTTTGTGTGCATCTATTAGTGTTTAATGTGTTGATGGGGTGTGTGTCTTTACACATACTGTGAATACTATCACTTTAGAAAACTAAACTGTCCAGTCAGTCAAGTAATATCATAGCTCGGGTTTCTTTAAATATGCAGCATAAACAAGGACATTTACGAGTGAGCAAAAAAAAAAAAAAAAAAAAAAAAAAAACGTCAACATCAACAAGACTCCCCTTACAAAAACGAGCTGAGGAGGTACCATGGTACATGATGGCATCAGATGGTACCTTGACATTTAACGTGATGCTGAATAACCATTCCACCGTATTTTCATGGCACTACTATAAAATATGTCTAAAAACACAGCATACCATGTGCAGAAAAATGATCATCCTTTTTAGTCATTTTTGTTAGTAACCCAAAAGGCAAAGTGTTTGTGTTTTGTTTTCAAATTGTTACAGTGCGGCATGCATTAAATCGTAGACGTAGATTTATGCTTAATGCGCATTCCTCTAAAAATGATCACCTAAAAACAGCCTGTCTCACCTTAAAGACATCTCCATAGGTGCCGCTCCCGATCTGTTGAATAATCTCATAATCATCCAAGGGATCCAAAAATGAAACTCCTATAGTATTCATGCCGGCAGATCTCTTTATGTCTCACTTATTCATGACAGCTGTCACACAGTTTGATGTGCAGTAAACTCTCATCCTGGTGCGCTGTCATCAAAAGTGGTGAAAGGGAGAGTTGATGATAAAACTGTAGGCTAAAGATTTAATTCACGTAATGCAAATCAAAGACAAATATTAATGTTCACATCCAGTGTAATCACCGACTTCGCCTTGTTATCTTTCTGCCTGTCCTTCTCACTCTCGCTCACCCGTGGTCACAGTAGAAATCAGTTCTTTGGAGTCGGATCTTTCTAATGAATCGATTCGCAAAATCGGATTGAACAATAACGAATCGGACTGAATAGATCCGAGCAGTTCTCGTCTTTTCGAACATGTCCGAGAGGCGAACCATTCAGAAACACGTATATAGCCTACGATTTGATTCGTTTTATATTTATATGATAACAACATGTTTAATTAAACAGATGTAAATGGATTTTATTAGGCTATGTTTAATGAAAATGTAGGTTCTACCTTTATGATAAGATGAATCATGGCACTGAACAGTGGAATTACAATACACACATTTTAATGGAAAATACGAATTTACATTAAACGTTTTGAGTCAGCGAACTCACGAGAACTCAAAAGAACCCCTTTTAAAAGAACAGTATTTTTCAACCGACTCTTTGAAATGAGCTATTCAAAAGAACCGATTCGCGGACACGAGCGGGCTTCACCATCACTAGACGCGATACTCTTCGCTGCGTTTGCGCATGTGCAAAGCATCAAAGGGTAACCACATTGCAAACTATTTACATATGATAACCCCTCACAACGTGCGTGACAGTAAATAAAAGCCAATAAAACTCGCTAGATTTGTTCAAGTTGTTTATTTAATGGAAAATACACTTTAACAGTGAGAAAATAATTTTTAAACAATCACTGCATTTCCCCCCCCAAAAAAGGATACTTGCTTTGACACAACTGTAGCCACCATTGAAAGAGACCACCAATGAAATCCAGCTGTTATGTGGAGAATAACAGAACAAGTGCAACACCTACTCATGTAGGCTGGGAACCCCAATAATTTGTTAAATATGTTAGACTTGTGAAGCCAAGAAATTTCAGAAGTTTCATTGTATTGCATCTTTTACAAAAACCTGATCAACACAAACAAAAAATTCACTTTGGCTTATTGTAATCCGGGTTTACTTTCAAACAATAAAAAAACTAATTTGCTGGTGGATGATAGATGAGTTTTGTGACTTCTTGGAACTAGGAACAGTTATAATAAAGTGAATTAAATAAATTCAGCATCAGCTTATCAGAACATTTGTCATTTCCAGGTAAACTAATGAACTTCACTCCAGGTGAAAATGAAAAAGTCAAAAGAAAGAAAAAAAATTTAAAGAGTTTTGCGAGGGCGTTTCATGAAGGACAAGGTGTAATCTCCAGAAGGTGTGGGTTTCTGTCTCTTCATCTGCACTTGAGACTGTGCCGTGAGCTGCAGTTTAATGGCACTAGAGTTGATCTTGGCCGCAGAAAGCAGCTCCTTCATACCCTTCATCTTCTCACTGTGGAAAACCACCACCGGCCCACCCTGCACTACTGGTGGCTGGGAAGGTGAAGGAGTGGGACTTGGGGAAGATGGCTCATTCTTGCCATCAGACTCTTTACCTCGAGTGCCGGCAGAGGAACGACGGCGTCCTCCTTCTCCTCCCACCTTTTTGGGCACTGGATTTTGAGCGGGCAATGCCGCACTTGGAGACGACGGCCCTGCTTGTTCATCTAACTTGGATTCTCGCCTCGGGCCCCGTCTACGCCCCTCGCGTAGGTCCTCACTGGATTGGTCATCGTCGTCCACTGGTTCTGCATCTTTGGTGATGATTGACACTTTTTGCCTAATCTGAGAAAGAGTGAATACATAAGAGTCTAGATTATAAATGCCATTTTAATACAATTTGAAATGGACCGTTTCACATTTCCGGGGTTTCTCAGAAGCGGAAGTCATCATAGTTAGGTAAACTTTATTAGTGGTAAAGGGGAGACGACCGCAATCCTTTTTTTATTCCAATCAGCGCCAATAGCAAAATAAAAAATCCATGATAATGTTTCAACAACTTTGCAAAAGAGAGAAAAAATCCTGAGGGATTAATTACAGCAGTCAGAAGAGAGAATGATATGCCATCAATGAATGTAATGTAATTTACTGCCAAGGTAATACACTACCAATACACAGCCCATCTCTAAAAAAAGTGTCTGTTTAAATTTAAATAGGCAAATACTTAAGAGTCTATGATTGGATCATTATTGCAGTGATTATTATGTTTCTAGCATGTTATATGTTTGAAAGAATGGTTGGGAGGAGCATGAAAAATCATTCACTAGCCTGGATGCCAGCCGAACTTAGCTCCGCCCACAACATTTGAGGTCGGGAAGTTTGGTCTGGACTTGATCCGTTGGAGCAATTATGCTCGAACCAGAGCTGTTCGGACCAATCAAATTATCAGGGCGGGCTTTATACGATGATGGACAGATGATCAACAGTAACGTAATCATCCACATCACCAAAGAGCGCGTGGGTTGAATTCGTTCTAATCCAAAATGGAGAACTTGTTTGTGTATGCATTCACCTTTACTATTTCTCTCAAAAATGATGATGGTGTTGGTAAGTACTCCGTGTATCCTTAAATTCTTTTTTACAACACAGGCAAAGATCGTTTACACTCATCATCATCACCTTCTTCCAGTGTGCGTGCAGTTGAGTTCTGCTGACTTGACAACTATGCGTCGCTCAACATACGTCACTTACTCCGTTGCTCTGATTGGCTGTAGTGTAGCTCTATCCAATTGAAGTGCAGAGGCATTTTCTTTCCTGGTTCGGTTCAAACACGCCCCATAATCACAGCCCAATGGAGCAGCAGACTCATATTCTGACTAGAATCTCAGTATGACAACATCAGGCTATTTATTTCCATCTTAAGGTGCATCAATTTTTGGTCAAGATCTTGTATTGACAATGCAAGAGTCCAGCACTCTGTAAAGTCTCCTCCAGCACATCCCAAAGACTTTCAATTAATTTAAGGTCTGGACTCAGAGGTGCCAATTTATGTGTGGAAATGATTCGTCATGCTCCCTCCCAACCATTCTTTCACAGTTTGAGACTGATGAATCTTGACATTGTCATTCTGGAATATGGGCATGATGGTCTTCCTATATGGTTGTTTAAGAAATGAAATCCTACACACTCCATCAATTAGGGTTAGAAGAACTGTTGCCAAACACATAACATGCAAGAAACATAACCACTGCAATAATCATCCAATCATTGACTCTTAGGCATTTGCCTATTTAAATCCAAATTGTTGGGGGATTTGTTTAGGGTTTATTGAGAAAATCTCGGGATTTTACCTGTGCATCAAAGCGACTAAGGGACTGAACCAGGTAGGTGGCCCAGCCTACATGAAGCACTGGCGTGGGACTTCCTTCTTCCCATTTACAAATCCCATCATAGAACCGGAGTAAGTGAGCGAAGCACTCTGGGTCCTGAAGGGCAGACAAAGCAGCGACCTGTCTGGGCTGGTCCTTTGAGGTAAAAGCATGAATAGAGGAAATGTTCACAACCTTGTTCAAAATAATACTTTTTTTTTTAAAGTGTTTCTTTTATGCTTAATTAAACAAGACCTCTTTTTCCATTTCATCAGCCCCTTCGCCACCACTTTCAGCAGCAGCTGCTGTCTCTTTAAGAAGGGTTGGAATGACATCATTAGCAATGTCAAAAAACTCCTTATAGATCTCCTCGTCCTCTCTGCAGTAGTTGTAACTGTAGACCAAGAAAAACAGTTTATGGGATTATATATTATATTTTGTTCTTGACAATATAAACACATGCGCATTTTATAGAAGTGTATGTTTTAAGATTAAAAGCATATATACAGTACACAACAATTTGTATTGCTAATTACGTTGTTTATAATGCAACAAGACTGGCATAGTTCAAAGCGGCACAAACAAAATGAAGATACGTCAGAGGTACAGAGGGTAGGAGATAGCTAATGTTGTCATGAAGGAAGAGGAAACAGGAAGAGCAGGAAAAGGAAGTGGATGGGAGTGAGCAGTAGTGCTAGGCGTGCTTTGTGCAGACATCCTTCAGGACTTTAGAATCAAGTATTTTTAGCACTATCCGTCCACTGCACTGTGTTTAGAGGGAGGAAAGTACAGATTGTCTCTGTCGACGGGGACCAATGCCAAGGCTAAGACAGGAATGAGCTTTCTAAACACTAAGGACAAACAGCATGAGGCAACACAGACAATGCTGGCAAACATCACATTTTCCATTTGGCATGAACATTCAAGAGGCTTGAGGTGCTGTCAAATGACAATATGATAACACCTCAAGCCTCTTGAATGTTCATCTAATCATGACTGTGCAGTAATAAGAGAAACATTTTAGTTTAGAGATTGATTCAGCCTTTTTACATACAGTTCTTTACTTAGGAAGGCATTACAAGCATGAATGAGTTTCAAAGAGAGTCATTTAGAAAAATAAGCAATAAAGCAGTTACACTGCCCCCTGCTGTTAAAGTCTAATTAAAATAAAGGATAATTGTTGCATTTTCAAAAGGCAGTTAAACAGTTGAGTTTTGCCGTTTTCGAATCCATTCAGCCAATCTCCGGGTCTGGCGGTAGCACTTTTAGCTTAGCTTAGCTTAGCATAGATCATTGAATCTGATTAGACCGTTAGCATCAAGCTCAAATGACCAAAGAGTTTCGATATTTTGATATTACGCAGCGCCTGAAAATAATCCCCAGCACGCTCCCTGTGCAAGCAGGTTGTCACGTTGGTTATGTTGACGAAAGTTAGCCTATTTTCAGACGCTGTGTAATATCATTGCGCCGCTGCACCCATGGTACGGCAGCAAAGTTCCTTGATTATCATGCAGGAATGAGTGTTTAGTTCCTAGCCATATCGGCCTAGAAAATCACAACTTTTCATTTTCCGTCAGTCTTAGTACACAATGTAACTACAGAAGAGTCAAGTTTTAAATAGGACAAATATCGAAACTATTTGGTCATTTTTGAACGAGATGCCAACTATACAATGATCTATGCTAAGCTATGCTAAAAGTGCTACCGCCAGACCCAGAGATCAGCTAAATGGATTCGAAAACTGTAAAACTCAAATGTTTAACTCTAGGGGAGTTGAAAAATTAGCTTATTTTCAAAAATAGTGGAGTGTTCCTTTAATAGACACAACTAAAAAAAAAAAAAAATCTATATCATTCAATGTTCAGATTTCTATGGTGCTTGACTTACTCTTGCATTACTGATGCAGCCTCTGCCCAGGAACGCAAAGCATCTTGGACATTTTTGTGCCTGTAATAGTACCCTGCTAGATACATGAAAGGGTAGATGTGCTCGTTGTTGTAATATTTTTTAGCCGAGTCAACAGCCTAGGGAAAACAAAACAGAATAGAGCAATTTAATAAATGACAACCTTGTAAATATCTGTGATATAGTTTTAATCACATACCTTAAGGTGAATAGAGAGAGGGTTTTCCTTGCCAGTCATGGGTTCCTGATCTTCAAGGTCAGCCAAAGTGCCCATTGCCATGGGATACCTTCAACACACCCAAAACGATCAGAAAGAGTTATACACAATAATCAGATCAAATGAGTTATATATCCCTGCTCTGATTTATTAGACACATGTCACACCTTTCCAAATCCCCTCGATCATACAGCACCCACAATAGCCTCTGAAGAGAGAAAAAAAATGTGTCAAGAAACTAATCTGGATGACAACAGATACATAAATATGCATGTGTGCAAACAGTTACAGTGAACAGTACATAATAAAGCAGCCAATAGAATGCAGGAAACATAGAATGATGTAATGAAAGTTAAAAACAAATAAAAAAGACATACTTGCTGGAGCTGGAGTAACTCTGTACTGTCTGTGTGCAGATCTAGAGAAGGATTGATGGCGCAAACCATGAACGCTACTTCCATATTCCTGTTGCACTTCATGTAGGAGCCTTTAAGATATAACCAGCTCTAAGGAGAAAGAGAATAAAATAAATGATTTACAACATATAAGAATTGCCTCATTTCCACTACCGTTCAAAAGTTTGGGGTCAATAAGATATTTCAAGTTTTTGAAAAAAGTCACTTATGCTCATCAAGACTTCAGTTATTGTAAAAACAGTAAAACTGAAATATTATAACAATTTAAATATGTAAATACATTTTAACCCTTAAACCCGAAGTGTACCACCAGTAACCCCCACCCACGGGCGCCACCTAGCAAAAAAAAATTATAATATTTTTCAATACTGCCTTGATCAACACAAAATAGGTGTAATTTGTAAGTTTAGAGTCTGACCTGTACAATGAATGTAGCCAATTTGATTAACTCTTAAGTAATGCTAAGTTATTTACTGATACATAAAAAAAATGCTTTCATAATTTATGAAATTCTTTTTTGTACCATGTACTGTAATATATCAAAAACATTATACAGCTCAGATAGTCATGTGTCATGTACAACAAGCATAATTGCTTAGGCTTTGAATAAACATGAGGGCATTTTTGTATGTGAAGCCTCGAATGACCCAATGTAAATAATATACAGATGCTGCATTTATGTCACGTTTTCGCTCGTAACTTCATGAAACATGTTTTGATCGAAAAATGGCCCATCATTATTTACGGCAGATTAACCAAAAATCAACATAATCCATTGCGTCGATCACGAGATATTGATCTGGATTAAATGTTGCTGCATCTAGATTTAAATTACAACACATAAAACTCCACAGGCCCACATGTCGCAAAATCAAATGTAGCTTACATGTGGCGTTTTTGCTAGTAGCTTCATGAAACATGCATAGAAAATGGGACATCATTACTTACAGTGGAGGCTCCCGATTATTACAAAATCAACATAATCCATTGCGCAGACCACAAAATATTCCTCAGAGAGGAACAACAATATTAAAATGCCTTCTGAGTGTCAAGGGCTAAACAAAAAGGCTACATTTGTCCCAAATGCTGTAACTTTTGATTATTTTATGCTATAACCACAATTTAATCCAGATGCAGCTCACATGTAGGGGAACATCACCAAAATAAATTGTCCTCCTACCTTATTTCCTTCCTGAGTTATTGCATGTGAAATAAGAAAAAAAAAATGCCTTCAGGGGTTAAAATGTAATTTATTGCTGTGATGCAAAGCTACATTTACAGCATCATTACTCCAGTCTTCAGTGTCACATGATCCTTCAGAAATCATTCTAATATGCTGATTTGGTGCACAAATACCATTTATTATCAAACTGAATAGTGTCCAAAAGAGCAGCATTTATTTGACGTCTTTTGTAACACTTTTACTGTCACTTTTAAACAATTGAATGCACCTTTGTTAAATGTCAAACGTTTGAACGGCACAGTGTTTATACAGTAGTGCTCATCATATCATGAATAATAAAACATTATGTACCCTTTCAGTGACTCCAGCACTAACAGTCTGACCTCTTCTGTCTTCGTTGCCCTTCCCATGCCATGTGACCTCTGCAGTCTCTTCCCCACCCTTGCCAAAGATGACCCAGGCATGATCTTCGGAGAGAGCGAGGTGAACATCCTTCAGGCCCAACACCTGACATGCAGCCACCACTGCAAAAGCTACTCCTGAGCTGTCCAGCTTTGTGCCTTACAGAAAGAGAGAGACACAAATGCAATATTAATCTAAAATAAATGGCCAGATTTGTTTAATGTCATTAAATATCCAATGTGCGAAGATCTACCTGTGATTAGACTGAAGAGGGACTGAATATGTGCCCTGTCCTTGAAATACGACCGACTAAGACTGTTCCAGATCACATCTGAGACCTTTTTCACAAGCTCACGGCTGGAGCTGCCAGTCGGTTTGCGGTACTGCGACATGTCAACAGCACCACGAATCTGGGCCAGGAAGCGTTCATAGAGGGCAGATACGAGATTCAGCTCGACTGTGGGGAAGCAAGAGTTGGTACAGTCAGGTTTAAGAGGTTCATAGCGGACGCCCGGGACATTGACGGGAACAACTCTGTTGACGGCCAGGAAGTGCTCTACAAAACCCAGCACTAGGGACAGCAGGGCCAGGTCTGGTTCTGGGTTTTTAAGCTCGGCCTCGAAAAGCTGCACCACTCCATCGATGCCCCGAAGAGGGAAATGCTTCTTCTGAGCCGACCGAATCCCCATGGTTAGTGGTTGAGTTCAATCCCAGTCTGATGTAATCTTGAAAAAATAATATAACATATTAATATATGAACTGGTCAAAAGTTTGAAACATTACTATTTTTATTGTTTTTGAAAGAAGTCTCTTGCGCTCATCAAGCCTGCATTTTTTAATAAAAAATATTGTGAAATATTATTACAATTAAAAATAATGTTTTTTTAATTTTAATATACTTTAAAATATAATTTATTCCTGTAATGCAAAGCTGATTTTCATCAGCCATTACTTCAGTCTTCAGTGTCACATGATCCTTCAGAAATCATTATAATATGCTTATAGTTGGCATAGTCGGAAAGAGTTGTGCTGCTTAAAATCTTTTTATGCCCGGTGATACTTTTTCCAGGATTCTCTGATGAATAAAACGTTAAACAAATAGAAAGTACTTATTTAAAATAGAAATCTTTTGTAACAATATAAAACATAACCGTTTGGGATTAGTATTTTTTTTATTTTATTTTTTTTAAGTAATTAATACTTTTATTCAGCAAGGATGTGTTAAATTGATTTTAAAAAAACGGATAGTAAAAGACTGTTTTGAATAAATGCTGTTCTTTTGAACTTTTTATTCACCAATGAATCCTGAAAAAAGTATTTAAAAAAATATATTAAGCAGCACAACTGTTTCCAACACTGATAATAACGGAGTATCAAATCAGCATATTAGAATGATTTCTGAAGGATCATGTGACGTGATGTATAACAAATACAACAGTTTTTAATTGAAGTGACGCCCAAATAACAGCTTTAATCAATATATTTCAGCCCCGTGTCCTCCCTCCTTGTGTCCTGTAGATACAAAGAATGTATGTCTTATCTAATGAATGAGTGTCTGATAGTGTGGGCAGGAGTTTAGGCTATTCTTTGCTTACAAGGAAATACATATTTTGCATTGCCATAGTACAGTTACATTTCTATTATACTACAGTACATTAATATATACCATGGTACTGCATAATAACCATTTATATTTGATTGACATCATTGGAAGCCAAGAAGTCAGTATAATCTAAGAAAGGGGAAATCCCAGAGACACGTGTAAGACCACAGCACACGTCCTAAATGTAAAATGTTACTTTATATATTACAAGTAAACGTTTAAATGCAAAATAAAGCTTTTGGGCTGGCTGAACATGACATTTAACAGGTTGAATATTAACTGGATGAATATGATGCCTAGTTAGAGTTTAACATACTGATACCGATGGGAGAAATTTAACTCAGCTGTCTTACTGTATATTATTATAATTATAACCCAGATATTATCAAAAAAGGAGCCAGTGGTTGGAATTTGAGCAAGGAAAACAAGGCAACTGCAACCAATGTGAGTCTGGGCGGACATCTGCGTCATGAGGCTAGCTAGCTCACACAACAATAGCCGTTTCTGGTGTTTTTCCGGCTTAAATGGCGTTTAAAAGGGAGCAGATTGGTCTCTCCTTACTTTCTAAACAATAAAGCGTTGCTTGGGTTCATTCTCACAACATACCTTTGTTGAAATTACATCCACATGCTTTTGTTTTGCCCCGTGCTTTTGCCGCGCAGTCCAGAGACAGCCACTCCTACAAAACACCGGAGCCGTACACAATCCGTTCGTACGTCCAAACGTTGAATCGGGTGAATTATGCTTATTCCTATTGTGGACATATCAGCGAAATAAAAGTTCTTCCTGTTATCCACAAGCATTTTGGGAAATGTAGTCTTCGACCTCATCTTGGCGCTTTGATGACGGTTGGTGGACCAGCTTTTGGTGCATTATCGCCGTCAATGGGACTGGAGTGTAAAACGACGCGGGATCTATATTCGTCTTTCTGCTATCTAGTATCTAATATAAAAACATTAATGTTTTAATTTCATTTCCGCTAACTAAACGTTTGTGCCACTTTGTAGTAGTAAATGTGTTTTTCCTTTTGCTTCTGCATAGACTTGTACTTCAACAACCAGGTCCATTATTTCATTATTGTCTTCAGGTTGCAAACTGCTTACAAGTTAGTCATATTTTTTTTCTTTTTTCTGTTCATAACTGTTTTAAGTCAGTTACATAAAATGTAGTATAGAAGTAAGTCTTAACTCTCTGGTAGGCTACTGTTCGTATGTCGGTCAAAAATGACAGTTTTTTATTTCATTGAAATGATTGTTCGATATTTAAATAGTTTTTTTTTTAAATATTTTTTATTTTTAGGGGATTTTATGGTACTCAATTATATTTATGCAGTAGTTATAATCCATTTTTGAGCATGGATCTAACAATGACATTTTTTGTCACAATTAACTCTTTAAAGGCACAATATGTAATATATTTGGATTCAAATATCCAAAAACCACTAGAACAGTGTCATATATTTTTGTTGGCTTATGTACTTACCAGTGGCGGCTGGTCAATAGAGGGCGCTGGGGCGCCGCCCCCATCAAAATTCCAGAAATATACATGTATACAAAAATGATATAAAAGTTAAATAAAAATAAAATAGTTTACTCATACGATGTGCTGGCTTTTAGTAAGAGCCTCAGCATTTAATAAAAACTGGCTTTGATGGGTTAACTATTTTATATGTTCTTCAATATGTTTCATGCGGTTTCATGCATGAGGGACGCCGGACAAATGGACGTCTATCTGAGTCTAAAAATATATGGGCAGCATGTGACCTGAAGCTGGTCTCTAATTGGTTCTTAAAGATCCTCCTCCGGGACGCAGGTCGTTGCGTCCCCTGGCAAATCAGAATTATTGGATGCGTGTTATTTTATCCAATCTGATTGGTTTCTCGTCACCTGTCATTCAACTTTCCGTTCTTGGCCACTAAAGCGAAAGTGCGCGGGGCGACACAGTCACGTCCGACTCCGCCAAAACCTTGCTAGGATGATCAGTTTTGTAGATGGCAGCAGTTAAACCAAATTCTTTCACAAGGCGTTCGTTGGAAGATCCTGAACCGGACCAACGCGATTTACAAATCCAGCAGCAGGCCATTGACAGGACGCAGCTGCACTCGGAGCTTCACCTGCACTTGTAATGAGAAACGTAGGTGGCTGGCTGGATGTGTTGTTAGCAATGCCCTTTATTGCTTTCCCTGTCTTTTATTCCAAAGTGTCGGTACTGAAGTTTTGTGGACAACAACCAGGGTAAGAGACCTCAAATATCTGACTGAACAATGCAAACATCATGACACTACTGAGATGACTTTAATCAGAGAGTCATTGAGAAATTTGCTGGCCAGAAAGAAAGGAGAGCAAAATGTATGTTCTAGTAGTCAACATGCTTTTTATTCTTTTGTTTTTCCTTTCCTCATTCAATTATATGTGGGAAATGAATGTGTAAAAAGATAAAAGTGAAGACACTGTTTTCTCTTTAATGCTTGAATTTAGTCAACATGCATCTTGATACTGCTCAATCTCAGCGCCATCAAGCTACGCCTTTGTTTTGAATAGGCGACCTCTAACGCAGAAACTACATAGTGTGCCTTTAATGCTTTGGAGCACAGACTAGAGTTTGGTCTCTTTTTTAAAGCTAACACTGTGATATTTTCCCCCATCTAGCGGTGAAAAGGTATATGACCATCCAGTGAATATTAGTTTCTGTTCCTCTCTGTTCCTCTCAATTCCGATTTTGTTTTAACTCCTACAGTGGCCGATTTAGTCCAAGATTAACATGGCTTCCAGTTCGACCTCGTCCACATTCGACACGGTGCCATCGAGTGTTAAAACGTGAAAGGCTAAGCTTGAATTTACTGGTATGTCCCTCTTTTGGCTAATGTACTTTCAAGATGGAGGGGCAACATGGCGACCCGCATTTGAATTTGAACCCCTCACCCCGTATGTATTTTCAATGGCATATTTATAAATTCACGAGAATACTTTATTACTTGAAAGAAGTAAATGTACATTAATGAGCACATATATTTTTGAATGAACTAAGTGTTTTTAGCTAAGAATAAACTAAAAAAAAGTTACACAGTGTAGCTTTAAAGACAACACATGGCAGACTATTATTTTTAAAAAAGTGTACGTGATAAAAGGTACATTTTACATTTATTGTTATGAAAAATTTAGTAATATTTTCAATTTTTATATGCAATACTTTTCAAAACACATTTTACTCTAAAACTGAGAAAATTAAAGCCATGAGTCGAAACAAGCTGTGTTCCAAAGTAGAGGTTGATATCTAGAAAATGAGCTTTCAGTGAGAATTTGTTTTTGCGCATGCGCAGTACCAACCGTTTCGATAAAATTCGCCTCCCATTAATTTTTTTTCCCAGGACCATTTAACCTTTTCGAATCATGCCATGATTGTTTTTGTATGTTCACACAGCGAGTGCCAAAACCTTTTCTGATTAAGTACAAAAATAATATATATATATATTAAATCACTGTACCCACAGTAAACATTTTCCCTGACACCACAGTAAATTCCATACAAAACAGGGAAATGTAGTCTAATCTCGCCCCTTCTCCACCATCAAGACATTAACCAAAGGATGGCGCTGTTTCACAAGAAATTAAATACTGACCCAGCATTAGCGTCATCATGGTAGAAAATATCTCCAGCGCACAAATGTGAAAACATTAGGGTACATATTCACGAGCCATAGAGTTACACAGAGTTTACTGTATCTAGGTATGCGAGGATATATTAGACATAAACCTAATCCAAACTGATAGGTTTCAGGGTTAATAACGACTGTTGGGATGGGCAGAATAGAATGAGGAAATCTGGCAATTGAGGTTGATATGATTATTTTAATGACTGATAATGTAAATAACAAACACAGATGATAGTTTTAGATCATACTTTAATACAGAAGGCCTTTGTTTACCTATCTATAAGCAACCCATCGACCTCCCTCACCCTAATTATTCCCATTCTCTCTCTCTCTCTCTCTCTCTCTCTCTCTCTCTCTCTCTCTCTCTCTCTCTCTCTCTCTCTCTCTCTCTCTCTCTCTCTCTCTCTCTCTCTCTCTCTCTCTCATGTACCCGCCCTGTTTGTCTTCCACCGCCCCCATCCACTGCAACATTCAGGCAGGTTCACCTAATGTGTGTGCAGGCTCGGTGACGCCGCTGCTGTATCGGGGAAATACTCGGTGAATCGGGAACCTTCAACCAACGGCCACCACCTCAACGACGCCTCTGTGCCACAGATCCTGTAACGCAACACGACAAAAAAATGGCAGATCCAATGACCCAATCTTCTCAGATTTCGTCGTCACAAGGCCTAAACGATGGACATTCTGCAGCGGCCAAAGACTCAAAGTTTTCCGGTAAGGGAACGTGAACGTCAAGACAACAGTGCCGTTGAATTGGTTCTGTTTGTTGAATTTGTTGTCGTGTGTTTATTGACATTTTTAAAGGAACCAGAGGAAATTAATTTGGCAGGTTGCGCTGAGCGAGGACAATACGAGCTGATATAGTCGATTTGAATGTATACACATGTCTAAAATGCCTTGAAGGTAACTTAATACTGGAACTCTCCGGCGTTATGCAACAGCCGTGCACTGTTTATTTCTCACGTACACTTTTCCATATCGCCTCACTTTGGCATAATAGAACGATTATTGACTGTACACTTTGCAGGGATAAATGGCATGGCGGATGTGGGACTCCGACTGAATGTGTTCTCATCCACTGCTTTGACCTGACGTTTATTTTTAGGAAAAGGCCACGGAGAGATATGAGGACACATAATACTTCTTTGAACTGAAATGGGCACATGTTGCGGCTCAGCTGATGATCTGCAGTGCAGATGCATCCGAAACTGGAGGACGGTGTAAAGGAAGGGAAAAACTTGCTTACACACCCCATCTACATTCTAGCGACGTGACAAAGCGAGAGCAATCAATAGAGCTGTCTAGAGCCAATTATGAATCGTTCCGAGTCTCGTCAATGAATCGATTGAATGTTCAGAACCGAATCAGTTCTTGATTCAAACCATAATGTTTAAATTAGATTTGAATTAATTGTTTTCATTTTTATAATTTCATTTATATTAAATTGCATGGCTGCAACCCACTGAACAAGGACATATGACATTAAAATAAACGCCTTTCTAAATATAAAGATCATACACGCCTACATATGGCTATAATAACGTTTTGTAATAATGTTCTGTAATACGAAAGAATCGATTCGCAGGATTGATTGAGTCAGTCGTCCTACCATCGCTACTGTCATGTCTGATGGCTTTGTTAATCATTTCTTCTCGCTTGCCTGCAGTGTAAACACTCTTTAGGCGATACATTTTTATATTTTAGAAATGGCAAACCAGCCCCCATTGCACTAAATGCAGTTCAGTTTGTCCATCAGTCGTTCTGTGGATCACACGCGGGCCTTTGTTCGTGTATATTTTTCCGTTTTGAAAACAATACAGTTACATGATGTCTTTGTTCGGGCTATGTATATTTTTCCGCTGTGAAAACAATGCCGTGTGGCTGTTGTTTACTAGGGACGTTGGTTCACTGCTCGTCGGCATATATGGAGCGCTTCTGTCCTCCTCGGTTTGGCTTTATTTAGGCGTCTGGGAATCTAATAGAATTAGCAAGTGAAGTTAAGACTTCATGACGTCACCCTGCTCTGAATTTCCAGCAGGGTTTAAAATGTTTGATGCCTTCAAATACTGTTTGGCTCTTGAGCTATGGCACATCGAGTTCAGTTAGGGGTTAGGATCTGAATATTGCTGGAAGGATGTAGACACGATGACTGTCTATCACAGACACCATATGTGAAGGTGACTTATTGAACCAGATGGTTAAATTTAGCTGCAATGGCCTTCTGAGATGCCTGTGCGGGTGCCATTGTCACTGGACAGATCATAATGTTACACAAAGTTTACCTATGTAAGGTAGTAAATAATGCCATACATGACCAAGTATTCTGGGTTAAATTCATGTTAAGCTCCATCGATAGTGACTGAATTAAGTTACGCACTTTAATTTGTAAATCTATAACGCAAGCATGCAATGGTTGCCTCATAGACTTCCTAGTTTCTAAGTGCATTTGTTTGTGAGTGACGAGATGCGCCTAACAATGTCATGCGATATATCGCCCAGCCCTACTGTGTGCATCTTGAGACAAAAGCACTGATATATTTTAAGATATTTCAGTTAAAACAGCTCAAACATGCAATTTAGTCTGGGAGTAGATTTAAGCACTGTCTGTGAAACCGGTGGTCAAATATTATGTTTATGGGTAGTTGACATAATGTATGTATAAGGCTAATTGTATATTCCAGGCATTTTGATTACTCCCCATTCCTTTTAAAGGAACACGCTGACTTTTTGGGACTTTAGCTTATTTCCCGTATCCCCCAGAGTTAGATAAGTCCATACATGCCATTCTCATCTCCGTGCGTGCCATAGCTCTGTCTGACGCACCCACCGCTAGCCTAGCTTAGCACAAAGACTGGAGGTAAACGGCTCCAGCTAGCCTACTGCTCAATAAGTGACAAAATAACACCAACATTTTCCTATTTACATGTTGTGATGTCTATAGTTACATTGTGTACTAAGACCGACGGAAAATGTGGACGTGGACATTAAATGTAATTATTTGCGAAATAAACATAAACAACAAAACGAAAGGAGCGGCAGCGGTTGACTGCGGCATATAAGCATACTAAAAACAGCAATGTAAAATGTCCCAGGCTCTCATGCCCTGCTTTATACCACAGTAACGTTAATCAAACTTTGAATACATTAGCTCATCCATGAACATGATTTCTGAGTCTTGAGTTCCGTCTGATTGCTTTCCATCAGCTGTGGAAGTGAAGACGACAACTCCCTTGATCCCACGCTCATCCAGCATCATTACTTGAGTCTTCAGTGTCACATGATCCTTCAGAAATCATTTTAATATGCTGATTTAGTGCTCAAGAAACATTTTCTTATTATCAATGTTGAAAATAGTTGTGCTGCTCAATGTTTTTGTGGAAACATGTTTTTTCAAGATTTTTTGATCAATAGAAAGCTCAAAGCATTCATTTGAAACAAATCTATTATCACTTGATCAATTTAATGGATCCTTGTTGAATAAAAATCTATACATTTCGGTCAAAAAAATCTTACTTGTCTATTTAACAACGAATCCTGAAAAACAGTTTACACAAAAATATTAAGCAGCACATATGTTTTTTTAACATTGATAATAATAATAAATATTTCTTGAGCTTCAAATCAGCATATTAAAATGATTTATGAAGGATCATGTGACACTAAAGAAGCTGAAAATTCAGCTTTGCCATCACAGGAATACATTTTAAAATATATTAAAATAGAAAACAGTTATTTTAAATCGTAATAATATTTCACAATATTACGTTTTCTTACTGTATTCAAAAACATAAACAAATCTTACCCCCAAAATTTTGAATAGTAGTATATGTTAAGCTGCATGCATAGTAATTATAAAAATGCTAATTCATGTGTATATTGATATATATAGATGTGCATTTTGCTAACTTTAGATGATATAAAGCATGCCACAATACAGGGCATGTCAACGGCATGTAAACAACCGATAGATGTTGTTGGAAGACCTTAACTTGCATTCAACCCAGAACAATCCAATAAAAATATGTCATTCTATATGGCACCATGAGACTTTTAACTGATCATCTAGACAAACCGATACAAATACTGTCAGCCTCTTTCTTTCTGGGTGTGATGCCTAAGGTCAGTACAGCTGGCTGAGACAGCAGTCTTAAAGCTTTAGGTGTCATGATTCAGTCCCCTCAGGAATAGAGCTGATATTGCTGGCATGACAGAGATGCCACACAGACTCTTCCAGTGTCAGAGGCCAATCCATTCCCACTTTAAGCAATTCCCTGTAACATAAGCCGTCTTGGTGCATTTAACCTTTGCCCTCGCAATAGATAGTATCTAGCTATCAGGTCCTTCACCTTATTTCCTATGTTTGCTGGCTAAACATTACCTGTGAGCCAGCCATTGTAAGATGTCAGATTGTGATGCACATGGTTATTGCACATTCTATATGACTGACTCATAAGCTGGGGAAAGAACTTCAATCAAGACGACAGAGGGTGTGTAGATTTGTCAGGGTTTTGGTGTCCACATCAATGGTGCAAGGCGTGTCAATTAGTTTTTGGGTGTGGTTTGGGCAAGGAATGCCGCGAAGCAGGGGTACACTCCTTATGTGTGACCAGTAGAGCCTGCCCTGTATAAAAGTGCTGTGCTACTAGATCAACCTGTTCTCTTTAACTTTCTCACCACTCTCACTGTTGGCACGCCCTGTTCTTTTCGAAATTCCAAGATAGATTAATCCATTTTAGGTGACCTGGTGTTGCCTCTACAGCTTGCCTATCTGTCGAAAGTGGCTAGTTCTGGATGAATGCAAATATTGTTTGCTTCCAAATCACATTACATTTTGAAGTGTTGCTGAAAATGGCTTCCCTTAACTGGTTGCATAACACAGTGGTGCAACATGTGGGTGCTTTGCAGGGTTAGATGTCAGAAAGTATGGGAGGCATCATTGAAAATTCCATGAGAAAGTTCCACCGTTTGAATATTGTGAGTAAGTATTGTGCACTACGCGGATGATTCATCGAGGGACGTGTATGTGATTTAGTTCTGGATGTGCTAAGTAAAAAGTGCCTCTGGGTAGATGATGCATAACATGAATGCACTTTTTATTTCTTTTTATATTGGTTTTGTTTTTAATAAGCATCAACTTATATTAATGTATAAGCAAAAGTGTATATTTGTAAGTAATTTGACTGGTCACCATTTCTTTTTTTTTCTTTCTTTTTTTCATCTTTATGGAAGTTTTTTCCTAACAAACTTAAAATGGTTCACATTTTCATATAATAAATCAAATTGTAATAATGGATGCTCACATAATAAACAGAAAAATCTTTTTTAACTTTGCATAAACTATTAAAAAAATGAAATATATTTTGTTTTATATTTGATTTTCATTACCAAGCTATAATTCGATACTCGTATTATAAAGTGGTCATGTGAGCCTTGTTGATTAAGAGCTATGGGTGTCCATTTTGATAATTAGATTTTTAGCATTTGAACATTTAATTTATATATATTTTTATTTTCTAAGAAAAAACTTCCATACACCTTTTCGCCTTCACTAGTGTTACAAATGAACTTTTAAAAGTACAGTATTCTGTGTAGTTTTGTCAAGTAATATAAGCTATATGCATACAATAATGAGAAATGCTTTTTGAAATAGCTTTAGAACGAGTACAGCATGTCACATCACATAAATATTTAATTACACCAATATTTAACTGCACCAATTACAGTAGATTATCTCTTAGAACTTCCTTGCATTTTTAGATTAAAGGGATAGGTTACAAAAAAAAGTATAATTCTGTCATTATTTACTCACGCTAATGTCATTCCAAACCTGTATAACGCAAAAAATCTTTTGAAACAGGTCTCGTTTGTTTTGTTTTATGTTTGTTTCCATACATTGAAAGGGTCCAATGTAGTTTGGACCCCGAACATTCTTCAAAACATCTTCTTTTGTGGTCCGCGGAAGTTGTACAGGTTTGGAACAGCAGAAGGGTGAGTAAATAAGGATAGCATTTTTACCTTTGGGCCTAGCACTATCCTTTTAAGTCATGTAAGTTGATGAGGAAAGTGCTGGTTATTGGCTATATCAGCTGTTTTTTTGTCTTCTTTTTTTTTAGTTTCTTGAGATGCAAAAGGTGCTTCGCTGGGCATTTCACTAACATTTTCCCCTTTCAAATGTAGAGTATAAGAAGGATACTGAGACTTTTCTTCTCATTCTTCTGTCCTATTTTATTTTTTCAGATTCCTTTTTTTCTTCGCCTGTATCTCTCATTCAGTCTCCTCAAGGCAAGTGTATAGTTCTCTTCTGATGCTCGCCTGCTTCTCTACCTTTTATCTTTCTCTTCATGCTCCTCTGTCATATCTGTTCTATTAAGAATGCTATTTCCCGCTGGGCTGCTGCTATGACACTCTCCATCCCTCTCGCCAGTGACCCTCTCCTCCTCTATACCAGACTAGATGCTCGCAGTTGTGGCTTCTTTTTGGAGTTCTTCCTTTTAGGCGTAGGAAGTGAAGCAGAGGACAAGCGGAGGGAATCTACTGATTGTTTTCACGGAAACCATAAGAATTAGATCTTTATAAAGCTAGAAGCTAACCCATTTCTGGGGAATATCATCAAAATGTCCTCTCCTTCAATCTGTACGTTCGTGAGAACTCGGTTCTCACCTAAAAATTAACAATCAATCTAATAGTTAGTCTCACACCTGCACGCCACCACTTAACCGTGTACTGTGAAGTGCAACCCCCCCTCCCCTGACCAGCAGCCTTGTAACATGACCCTTGCTGTTTCTAATGGTGACCCCTTGCAATCATGCATGTTGGAATCCATAATAACAGCCAAGTCCCTCCTGTTTTCAACAGTTCTGAAATCCTCAAACTTGGATTCACTTCGTGAATGTTCTTCAAATGAGGTCATCCACATTTCCGTGGCTGATTTTCTGACGCCTTATTTGATCTAACATGGTCTTCCTCTTGACCCTGTAATATATGGTCTCCCAGTCTAAAAAGATGAACTTAGCCAGTCAACAACCTGAATGAATCCTGGCAGCAATTTGTGGCTACCCCCTTTTTACCATTAGTATCCCCTGTCATTTCGTCGCCACCCCACATCGGACACTGTTCACTGATTAAAAATGGGAAAGCTAAGTCCCCACAGATGCTTGAAATTCAATCGGCTCCAGTTTATACCCACTGCAAACATGATTTAGGTCAGCGTTACTGTGGGTCCAGCTTAATCCCAAGATTGCCACCTTATTTTAAGACAGCAGAGAAGTTCAAGTTCACTTTGTGCGAGAGCAGAATCCTAAAAATGGATCAGGTTGGTGTCCCTGAGGATTCTTGTCCTTGATGTCCCCCCTCCCCCACAACAAGCCATGTTTGGAGCTCCAACCCCAACACGGCACTGGTCCTGAAGGTAGAGCGACACTGGGGAGGGATCTAGCAACAGGACGCTGCTCGGGGTTACTTCCCCATGACTGCTGCGGCTGAATCTCCACCTGCTTTTTCCATGCATTTTGCATGTTGTCTTTTACCACAGAGTAAGAGGAAATCCTCAAGATTTAGACGTTTTGTTTGTGTTTGTTTGTGTTCTTTCGTTTCCTGTCTATTTCCTTTCAACTTTTTTAGCATTTCTATATAGGAAGCATTAGCGTAAAGTAGATTTTGAGTAAATCCCACAAATCTTTAGATATAAGTATCCTCACAATGTTTAGAACATTGTTATCTTGAAGAAATGTATTTCAGCTAATTATATCAGCTATTTAGAAACTGTAAAGCCTAGAACTTTAGATGCTTTGATTATGGAAAATATTCTTTGGATCGTTGATGCCTAATGAAGTTTAGAGGCATCTGGTCTGAATTACATTACTCGTCATAATTGTGATGCTTAGTTTGCACAATGAGTACACTAACCATAAAGGGTTAGTTCACCCAAAAATGAAAATTCTGTCATTAATTACTTACCCTCATGTCGTTCGACACCCGTAAGACCTCCGTTCATCTTCGGAACAGAAATGAAGATATTTTAGTTGCAATCTGATGGCTCTGAAAGGCCTCCATTTACACAATGGCACGGTTCACTCTCAAGACCCTTAAAAGGTACTAAAGACGTCGTTACAAAGTCCATCTCACTACAGTGGTTCTACAATAACTTTATGAATCGGCGACAATAGTTTTTGTGCGCAAAAAAACCCTAAATAACGACTTACATAGTGATGACGATTTCAAAACAAGGCATCATGAAGCTTCGAAGCGTTATGAATCAGTGAGTCGAATGATGATTCGGATCGCGTGCCAAACTGCTGAAATTTGCCGATTCAAACCGCTGAATCGACTCGCTGATTCATAACGCTTCGAAGCTTCATGATGCCTTGTTTTGAAATTGTTCATCACTATATAAGTCGTTATTTAGGGTTTTTTTGCGCACAAAAACTATTGTCGCCGATTCATAAAGTTATTTTAGAACCACTGTAGTGAGATGGACTTTGTAACGACGTCTTTAGTACCTTTTAAGGGTCTTGAGAGTGTAAAGTGCCATTGAGCCAATGGAGGACTTTCAGAGGCATCAGATTTCAACTAAAATATCTTCATTTCTGTTCCGAAGATGAACGGAGGTCTGACGGGTGTCGAACGACATGAGGGTAAGTAATTAATGACAGAATTTTCATTTTTGGGTGAACTAACCCTTTAACAGAAGCTTGAAGAGATGTAGGGACTAAAGTTTGAACAGTGGTGAGGAATAACATGTAAACTATTGAATCTATTTTCAGAAGGGTTTATTTTGAAAAGGCTTTAGGAAAATACTAGTTTCTGTCAGTGAAAGTTTCTGACTAGTGCTGAATGTAGCCTACAGCATGCAAATTCAAAGATTATATCTTAAAGTAAAACCAGGAAATGGCAGGTTTTGAAAGGAACAAAATGATTAGAATGTGGTCGTTACCGTGGAACCTGTTTTATCTCACCCTACAGAAGAGTCAGGAGAAATTAGGACAAATATTGCTTAAACGTATAGCTTATTTATTCATTTAGGACAATATAAGTTTTACCATTTTTTATTTGTATTATATATCTGTAGTCAGCACCATTTGGCCAAGACTGAAAAGCTAATGTTATGCTAATCAGTGAGGCCATACGTTGAAACATAGGGGTTGTCTTCGAAAGGGAACTGGCTTGCTGCCTCGCAGCCCAGTCAGTGTATGACTTCACAGGCTGTGTCTGTGTTTGTAGGCACCTCCTGAGGTTTCCAAGGCACTGTAAAGTCTTGTTATAACAAAATAAAATTAATTAATGCTTGTTTAGTTATTTTAATGCCAATTTCTTTTTAATTGATATTTATGAATTAATTTACTCTTCTAAAGTATTTTTTCTTTATCCACAATCGCCAAACTGCACACATAGATCAACCAGATGGAGGCCTCTTAGTAGACAGGATGTGACGCAAACATTGTAATTGGATGTGCCTTGTTACTTGCCTACCTCCACATAGTGCCTGTGAAGACATAATTTTCCAGCTTTCGGACACAGCCATTGTGTTGCATGTTAAAATGGTCAGGATTTCCATTTTCAGCATGTGTCCAGCATTCAGTTTGCTGCATTCCCCATGCTCTTGTAATTCTGGCCTCATTGTGTCATCTACATCATAATTTGATTTCTTTATCCTCTTTCTCTTTTTTTTTGTTTAATTAGATGGTTTGGCAGTTGAGGCATAGCTCAGATAGCCATTTAGTAGTTTCCACAATATCAGTACTTTAATCATTTAACACATTCTTTGGTTATTTAAAGGGTTAGTTCACCCAAAAATGAAAATTAGCCCATGATTTACTCACCCTCAAGTCATCCTAGGTGAGATGGTGGTCCAGTGGGTTAAACCTTGGAACTGATACGCAGAAGGTTGCTGGTACGATCCCAGCGGTCACCACCAGTGTGTCCTTGAGCAAGGCACTTTACTCCATTTTGCTCCAGGGGGATTGTCCCTGTAATAAGGGCACTGTAAGTCGCTTTGGATAAAAGTGTCTGCCAAATGCATAAATGTAAAATTCTTCTTTCAGATGAATAAAATTGGAGTTATATAAAAAAAAATGTCCTGGCTCTTCCAAGCTTTATAACGGCAGTGCATTGTTTAGTTTAAGTCAATAAAGGTGTATCTATTCATCATATAACTGTCATATATTAACGGGGGATTAATAAAGGCCTTCTGAAGCGAAGTGATGCGTTTGTGTAAGAAAAATATCCATATTTAAAACTTTATAAAGTAAATTATCTAGCTTCCACCAGATCACCTTCCGTATTCAACTTAAGGAAAAAGTGTAGTGCCTCTCACAGTTCAAAATGCTTATGCTACGTCTGACGACATTGCAGACCAGTTACGTTTTTCCGATCTGGTCGATGAAAAATGTTTATATTTTTCTTACACAAATGCATCGCTTCGCTTCAGAAGGCCTTTATTAACCTCATT
The DNA here is from genome assembly GCF_949357685.1 of Gobio gobio. Lineage (NCBI taxonomy): Eukaryota > Metazoa > Chordata > Actinopteri > Cypriniformes > Gobionidae > Gobio > Gobio gobio. The sequence continues at coordinate 59,502,587 of NC_137098.1, forward strand.
GAGCCGTGTGGAGCAGTTATATGATGGATATATGCACTTTTATGGACCTCAAAAATGAAACTACAATTCACTGCCATTATAAAGCTTAGAAGAGTCAGGACACTTTTAAATATTTTTTTGTATTATTATTTACAGACACAAAAGCATAAAACAGCAAACGGCATAGGACAACCAAGGACAAACATTTACACACAGCCAGGACTTTTTTAATATAACTCCAATTTTATTCATCTGAAAGAAGAATATCATATACACCTAGGATCACTTGAGGGTGAGTAAATCGTCAATCATCGTTTTCAGTTTTGGGTGAACTAACCCTTTAACTGAGGATACTGAGTACTACTTTTTGTTTGTCTGTTTTGTTTGTTTCTTTGTTTTGGGGGGTTTTGTTTGATTATGGATGTCATCTGAGTTAATCAGTTGTGTAAATCTGCCCCTACAGGATAAATGCATTAAAAACATTAAGAAGTGTTGTGTGTGTGTGTCATTGAGATTCCTCAATGGTATCAGCACATTATCAAGCTGGCATGCAGACATCAAACTCCATCCATTAATATGTGGGACCATGCAGTGTGTGCATGACCGCTTTAGCTTCAGTTAAATGGATGCAAGCAATTAAGCATCTTGGGAATGCTACATAAAGTACCAGTGTAGCTGCTGATTGCTAAAGTTGTTGGGATCTTTTGCTTTGAAATTTTACTGCTTTTAATTTGTTAAAGACAAACCTGAGCTTCAAATATGGTCCCCTACTTAAGCAAATCGGATTTAAGGTAGAGTTTGCCTTTATCTTTATTTCCAACCCTCCTTTTCCTCCTCTTTCCTGCTTCATGATGGATGCAGACAAAAGAGTGGTATTGGGCTCTGACAAGCCTTCAGAAAATGTGGCTACCTCTCTTCGCTTTTCTCAGTCAAGTTCCTTTTCTCCAGTTGCTTATGGAATTGAATCTTCAGGATCACCTGGTGACAACATAGATCGTACCTTCAAAGAGAAACGGGAGCTTTTTGATTCATCTTTTGCCTCTCAAAAGCAGGACTCGCCTGTAAAAACTTCCCCAGTATCTGAGAGAATCAAAGCATTGGAAGCTTTAGCTGCGAAGCAGAATGATTTTGATGGGGGGTTTCCACATTTTAAAGAGCGTCACTATGAGAAGTCCCCTACAGAATTGCAAGGAATTTCCTCCCGCTTGTCCTTTCAGAAAAGGACCGCGTCAAATGATCAGGAATCTCCCGAATCACCCTTCGAAGTGCTTGGTGAGACAAGGCATGGAAGTGACTTTGAAGACACTGCTGACTGGATGAGAGCTCACTTACCTCCTGCACCAGATTTCAACATGGAAGATCCAGGTCTTGATGAGGAAAATGAGTCTCCCATTGTGCAAGAGAGCCCATCCAAAGTGATTAAAGCAAACAATGTTGATACAGCTGAAGTTTTAGAACCTTTTGCAGGAGTTCCTGATCAGTTCATGGACAGTCCTATCAAAGTTGCAGATGACGTCAATCAGTCAAAGGATGATGATAACAAGCAATCAAAACAAGTGAGTGTTGAAGAAGATTCGGAATTTGACCTGAACTTTTTACCAACAGCCTATATGTGGGACAAGCAAGAGAAGGCTGATACAGGCACTCAAGGCTGTCAGATATTCCCTGACAATCAAGAGCTTCCTTCCTCCCCTGCTCCTCCTTCAGATTTTGAGTCTCCATTACCCCCTGTGTCCCAACAGATGGAGCCTAGTTCTACACAACATTCCATCATTTCGAAAGAAAATTTGGAGCCTGCTGATATCCAGGAGGTAGACAGCTCTGGGGAGTCTGACGATACAGTGATTGAGGAAGCCATAAGCATCCCAACAATGGGAAACGATGACCTTGACACCAAAACCCACAAGGAAGAGGAGACCATGCCACACAACGAGAAACAGCCAATGCAGGTACCTATTATTAATGTTATTGAAACGGAGGATCAAGTGTTAAGCGATGAGGAAGAAGAACAGCTTGAGGTAGAAGAAGAAGAGGAGGAGGAAGAAAAGTGTCAGATATTGCAAGGTGAGGGCAGAGGGTCACCAGAGCAACCCCACTCAGAGGTTTCAGAACAGGTATCTGTGGAAACTCTACATGAAGAACGTAAACCTGACCATGACATTTCCTCTCAGACAAATCAAACAGACTCGGATGCTGAGCAATCTCCTGAACACAAGGTGATTGACGATGATTATGAAAGTGGCATTTTCCTCCAGTCCTCCCCAGACTCAGGAGGTCTGAATTTCGAGGACTCTCAAGAGCAGTCATATATGTCTCAGAATTTAGTGTCTTTTGAACCCTTTAAAGAGTCTTCCCTTGAAAAAGAGATTGACAAGACTGCAGAAATACTTTCTGATCTTCCCCCTGACATCAGTTCCCCCTCAAATGAGCCCAGTGATGTAGAGACTTACCTGGATCATTATGCCAGTGAAGAGCTTGCTTTAAAAGACCAGCTGAATTCGTCTTTTTTTAAGGAGAGTAAAGGTGAGAAAACAGAGCTTTCAAAGTCAAACTGTCTTCCAGATAATCAAAATATCAGTGTACCTGTACAAGAATCCTTTGATAATATTACAGATGATTTCGATGAGACACCCAACGAATGCAAACTAGACTATGAATCTGTGCCTGAGCCTTCCCTATTTGACAATTCATCTGACATTCCTGATGACATTGAGACTATTCTCTCTCAAAACAAAATGCCAAGTGTTGATTCAGAAGATCAAAAGTCAACCGTGGAAATCAAGACTTCTAACTTGCAGGAACAAGAGGAGTTGCCAGTGCAGTCCATTGAACAACAAACCCCAGTTCAAGAGAACCCACCTGCACCATTCCCCTCTTTCCACAATGAGCAATCTAGCAAAATCAATGATGTTATTTCTGAGCCTCCGACAAATGAGGTTACTGAGGAATCAGTGATAACGAAGTCTGAACCTCGAGTTGTGACCCCCAAAGATCTTTTAGATAGACCGGATTCGCCAGAGACCATGAGTGATACAGAGACGTTAGAAGCAGAATGCTCAGTAACAGCAGCGACTGACAGCTTTGTGGAGTTCATGAGGGAGTGTCTTAAGTCACGGCAGGATGAGGAACCTGAGGGCTTCAGTTCCGGACACAAAACTATAGACCAGAATCCCAAATCTGATGCTCCTCCTTCCACTCAATCCTCCCCTGCAATGATCATGGACTTTGAGCAGGAGCGCCTCACAATCTCTGCTTTGAAAGAGCTCGGGAGCAGCCAAGAGGAGGAAGACGAGAATATTCCCACAATGAAGACTGTCCTAACCCCTGATAAAGCTCCACTTCCTACACCAAATCCTGAGGCTTCAGTCACCTCATCTTCTCAAACTCTTCCAAACGAGTATCAGCCAGTACTTCCCAAAGAGGTAGAGGCAATCGACATTTGGGTAGCAGAGGCCTACCATCTTGCAGAGCATGTCTTGACAGCAATACTAACCCACCTTTCAGGTAACATGTCTTTCTTCTGGGCAAGCAGCCTGCTAACCCTGCACGCATAGTACGCCCAGACACTAGACCTTACTTACCTCTTTTTCTTTATAACTCCACTTGAATTTACTCAACACTAACCTATAAGTATGTTTCTGAAAAGATGGCAAAAACTATTAATGTTATTACAGGTTATTACAATAGCCTTATGGAGATTCTAAATGTCTTTTAAATCTTTAACTTTCATCGTGAGCAGTTTTTTTTATATTATAAACAATTAAGCTAAGACCAATCGTAACATTATATGTACTAAATTGTATTTTTGTTCTGTGCCTTGTCTCATGACCTTAAATACATGACGGTATAATTTTAAAAGGAATGGATATAAACATTCCTGCAGGGTGGCTGCATGGCATGCACGGCCCTTAAAGTCAGGTGACCGTTCATGTCTAGTCTCAGGTTTCATCTTTTTATGTAACCTACAGAAAGGCCATTGGGAATGAAGTCAGGGTGAATGTGTCATTTAAAAGAAGTAGCATTATCTTCCATTTGACAGTTAGGCTATTGTTATGTGTGTACTGATCTTGTGTGAGACTAGAGAGAAAGTGATGCAGAATAATTGGTTTTATGCCATTTTTTCACTTAAAGGCAGAGATGTATAGTAACGAAGTAGAACTACTTCACTACTGTACTTAAGTACTAAAAGGCAGTATCTGTACTTTACTAGAGTATTATTTTTTTCTCCTACTTCCACTTTTACTTCAGCACATATTTTCGATGAGTTTAATACTTTTACTCCGATATTTTTTTTATGTGCTGCATCGTTACTCGTTACAATTATAAAAATGTTACGAATAATTCCATTCCAAACCCACATTACCGCGCATGAGAGAGCGCGTGCGAGAGAGAGAGCCCCGCGAGCGCGCATTTACTGTCTTTAAAACAACACGAGCGTCTTGCGCTCAAATTGCTCTCTATTTGTTTACATAGTTAATGTGCACTGTGAAGTAACATATACAAACAATGAAGAGCTTGTTAGTTATTAGTCTAATACATTAACTAATGTAATGTTAACAAATCAAACCATATTGTAAAGTGTTACAAACAAATCATTTACTCAGAACACCTCTTGAAATGAGAATATAAGTGTGCTTACCCCATTTTTTTTTAGTACGAGTGGTTATAGTAAGATTTAATCTTAATGAACTACAGTATTTTCAGGTTATTTATATGACAATATGTAGAAAAATTACCTACCAACATTGTGATTGTCCTTTAGCTTAATCATTTGAAATAATAAAAACAATATGATGTTCAAACTTTTGACTACTTTCTTTAATAACTACATAACACAATACTTGTACTTTTACTTTCAGTACTTGAGTAGTACATTTTAAAATAAACTACTTGCAATACTTAAGTACAAAAAATGTTGAATACTTTAGTACTTCTACTTAAGTGTGGTGCTTAAAGAGCACTTCAACTTCTACTCAAGTCACTTTTTTGATAAGGAACTTGTACTTTTACTCAAGTATGTGTCTCTAGTACTTTATACATCTCTGCTTAAAGGAGAAATGCTTGGCCTTTACCATAAGGACAGTATATATATCCCCCTTTAAGTTTGGGGGAATTGTTGACTATTTTGTTGTTGTTGACTATTTCCTTGATTAGTCTATGCACTATTATTAATTTCTTTTAAAGATATATATTAAATTAGAGCCTGGATGTTTTAATTTTTGTATGTTTTCTTTTTGTAGGCTACACATCCAAAACAAGCTGAGTAGGTTTCCCTCAATTACTTTACAATGAACTAAAGCCGGGTGCACACTGTGTGATTTTGGCCGTCTGAGACAAATTTTGAAATCCTAAAAGATTTCTCTGATCCTAGGCTAAAATCTGAAGTCTTTGATCCTTCGTTTGACATGTGCACCGACAACCGATTAATGACCGTTGTGATCAAATTTTACCTCGTACAAAATTCTGGCAGTGTCAGAAGATTTGAGGCGCAATCCTGCAGTGTGACTTCTCCTAGGACGACTGTCAAATCAGGAACCAATAGGAGCGCAGAACCTGATGACGCATTTCGTGCGACAACATCAAATCACAACAGGGAACATGTCGAAAAGAGTCAGGTGAATGAAAAATGCCACCGCTTGTTTTTGTTGTTTGCTGAACGCTACCATTGTGTCTGTGAATGCGGCTCACCGTTACCGAATGTGTCACAGATTGATGACGTAAAACTCAGTCCGTACGAGGCTCTTGCTTGTGTCCGTTTTTCGTGTCTGACTGTCGTACAGTCTGACATAATGACAACTGAGATCCTACAGTGTGACATGTATTACATTGGGGATCATGTTCGTACAGTCTGACAAGCAACATTCGCAGAGGATTTTGAAAAATCGCACAGTGTGCAGGACCCTTAATAGGGATGGCTCGATACCACAATTTTGGCTTCGGTACGGTACCACAATCTAATACCGAAGTACCAATATTAAATCGATACCATACAGGGTCTGAATTTTGGCATAAATTGTGCATAATTTTACTCACTCTCGGAGGGTTGGTTTGGGTTTATGAAGCGGGAAATTACTGCAAATGTTTATTATTAAATTAATCAACAAAGATTATCACATCAAATCAGTCATTTGGAAACTTTCTTGTGAGAAGTAATTTCAGCAATAGATTAGATTAGATTAGATTAGATTAGATTAGATTCAACTTTATTGTCATTACACAAGTACAAGTACAAGGCAACGAAATGCAGTTTAGGTCTAACCAGAAGTGCAATAGCAGCAAGTGCAGGATATACAATGGATGCGTAAGTGCAGGACATGGATATGTACTGAATATGTATAAATATGTATAAATAGAGAGACGTTATTACTATAAACAGAACTGAATTTACAGGTGAATATGTACAGTGAATAAATATACAGATGGCTATTACTATAAACAGAATTTACAGGTGAATATGTACTATGAATACAATATACAGATGGCTATTACTATAAACAGAATTTTACAGATAGAGGTATACAATAATATGTTAGGCTAATATGAGGAATAGCAGTGGATTAGGGTAGTGCAATAAATTATGGACAGAGCTATCCGGAAAAAAAAGTGTAAAGTGCAGTGGAAAGTGGTTGCATATTACATTTAGAAGTACAGTGCAAAAATGCAAATGTAAACATTGGTACTATAAATACAGTCGGCAGTGCAAATGAGCATAATCCAGTTAAGATATGGCAGTGTAAGATGCATATGTAAACAGTTGTTACTGTGATAACCAGTCGGTAGTGCAAATAACAAAGTGAAGGAAGATGTGAGGTAGGAGAGTTATCAGTTTATGAGGGAAGTGGATCAACGGGGGTTTGAGTTCAATAAAGAGACAGCTCTGGGGAAAAAACTGTTCTTTAGTCTGCTGGTCCTGGTCCGGTGGATCCTGAAACGCCTGCCGGAGGGCAGGAGAGAAAACAGTCTGTGGGCTGAGTGAGAGGAGTCCTTAAAGGTGCTGCGAGCTCGATGCAGACAGCGTTTCCTCTGGATGTGTTCGATGGCAGGCAGTGGAGTCCCTGTGATGCGCTGGGCAGTTTTCACCACCCGCTGCAGTGCCTTGCGCTCCGCAACAGAGCAGCTCCCATACCATACTGCCACACAGTTGGTCAGGATGCTTTCTATTGCGCAGCGGTAGAAGTTCACCAGGATAGCCGAGGAGAGCTGATTCTTCCTCAGTGTCCTCAGGAAGAAGAGGCGCTGGTGAGCCTTCTTGACCAGGCTGGAGGTGTTGGTCGTCCACGACATGTCCGCCAAGATGTGGATCCCCAGGAACTTGAAACTGGAGACACGTTCAACAGCCATTCCATTGATGTGGATGGTGTCGTGTGTGCCTCTTGACTCTTTCCTGAAGTCCACGATGAGCTCCTTCGTTTTGGTGGTGTTGAGGAGCAGGTTATTATCAGCGCACCATGTGGCCAGGTGCTGGATCTCTTCCCTGTAGGCAGTCTCATCGTTGTTGCTGATGAGCCCGATCACCGTAGTGTCGTCCGCAAACTTGACGATAGAATTAGATCCATACACAGGCTTGCAGTCGGCGGTGAAGAGGGAGTAGAGAAACGGGCTTAGCACACAGCCCTGTGGTACACCAGTGTTGAGTGTGATGGATGTGGAGCAGGTGAATCCTGAACGAACATTCTGGGGTCTGTCAGTTAGGAAGTCCAAAATCCAGTTACACATTGAAGTGTTGATGCCCAGGTCTCCAAGTTTAGCTATTAACTTGGATGGGATTACAGTGTTGAATGCGGAGCTGAAGTCAACAAACAGCATGCGTGCATACGTGTTCTTATGGTCCAGATGGGTGAGCACAGAGTGCAGTGCCATGGAAACGGCATCCTCTGTGCTCCTATTGCTGCGGTAGGCAAACTGGTGTGAGTCCAATGTGGATGGTAGAGAGTCTTTTAGGTGTTCCAGGACCAGCCGCTCAAAGCACTTCATAACGATGGGTGTGAGTGCTACAGGGCGGTAGTCATTAGGGCACCTCGGGTTAGAGTGTTTTGGCACTGGCACAATGGAAGTGCGTTTAAAGCATGTCGGTACAGCTGCTTGGGCAAGAGACAGGTTGAAAATGTCTGTAAAAACCCCAGCGAGCTGCTCCGCACATGCCCTGAGCACACGTCCAGGGATGTTGTCTGGTCCAGCAGCCTTGTGTGCGCTGATCCGGCTCAGTGCCTTGCAGACATCTGTGGAGGAGAGTGTGATTGGTGGGTGGTCAGCTGAGGGTTTGAGCTTGGTGGCAGTTTCTCTGTTGTCTCTTTCAAAACGAGCATAAAAGTAATTTAGCTCGTTCAGGAAGTTGACATCAGTGGCTGCGGGGGTGGAGTGGGGGGGTTTGTAGTCACTGATGGCCTGAATGCCCTGCCACATGCGTCGAGGGTCAGAGTTGGAAAAGTGACCCTCTATCTTTAGCTTGTAGCAGTGCTTGGCCTTTTTGATGCCCCTCTTCAGGTTTGCCCTGGACGTACTGTAGGCTTGTGCATCGCCTGATCTGAAGGCAGTATTGCGTGACTTCAGCAGGAGTCGAACTTCCCTGTTCATCCAAGGCTTCTGATTAGGGTATGTGGTGATCTGTTTCTGGGTTGTAACACTGTCGATGGTGGTATTGATATGATCCAATACAGAGGAAGTGAATGAGTCAATGTCCGTGTGAGCGCCACTGGTGGCTTGAGAAGCAAACATACTCCAGTCTGTGTTTAGAAACCTTTCCTGGAGTGTGGAGTCTGCCCCCGCAGGCCACACCTTGATGGTCTTTACTGATGGCTTCACACGGTTGATGAGGGGTGAATATTTGGGTGATAGAAACAAAGAGAGGTGGTCTGACTGTCCCAGGTGGGGGAGGGGTGTCGCAACGTAAGCTCCAGCCATGTTTGTATATACATGGTCTAAGGTTTTGTTTCCTCTGGTGTGGCAGGAAACATGCTGGTGAAACTTGGGTAGCACTGACTTTAGGTTTGAATGATTAAAGTCACCTGCAACAATAAACGCAGCTTCCGGGTGATCAGTCTGTTGTTTACTGATGGCTGCGTGAAGTTCTTTCATAGCAAGCTTGGCATCAGCATCCGGGGGAATATAGGCTGCAGCGATAATAGTGGAGGTGAACTCCCGCGGTAGATAAAACGGTCTACATTTAACCATGAGAAACTCCAGGTTAGCTGAACAATGACTCCCAACAATAGCAGAGTTTGTGCACCAAGCTTTGTTAATATAAATGCACAATCCACCCCCTCTACTCTTCCCGGAGCCATCTAGTGTTCTATCCGCCCGGAGTGTGTGGCGTCCCGCTAGCTCAATAGCGGTGTCCGGTATTCCGCTGTTTAACCAGGTTTCAGTGAAGATTAGGACGTTACAGTTCAAAAGTTTCTTACTGTGTGTAATGCTGAGTCGAATCTCCTCCATTTTGTTCACTAGCGATCGTACATTGGCAAGGAAAATGCTGGGTAAAGAGAGCCGGTAAGGAGTTAGCCTTAGCTTAGCTCTTAGACCTCCACGCTTACCCCGCCTTTGTTTACGATCACAGCGCCGCCTTCTAGCACTTCCGCCCGGCCGGGCAGAGTGCATCGCCTCGGGCGTCCTAGCGATCTCAGGAAGGAGTTGAAGATTGTCCATAAAACTGTCGGAAATTCGCAAACCAATATCCAAAAGCTCACAGCGGGTGTACGATGTAAAAGCACAACTGTTCTGTACGAACAGACCCGAGATGAACAAGAAAAATACCGCAATACAGCACGTCTCCCTTCCCTAGCTCTCAAAATGGACAAATTGAATTCTGGCTTCAAAAGACATCGCACCTGCACTATAAAAGCAATCTGCACGCTCCGATTCAACACTTTCGCTTTCATTTCGGGAGAGCTATTGACGGAAACCACTTGCCCACGTCTTTTTAAACCTTGCCAAATTGAACATGCAAGCGATTTTATAGCATTTGGTAATAATACACGGGATGGGAGCTCTTTGAGAGAGGTTTTTTTGCGCTCATACCAACAACAAACACACAAGCCTAAAGAGCTCGTGCATTACAAATTAAGTTGTTTTTCCTTAGTCAAATACACACAAAATTGTCAAAAATGTCCATCTTTAGTATTCAATAGTATTAATAGTAAATAGTCAATAGTGCAAATATTATGAGGTCTAAACGTCACTGGTTGAAACGGACGCTGGAGATTTCTTTATATTTAAACGATACGATCTTATGTATGTGCGTTGATCAGTGTTAAAAGAAAATAACTGTCTAAATTAGATAGTTTGAATTATGCCCTCACCTGTCAATCTCTTAAGGTCTCGTACAAGTCAGGAATGGCAAGTGACTGATGCTTGGCAAGGTTTGATGGTTCTTCAGCAGTTTTATAAGCAAAGTAATTCCAAATTACACGTCTACTCTTTTCTTTATTAATTAGTTTTGTGCATGTTGAGTGAGATTCAACTGCTGTATTAATTTTGTTCTGTTGCCACATTTGCTGGTTTCACGTCAGTTTGGGTAGCGCACTGACACCTAGCAGTGAACTTTGTGACAGCAGCATATACCGAAATGAGCAAAATCATGATATCATACTGTTTGAAATAAAATATATACCGGTATTTTACCAGTACCGGTATACAGCGCATCCCTATTAACTAATTGTGAAAAATAAACGTATTCTCCGTTAAATTTGTTGATCACAGATCATTGATCACTGTTCCACATTAAAATGTGATCTGCAAGACAGTTACTTATATTTTACTAGATATGTAAGTTTCTAGTAAAAAGACAGTGAACACTAGAATTTGTTTTGGCTCGTACATATTGGGATATTGTACAATAAGAATCAGTTAACATTAGTTAATTCATCAGGTATCATGAACTAGCAATGAACAGTTTTTTGCAGAATTTGTTAATACAGGATAATGTTTGTTTTAGTACTTGTTGAACTTTTTACTGTAAAGTAGGGCTGAAACTAATTACGAAACGATTAATGGAAAAATCTAATCTAAATAAACAACAGTGTTAAATGCTTTGTAACTGGTCGCAGAGAGTACGTTTGAGCCGTGCATCGGCAGCTCGTAAAAAAACAGAATGCTGTATGAACCATAGACTGTAAAAAAATATGGATGTAATGTCCGTGACGTCACCTATAGGTTTCTGAAGAGCATTTTTGAAGCCTAAAATCAGCCGTTGCCATCTTGGCAGCGCCTCACCGCGCACCATTCCCGAATTACTGCAAATGTGCAAAGAGGCGGGATTTGGGTGGAGCTGAGGTGACTAGTTGCTGAAACCACACCCGCCTAGCTCGACCATAGTGGCAATCCACCTGTGACCATGCCCTTAATCATGCAGAACTTTAAGGCTTAATATAATTTAAACGGATGAGTTATAAAAAAAATCCCCCCCCCCCCCCTCACAGTTGTCATGAAGGGTAAAATTAGCTCAAAACCACTTTTTGTACCAGACTGTAAACATAATTTTTTCTGCTGTAAAGTTGGGCATTTTAATATAGTGGAGATATAGATTTGACTCCCGTTTGGAGCCTGTCTTGGTTGCCGCTTGGTGTGAATGCAGCCACATTAAGTACAAAATATGGGACTGATAACCGTATTCTAGTGCTGTGTAAAAATTCACTGTAATAGTCCAAATCTCTGCACTGCCGAGAGCCCCGGTATGTTTTCTTTTCAGATACTCTTGCATCCTGATATTTTTGTAAAAACGGCTTATTTTCAGTGCCTGGGAGTCGGCGCCACCATCACTTGTAAACATAAACAGTGCGACAAATCGACGTATTCCTCAGAAATCGTCTAATTTAATCGACATAATCGATTATGCCGACGTGTCGTTCCAGCCCTACTGTAATTTGTTTTCTGATATATTTTCTTTCATATAGACTGTAATAAAAATGTGCCAGTTGCCAGATATAGTTGTAACGGTGTAAGTGGGTTATTTAACAGATCTAGAGCACATTCTTTGTCTGCCTTGTAAAATGTAGTAGTTTAATGAGAGACTTAAAATGTTTGCAATTGCTACTCATCCTTTTAAAGTACGCTGAAACAGACCATAGTGTATAAATATGGCCAATAGCCTTTAAATAACTGACCTCATTAGGTTTTCATCGCATCAAAATGGCTCACGCTGTTCGTTTCTGAACATGTAAAAATGCACTCGCTGTAACAAGTAAAAACTAGATTTTTTTTCTTGTGCTTGGGTGAATAGGTGATTTTCATGACTCTTAAATGATTCAGATACACGCGGACTCTAACGCGGATTCGCACAAATGCATTAGATGTTGCATGTACCTTTAAGAGCAGAGCTGTGCGAGAACTAAAAGAGGCCACTGCGGCTCAGCAGCCACTGGGACATGCTGTTGTATCTGGGTCCACTAACCCTGGCGAGGGAGGGAGGAAATGATAACGAATGACTGTTCTCAGCCTAGGCTGCCTCCCTGTGGGCACTAGCAAAGCATGCTGGGAGGGACTCAGACCCCTGCAGTGAGCAAGGAGGAAACCCCTCACATGCACTGAGCGTTAGCCCCCAAGCAGTCAGAGTGGACAAAAACAATAGTGCTCTCTCAGGCTCTGAATCATTTGCCACACACCATTGTGCTGTAGTTATGTCACGTTGACTGTTGTTGTAAACAATTTCTTTTCCCCCTCGGGTTGCTCTATAACTGTTAACTTAACTGTTATAACTGTTCTTGTTTTATATTACTCCCCCCACTTCCTCTCTCAGAATACAGCATGCAACTGATCAGAGCTCAACTAGATTTCAAAATTAAAATTTGACGTAAAGTTTCATATGAATATTAGTCTTTGCATTCAATTTGTACTTTTTGACTGGCTTGGTGACTGGTGTCCCATAACATTTTTTTAAAGCATTAATGGCATAAATTATTGTGTGAACATGTAGACACACTGCTGTTCAAAAGTCTGGGGTCAGTAAAAGAAATGAATAAGGATGCATTAATTTAATCAAAAGTAACAATAAATACATTTATAATGTTACCAAAGAACATTCAAATAAATGCTGTTCTTTTGAGCTTTCTTTTATCACAAAAATCCTCAAAAAATGTATCACAGTTTCCACAAAAATATTAAAGTATAGCTGTAGTTGGTAGTATATGTAAGTCGGGGTGTCAAACTCATATTAGGTTGAGGGCTGGATGGGAAAATATGTAACCATGTTTGGGCTGAATATCTTTTTAAAACCTTGACAATTAGCCTACATTAATATTAACCATGCAAACTACAAATTAATCTAGAAAACTAGGAAAAAAAACACTGCCTTTTTACAGTGAAAAGATTTTATTAAATTAAAAAAAAAAAAAAAAAAACTTTTTTTTTCTTCAAGAATACTTATTTGTTGTTTATTTGCTCTATAACAGGCCAAACTGGCCGTAAACTTAAATATCTGTAGCCATTTGAAATTAGAGGCAACCACTACAATTTAATCATGATGCAAACAAAGATGCTACACACATGTATCATGAGCAGTTTTTATTTAATTTAAATTAGATTGTATAATTTCAAGATTTAAAGCAAAAACAGAATGGCCTGACTTTTGGACTTTTGGTCGGATCAACAGAGGGTTATTAACAGAACCGTTATTGTAAGGGTTGGTTCATCATTGAAAATTGTATCATACTTTGTCTACTCTTTAAACAGCATTATAGTTAAAATGGAACACTATGGCAACAGCTTTCTTACCTGTACACAATGCCATTTTGCTCCGAGGGGTTGGGCAGAACTCTCAGAACGGCATCCATTTGGCTTAACTCTTCTTGGTCAACAACTCTGAAGTTGACTAGAAACATGGATTTTTTTTTTCTTCAAAGAATCGTAAATACGGGGCGCTTCTCGTTTTTTATTTGGGCATCCTCGTTTCCTTTCCTCGCATCTTCGCTCCACCCGATTAGGATGTGAGGGAAGGATACACGTGTGTGTCCTCACTCATGACTCCTCAGGAAGCTTCCTCACTGCTCGTTCCTCGCCTCCTCACGGTGCAATTAGAGAATTGAGATGTCCTTCAAGATGGCTGAGTTTGATCAGTTTCCGGGTCATGGACTTAAGGACGTAGGAGGTAACTCACTTCCGCTAAACGTTTACTCTTTGAAATCTTGCACCCGGGAACAATACAAGTCGACACCATTATGACAAAGTTTGCTGAGAAGTATTTTCTACTGTGGTGGGAGTGGCCTTGGAACGTAACATCCATTGCATTATGGGTGTTAACTTTTCCTACCTATTTGGCAAAAGGGAAGACAACAGCCTTTTTTCTTTGTTTTCTCTTGTCAGGTAGCACTGATTTCAAATTTCCCCCGCCTTTCTACTGTATAAGAAGCCAAGTTTTATTGAAAGGCCATTTTGCCTGTTTTCAACACTGATAATAATAATAATAAATGTTTCTTGAGCAGCAAATCAGCATATTAAGGCCTGTGCACACTGGGATGATTATCGCGAACGTTTTTCGAGATGTTTTTCAGCGCGTCTTTGTGTTCACACCCTAGCGATTTTCACTGGCGATGCGCATTCAGTAGGTGGCGGTGCTGCGCCACTTTATGCTTCTGACACTCGCTTGTCACACAGAAGAAGAAGAGAGACAAGTATTTTCGTGCTTGCCAAAACCATTCACACACTTTTTGCTAACTGGCAAGCAGCATTAGCAGCTCATCTTCTGAAATCGCCCCCTATACCCTCAAATAGGGCACTATTTGAGGGAACAGCCATTTGTAGTGGTGCACAAAACCATAGTGGATGGTACCATAGTGATTGAGTGCACTCATTCAATCCTACATTGCAGCGCAATAATGAGTGTACAGCCGATGTACACACAACAGCTGTCCGAATTCACTCACTCCTTTTCATTCGCTCCTTCAAGTGAACTATATTAGTGGACTAATGTAGGGAATAGTGAATGAGGGTTTAGGGGGTGATTTCGGATTCAGCCTTCGTCTACTTACTTCCTCTTCGTCATATCAATGTGTTCGGCAAGACCGTTTTGTGCATGAGTGCCACGATTCATGTTTTACTGTAACTTCAGCAGCTCCAGGCACGTGAACAAAAGCGCCGATCTCATTGGTCGGCCAGTTTTTAACGCGCCACGCCAAACCCAAGGCATTAAAAATTACTCTTTTACACCTGCCGTTTTGCGTGTTGGTGTGCACACTCACATTGCCGCCCTTTGTTTAGTCACGAGACATTAAACTTCGGCAATAAATGCGCGCGCGAAAATCGGCCCGGTGTGAACAGGTCTTTTAGGATTTCTGAAGGATCGTGTGACGCTGAAGACTTGGAGTAATGATGTTGAAAATTCAACTTCACCATCACAGGAATTTTACTTTTAAATATATATTTAAATATAAACAGCTATTTTAAATATCGATATTTCATTTTTACTGCTTTTGTTGTATTTTTGATCAAATAAATGCAGCCTTGCATATACTTATTTTAAAAAGATGTAATATCTTTCCGACCTCAAACTTTTGAACTGGATCTTGTTACATATTATGTAACATTATTTTAACCTAGCATGAAAAGTATTATCTCCCTCTTGCCACTAAATCTTTTTTTTTTTTTTAAACCCCAAAACCGTAATATTTGCATTACGGTGCATTTCAGAGTTTAAACTTCCTATGAAAGCAAAGTATAGCTGTTCCTGACCATGTTTTACTTGAAGTGAATGCATTTACAGTCTCTTGCAGTGGGAGAGCCATATCTGTGCTTGAGGTGATGTATTAAAGCTGACAGACCAAACATAGTAACAGTGAAAGAGACGTGGTTGTGTTTTCAACCAGCCAGCGCTTGCACGTGTAAGGTCTTGTGTTACAGGACCCATCCCCACACACAGCCAAGTATGAGTTCCTCATCTAGGAAGAAAGTGTTTTGAAAACACTTGAGTCTTTGCCAGGAAATATATATGGGTGTATTGTTCTTTTGTGGTACAGAACTGTGAATCCTTATGAAGTTTGATGTTTTGAATACCACCATCTTCCACCATAGAAGGTTTATGCGTCTGTGATTTCCTGAGAAATGGAAACACACAGAGCCGAACCCCCTCAGGCATCACTCCACGTGGAGAATGCCATTTATGTAAGGCTTCTTTAAAAGGTTCCTTGCACGCTGCATCACCAACCACTCGAAAACTACATTACGTAACCGCAGCTGTATGGAAAATATGAGCTTTGTATTATTTATGACAGAACTAATGATTTTACAGTTCAGATACAACAAAGAACCCATTAAAATAAGGTGTTACTGCTTCTAATGCTGCAAGATTTAAATGGTTTTGCACCAATTCAACAGTTGATATCAGTAATTTTGTCATGTGCTGTTTTTTTTATTTCCTGTTACGTTCAACAAAACACACCACGCACATGTTTTTCACATGCCCTTTCTGTCGTGCAGTGAATGACCTGGTGCACTGGCGGGACCCTAAGAAGTCAGGCGTGGTGTTTGGCGTGTCGCTGCTGTTGCTGCTCTCTCTGGCAGCGTTTAGCGTGATCAGCGTGATCTCCTACCTGCTGCTGGCTCTGCTCTGTGTCACCATCTCTTTCCGCATCTACAAGTCTGTAATCCAGGCTGTGCAGAAGTCCAACGATGGGCATCCTTTCAAGTGAGTCTCTCATCTTTCTGTGTGTCTTGTACATATTTGAGATAACCGCTTAGTCTTATTAGAGATGGTATACAGTTATTGTAATTATATATTTAAAAAACATTGGGCTACTGCTTGTAAAAAAAAATGTTTGTGTGGGGGTTTTTTTGTAAGCATATTGTGTAGTTGTGCTTGGAGTCAATTGTTTTATTTGTGATAACACAATGAAACATGCCAAATTGTGTGGATGATATTTTTGGCCATGCTGTCACACACAAAAAAATATGAACATGCAAAAACAAGAGAGAACCAATGAAATATTAATAGCTGATTATGTTGTAGTTTTTTTCCTGTGAGCCTTTTCTTTTTTTTATGTCTTTTGCATAGTAAAATAATAACCTGTAGCTGCATTTTGACCATTTTTTTCATGTTTAAATATAAAAATAGGTTCTTCATATTTTGATGGTTTAATTTAACTTGTAGGTTCATTTAAAAACAAATATTCCCTCCTGACATCACTTTTGGCCCCTACTGTGTGATTGTATGTATATAGGTTATGATTAATAATATATTGTAATTGTATAAAATAAAAATGTATAACTGTATGTAAACAATTATTAATGTGATTTGTTATATAAAAATATAATAAATATAAAAAATTATGATAATTATTCATCATATATATATATATATATATATATATATATATATATATATATATATATATATATATATATATATATATATATATATATATATATATATATATATATATATGATGAATAATATATTAGAATTGTATAAAATGCGTAATTTTTTATTTATTTATATGTATAAACTGTATATGTAAATACTTATTATATTTCATTATTATTATTATTAACAATCACATTATAATAAGTACAATATAGAAAATAAAAAAATAGAATTTATAGGAGAAAGTATTTTTTTAAATACACTCTACACATTTCACCGTTAACATACTGTAAGTCCGTTTGGCACTTCTTCTTTTTTATGCTTTATTTTCAACAAAAAGCATGAACAAAGTCCTCATTGTATAAAAAAGCACATTTCACATGCCTCAACATAAAAGAACAAGAAACAAATAACAAAATAAAGGAGGGTACATAATCATCAGTTTACATATAAATATATATTATACATATAATTACATGTGTATTATAATTCAATGTTAAGACAGAAATATATTCTGCATGTAAGCACCACTAAATACTTTCACTTTCTGAGAAAATGTTCAAGGAGGAGCATATATTAATCGTTTTAACTGCTTTACTATTTTTAGATTTTGACATCATATCTATATACATTTTAATCTCTTTTTCAAGGACTATAAAAAGCGGTTTGCCTTTTGTAAACTTGCACTTATGAATATGACATTTACATAACAATACAATTATAATAAAATGTACATCCTTTAAAGAGCGTTCTTTAATATAATAACCAAAAATCACATGTTTATAAGATAAAGAAAATGTTTTTAAGAGATTATCAGCAATGAAAACCTTCACATTATTCCAAAAAATTCTGGGTATATTGACAAGACCAAAAGAAATGAGAAATTGTTTCCGTGTAGCCTTCACAAAATGAGCATTTTAAATCTATATCAATTTAAAAATTTTGTCAAAATTCTTTAGTAGGATAAACTCGATGAATTAAGTTTAATGGTATATCCTTTACCTTATTAGTAAGGAGGTATTTTTGAGGTGTTTGGCACTTCTTGTCATGCTCTTTGTCAGTAAGGGTTGGTTTTGGGTGCAGTGGTGCTCAGTGGTGTGTGGGTATGCAGTGGCAGGGCTAATTGGGTTGACCCATGTGCCTGTGACAGGGCTCTGATGGAGAAAGATGTCACCGTGCCTCCCGAGACCTTCCGCAAGCACGTGGACGCCTGTCTCTCCTACGTCAACCGTGCACTCAAGCAGATGAGCCACCTCTTTCTGGTCGAGGATCTGGTGGATTCCCTCAAGGTCAGTGTTTAGACCTGCAATTAGATTTACAAGTATAGTTCACCAATTCATTCAGAATTGATTTACCCTCATGTTGTTCCAACCCTGTATGACTTTCTTCAGTAGATAAAAAAAACTGGATATTTTAAAGAATGTAATGTCTTTTTAAGTTTCCAAAAATGCCAAGAATCAACAAGGAAAATGTGTCTCCTTTATGACTCTTTCTATATTAGCTGTAAGATTTGTATTAAAACACTTCATTTCAAGTTCATTTAGAAAATTGTGTTCTGCAGTTTTGTGGTGTAAGAGGGATGCAAATGATTTCTGTTGTTTTGACCCATATTTCCTTGTGTTTTCAGCTGGCAGTGGTTATGTGGCTGATGACATATGTTGGAGCGGTCTTCAATGGCATCACCATCCTCATCCTCGGTAGGCCAAATATACCACTTTTTACTACACTTAAATTTGAGTTTTTTCTTCTTTTTTTAGAGCAAAACTGTTTCATATTTAGCTATAGAGACTACCCCATGTGAAGTTTAAGCATGCTCATAATCGCCTAATACTGGGTGTTTTCTTTTCCAGCTGACATCCTGCTCTTCAGTGTACCGCCCATCTATGAGAAAAACAAGGTTAGATCTATGTTTTTGCTTTTCAAACTATGCATTGTGTGTTCCTAAAGAGTATTTATTGTAGGGGTCCAAATAAGAGGGAGTACATTTAATAATTATATAATGTATAATAATACACTACTGTTTCAAAGTCTGGGTTGGTAATATTTTTACTTTTATTCTCACCAAGGCTTCATTTATTTGATCAAAAATACAGTAAAACCGTTATATCGTGAAATATTATTAACATTTTTAAGAACAGTTTTCTATTTTAAGATATTATTGTAATTTATTCCTGTGATGGCAAAGCTGAATTTTCAGTCTTCAGAAATCTTTCTAATATGCTGATTTGGTGCTCAAGAAACATTTATTATTAATATCAATGTTTAAAACACTTTTTTAAGTTCTAAAGAAATCGAATATAGAAATCTTTTGTGGTATTATAAATGTCTTTACTGTCACTGTTAATCAATTTAATGCATCCTTCCTGAATAAACATATTAATTTCTTTAAAAAAAAAAAAAAATACCACTGACCCCAAACTTTTAAACAGTAGTATAGTATTAGTAATACTAATATTACGTATATATGTATACTATTAGTATTTACTTTATATGGCATTAACTTAAAAGCAAGCAAATAACATTTATTTGAAATAGGTGAGTCGCAATCCATATTAATTAAATCAATACAGGACAGAGAAGGGTTGGGTATCGTTTGGGGTTTTTTACGATACCGGTGCCATACCGATACTTTTAAAACGGTAGCAGTGCCTGAACCGAGAAAAAAGAGCCACAAAACAATGGTGGATGACATTACGCGGACAGTCCGCACAGTCTCTCAAATTGGGCTGCACACGGACGGGGTGCGCAAAGCCTCCTGATGACGAAAATTACGTCATGCGGATGGTGCAGGAACACAAACGGCCGAAATATACTTTTATACTTCTAATAACAGCAAAGTAGTCCGTATTCTTGGTATGCAACAAATCAGCTTCAAGTTTCCGCAATATTTTGAAATATGACCATATTCTCTGGCTAAATATTTGAGAACACATCGCCTTATTATTTCCATGGCGACACGTCATGCTTCTCAAGTGCCACACAGCATGTATCGGCTTTATTTAGTTTTTTCTTTTTATTCAAAATATTCACAAACTTGTTAACTATGTCATGAACTGATATTCCGATTTTCAAATAAAGTGTAAGTGAATGCGTTTTGTCAAAATGATCATGTTAGTTGATCTATAATGTGCGATGGGTGCCGCCATGTTAGTTTGCTCCGCAATTCAGAGAATCGGATCTGTCGGATTTACATCACGTAAATTCATCCACGTCTCACGAAATGCATGAAAGTAAGTGACCGGTGAACTGGGAGAAGAATAGAGTAAACTATATAGGTAACTATATTATGTGTATCTGATATGAATAAAACGCATAGTCATATTATAACCGAAAGGATTGTTATTGCCGCTTCCATAGACATCAGTGTGTATTTGTTGCTAGTACTTATGAGCATTTAAATGTCTGGAACCTAAAATAAACGTGGTTGAAAACACTGAAAAGTTGTGATATGTGACAAGCGCTGAGTGCATCTGGCTTGGCGCGAAAGCATATTTGAATTTAAGTGGTGAAATCTGCTTTCTGATTCGGTAGGACAGAAGCAGACATTTGTATTCATTTACCTTCATGTATTAACAATTAATTTGTATGTTAACTAGTGTTACAGGTTACTCTTGTTACTCGTGATCTTTAATGACACAGAGGAAGCCTATGCAAAAAAAGTTTCACTGCATACATAACAAGTACACGATTTTAAAACGCAGAGTTGCTTATAATAGATGACACATGCTCAAATGCAGTTAGTGTTTGAGAGCAGGCGGCCCACTCAGGCTGAACAGTAATCAGTATGTATGATTATTGCACCAGAGGGGTCTGATGTAATCCCTTTCTGAAACACTTGTCATAATCTTTTCTTACAGCATTTGTCAAGACTTAAATTCTTATGTAACGGTGATTTGTTAATGAGTGCCTGATGCCGTTTTTCTCTTCTGACCTTTCTTCGAATTAAATACAGCGCTAATGAAGATAATGTACGGAAATAATGATGCGTTCATAATGGTGCTACAAAACTGATCTGTCTCTTTAATCTCCATGGCGCAGAGCACTATGCACTGACCTCAAAACTGCTGTAACCCAGTTTTTAATATCTTCACAGTGAGAAAATTAAAGTCATAATGCTCAAACTGTTTTAGTATTGAGATGCTTTTATACTTTAATAATTTTAGTGTTTGTTATATTTTGGTTTTAATTTTGTTGTATTTGTCATTTTTATTAGTTTTTTTAATGTCTATATAGTATTCTTTTTTTTTTTTTCAGCTTTAATTATTTTAGCACATCAAGTTAAACTAAATGAAAAACAGAAATGTTTTCTTGGTAACTAGCTGAAATATTTTTTTCCAGCTAACTATAATAAAGTCAGAAAAAATGTAGACTTTTTTTTCCAGTCAGACCTATTTAAATCAACAAATGTTTTTAATCATATATTGATTTGAGCAATGATGAATTTATTGAATTACCTTGGGACTCTTGATTCAGGAGCTGACTAGGCCAAAATAACAAACAAAACGTTTTTCCTAAACCCTAACCCAAAAGAAAAATACAATATACAAACCTAACTACCTAACCAAAAACTGAGAGCAAAACGGCGTCAGACTCCCTCAGTCCAAATCGGTTTCAGAAAACAGACAAAGAGGACAAATATACCAACATAGTTCCTCAGATACAATTTTTTTTTTATTTAAACAAACAATACTCGCATTCGCTAATATTCTTAAAGGTCCCATGGCATGAAATTTTCATTTTATGAGGTTTTTCAACATTAATATGAGTTCCCCTAGCCTGAATATTGTCCCCAAGTGGATAGAAATGTTGATCGGTGTAAAACCGAGTTCTGGCTGTCTTTCTCTGCCCTTGAGAAAATGACAGGCCAGACTAGCCAATCCTGAAGTCTCCTGTTAAGACGTCAAAACAGGAACGGTTACATCCCTTTCCCCCGCCCAGAGAATCTGGCACGCCCAAGTGAACGCTATATTTGTTTGTCCTCGACAGATCATGGCTTTAAAACGAGCGAGGCATGCCAGTTGCTCAGTGTTTGGATGTACAAATGAAAACAGAAGTTTTTTTTTCAGTTCCTTCTGATCTGTGATCAGTGATTTCTAAAGTGTAGCTAATTATTTTTTATTCGTGCACACACTGCGGCTTCTCTCCTGACAGAACGGTGTTTTCTGTCTTGTGAGTCAGTGTTTTTGTACGTCCTCGTCGCGTCTATCTGTTCTAAAATGTGCATACAGTCATGAGTTTCTGCTCAACATCAGCAGAGTCAGATCTTTAGAGATAAACCTCACGCATGCCGAAGCTCGGGCTGCACTGACCGGTCGGCCTTCAACATCCCCGACCCCCAGTACTGCATCTGGCCCACAGCGGAGCACCAAACGCGGCGCGAGATTAAGCAGAAGGGGGTAAGCGTGAGCATATCCGGGCTAGCCAGCCTAGCCCCACAATAAACTGGATTACATTCGATTACTGCGCTGTTGTGTCTTTGTTTGCGCTGTGTACTCAATGCGCATCACTGACACTTTTCATATGATAGGAAAATATCTAAAAATAATGCTATAATCAACACTTACTCGTAACTCGTTCATCTCGACAGCTGTAATGGTACTTTGCGTGTGTTACAAAGTTGGTAATAATGATGAAGACGGACTCGGTGTGACTGGGACTCGTGTTTATTCAGAACTCTCAGATACAAACACAATAAACTTGCGCTGACAGCGCTCTCATAACTCAGTAGTTACTATAAATAACTTTGTTAGCAATCGCTCTGTTTCTGGTACATTAGTGATGTCCGGTTCGCAAACTAATCTTTCTTTTGAACCGGTTCTTTTTAGTGAACCGAATCATTTCACCAAATCGGACTGAATCGTTCTAAACGGTTTGCGTCTCCAGTCAGCGCTGATTTACTAGAGTTACTAACTTTCTGACATGAGTGACAGCCCCTCCGACTAGAAATAGACTAATAACCTGAAGTATATGCTACTAACTAAATCAGTTCACTGAACTGAGATGTGCTGAGAACTGATGTGAAGTGAACTCCGGTCCATCCGTCTCTCTGGAAGCAGCTCGTGCCTGACCTCGTTAAACCACGCCCCCTCCGCTCATTTCAAGTGCAAAGATGTCCGCCAATCACAACAGTGGGCGTTTTTACTGAAGTCTCACCGCAGACACGCCTCTTGAAACAGGGCCTTCAGCCACAGGGCAAACAGCAGTATAGAAAAAAAATGCCTTTTATTTCTAAATTATGACATTTTATGATGTAAAAATCATACTAACAATATAAGTACACCTCAGGAAACATTATAAAATAATAGAAAAATGCCATGCCATGGGACCTTTAACACATTCAAAACTCTCTAACACACAAACTCTATTATACAATCAAAAACACTCTCTGCTCAAAACACAAGATCTCTCTCTCTCTCTCTGTAGAGGAAATTATGACGTTCTTTTTAAAGTGCTGTGCACCAATCAGGACAGAGCGTCAATCAGCCTACAGGAACCAATACAGACACTCACAAAACAACAGAGATATCACAAAACACAAACCATAGGGTTGTAACATGAAGTGAATAACACTGATTATCTCTTCATCACAGCACCTGTTAGTGGGTGGGATATATTAAGCTGCAAGTGAACATTTTGTCCTCAAAGTTGATGCATTAGAAGCAGAAAAAATGGGCAAGCGTAAGGATTTGAGCGAGTTTGACAAGGCCCAAATTGTGATGGCCAGACGACTGGGTCAGAGCATCTCCAAAACTGCAGCTCTTGTGGGATGTTCCCGGTCTGCAGTGGTCAGTGTCTATCAAAAGTGGTCGAAGGAAGGAACAGTGGTGAACCGGTGACAGGGTCATGGGCGGCCAAGGCTCATTGATGCACGTGGGGAGCGAAGGCTGGCCTGTGTGGTCCGATCAAGCAGATGAGCTATTGTAGTCCAAATTGCTCAAGAAGTTAATGCTGGTTCTGATAGAAAGGTGTCAGAATACACAGTGCATAGCAGTTTGTTGAGTATGGGGCTGTATAGCCACAGACCAGTCATGCTGACCCCTGTCCACCGGATTGTATTTTCTTTTTATTGTATATAATATATATATTGTAACTAAACTTTAAAAACGAATATCCACTAAAGTGACCGCAATAAATATAGTAATTAATACTATTCCTAGCATTCTCCCACAACATCCTAGTGTTATGCCAGCAAAATGACATGGAAGCACATGCAGTAATATTACAGTTATTGTTTATTATAACGCCATATCGTTTTATTTCCACAGACCCAGATTGACCGTTACATTGACATTGTACGCACTCAAGTCAACACTACAATTGCCAAGTAAGTATGCTTTGAGTAGAGTAATAAAGTATTACAAATCCCATTTATCTATTAAGAATTGAGTCTTGGAAATGGCTGCCAATTAGCGAGGCCTCAACGGCACGCAGTAATATCGCCAACTAATGGGTGTTTGTCTCATGTTTTTCTCCCTCAGGCTACAAGAGAAACTCCCAGGAGCCATGAAGCGCTGTAAAGCAGAATGATCCTCTGCTCCGATCAGTTGTTGCCATGTTTACCATCCTTCTATCTTTAGCCGCCTCCCTTTACTCTAAGCCCCGCCCCCTTTCTCTCCTCCCCTGTTTAACCCTCACACCTTAAAACAACCATCTGCACTGAACCAGCTAGTATGTAAAATCTAAAAAGCTTCTTGATATTCAATGTTAACTCTGCAGCTTATTATGAGCATTAGGAAAAGAAGCTCGGGGCTCCGGGAGCTGATGTTTTTCAACACAGGAAGTGATGTAATGCTACTGGAAGCCCATTTTGATGGCCAGTGTATGGAATGATTTGTGAACTAGACTGAATTTATGACCTGGTTTTGAATGTTGGGTTGGGTTGGGTGGTGCGGTAGTAATGAATAAAGACAGGATGTTTGACTCAAAAGCAAATGTCTGTACTTTTAAAAATGAACATTTCACTGGAAAATGCTGACAAAAAAAAAGTGAACGTTCTGAAACATACTTTCCTCCCCGTTTGTTCTTCGAAAAATGTGTATGTATTTATCTGAAATGCACTGAACGTTACTAGCCTTGCACCAGTCAGGATGGATCGGGACACAACCAGCAGTGATAATTCGGTCTAGTTCACTATCCTCCCTGTTATTGGCGCCGTTTTTAATTTCGTGTATGTATATATAGTTCGATTACAACTGGCTCTTTGCTGTGAAGTAGTTAGTGTTGCTTTTTATATTTAAAAAAACAAATATACAGCTCTTATATTTCTCTTTCGCACCTCTCTTGCACTCAGTCGTCTGAGTTGAGTTCACATGTACATGTTCTTGTTATTACTCTTCACATAATAGTTATTATACTATATCTCGATTAGGTTGGCTGTCTGACATTGGCTTCGTAACAATAAATATTAATAACCTTAAGATTGAGATTTATGTATAGGATCGTCAGAGCACCAGAATTATCGGAAAGGAGGGCAATAATCTTGCGCTAGATGTGAAGTTGGCCCCACAAGTCATTGATTTTGGTTGAAACACGGCTAATGGTCATCGTTCATGTCATTTAGAAAGGTAGAAATGATTTTGTCAGCATTTTGGGGCATTGTTTACCACCTTGGGCACTGAAGACGTTTAAATATTAAATGTTTTTGTTTAAGGCTCTAAAGAACATGCCATTATATAAGCTGGACACTTACTAATCACATGTAATAACACTGGTTTCCCTTAAAAGTCAAGACCCCACTGCAAACACTGTTGGCTTTTAAGATACAACTATAAGGGAAGGGTAGCCAAAAATGGCTTCGGATGTGCTCTGTTTAAAAGCAGTCAGTCCGCGCGAAGACTACTTGGTGCGCATGTGATAAATGGAATATGTACCATATATCAATAATTACATTCATTGTTGCTTTTATTACTACATAGTCTAGGTCAGCTCACAATGGCTTCATTGCGCCGTTCGTTTAACATTCCAGCTGATGCAGTTGGAAGCATGTCCAAATTGGAAAAATTGTTTAGCAGAGCATCGGAAATGTTCGACACATTTAAAAAAAGTGTTCTGTGATTTTTATGGCCCCTTTCCAATATATTTTTTCTCTCTCACACACCCTTTATGCATGTTTACACACATGATCAGATTCAGACGCAAGTGTCTTGTCATTGTGTTGCTTAACTGGCATGTTCTACAGGTGAGATCACGTGTGTGTTGCTTTTGAAGAACAGGTCAAGCTCTGACAATTTGTATTACCACGTTTTTTTCTCCTTTTGATTTAAGGGTAAATTATGACTATATAACTACTTTTTTAATAGATGCAGACCTCTCTGTTTAGGTTCTACGTCTTCGTATCTGCTTTCTTCTCTACTGAGTTTCCGTTTATTAATTGGGTATTTTTCTTTTTAACTTATTCCTGTAGTTCTTTAGCATGTTTGCTGTTTCTTTCCTGTGTTTCTCCCTGAGAAGTGTTGACAGAGGTCACTTTCTTTTTGCTTTTGACTCTTGAAGACTAGATGTGGTGACTAACATCTACATTTAGTTTGTTAGTTCTGAATTAAGTTAAGTTAATTGGTGGGAGCTTTTTTGGGGGGGGAAAGATGCAAACAGGAAAACTTGTGGTCCCTGTAACTGATGTCAAAGTGAACTTAATAAAAATGCCAAAAGCATTTATAGTGTTTGAGCTTGTTTTTTCCCCTCAGTAGATCTTAGTATTTTACATTTGAGGGTTTTTTTTTTTTTATCACATTGATGCTGACATTAATTCACACACACACACACACACACACACACACACACACACACACACAGTCATGGTCAGAGTTTTTGTCACCCTAATATGATCAAAGTTGGCTGTAAAAATAAATCTGCATTGTTTATCGTTTTGGTCTTTCGTAAAAAAAAAATTGCCAAAAATCTAACCTTTCATTGAAAACAATTGAATGAAGGAGGAAACTCACATTATGGAGGAAGAAAGAAAAGAAATTAAACACAAAACATTTTTTTTCCCCTAAAACACGTGGGCCACAATTATTGCCACCCCTAGAAGTTCCCATTCTCTGAAGTATATTCCCATTCATATTTACGTTTTTTTTTAGCACACCAGGGTGACTAGGAACATGAAATTGTCCAGCCCTGACTTCTTGTTTCACAGGAATATAAATATGAGGAAACACAAAGACCAAATTCCCTTAAACATTCACGATAAGTAAAATCAACTAATTTAGTTTTGATGTGCAGCAAAAGATTGCGTTTCACAAAATATAAAGAAAATAAGCTAAAGCATTCAGGGCAATAATTAAGAAGTTCCAATCAACTAAAGAGGTTATGAATCTGGAAGAGGACGTGTGTCTATTGTCTTAATGCACGGTTACGAGGATAGTTTGGCCAAAGACTCTCAAAAGATCACAGATGGAGAAGGAGTCAGAAAGCCTAAAAAATATCCAACAGCATCTACATCAGCACATGTGGTTTGGGAGGGTTTCAAGAAAAATCCTCCTACTCGCTCATCCATAATTAAACTCCAGCGTATTCAGTTTTCAGACACGACTGAAACTTCAGATGGGACTTGGTTCTATGGTCAGATGAAAAAAAGAGCTTTTTGGCAGCAAACCCACCAGATGGGTTTGGTGCAAACGGGGATAAAATGCACCCCATGCAAACAGGGATAAAAAGTACCCCATGCCCCACGGTTAAATATACTGCTGGATTTTTAATGTTGTGGACCTATTTTTTTGCTGGAGGTCCCGAACATGGCATCACCGAATCTAGAAAATACTAACAGATAAAAAATCTAAACCTGACAGCTTCTGCTAGAAATCTTATAATGGGTCGTGGTTGGATCTTTCATCATGACAATGATCCAAAACAAACATCAAAATCAACACAAAAATGTGTCACTGGGCGCACAAATTGAAGCTTCTGCCAAGGCCGCCCAAGTTCCCTAACCTGAACCCTATAGTGGGGTAAAGAGAAGAAGCGCCAACATGAAATAAATGCTGTTCTTTTGTACTTTCTGTTCATCAAATAGTCCTAAAAATGTATCATGATTTGCACAAAAATATTAAGCAGAACAACTGTTTTCAACATTGATATGGAATGAGCATCAAATCATCATATTATAATGATTTCTGAAGGATCATGTGCCACTGAAGTAATGATGCTTCATATAGTTTAATTTCACAATATTACTGTTTTAATGTATTTTTTAACGCAGCCTTGATGAGAGTTGAAAAAAAATCTATTAATCATTTAAAGAACTAGACTTTCCATATCAATAGTATGGACATAATTTATTATTATTTATTGGTGAATTATACAAGAGAAACTCAAAAGGAATATTCAAATAATCCAAATTGCTGTTAACTCAAGAAGTGTGTATACAGTGGGGAGAACAGGTATTTCATACACTGCCGATTTTGCAGGTTTGCCCACTTACAAAGCATGTAGATATCTGTAATTTTTATCATAGGTACACTTCAACTGTGAGAGACGGAATCTAAAACAAAAATCCAGAAAATCACATTGTATGATTTTTAAGTAATTCATTTGCATTTTATTGCATGACATAAGTATTTGAGACATCAGAAAAGCAGAACTTAATATTTGGTACAGAATCCTTTGTTTGCAATTACAGAGATCTTACGTTTCCTGTAGTTCTTGACCAGGTTTGCACACACTGCAGTGGGAATTTTGGCCCATTCCTCCATACAGACCTTCAGGTTTCGGGGCTGTCACAGGGCAATACGGACTTTCAGCTCCCTCCAAAGATTTTCTATTGGGTTCAGGTCTGGAGACTGGCTAAGCCACTCCAGGACCTTGACATGCTTCTTACGGAGCCACTGCTTAGTTGACCTGGCTGTGTGTTTCGGGTTGTTGTCATGCTGGAAGACCCAGCCACGACCCATCTACAATGCTCTTACTGAGGGAAGGAGGTTGTTGGCCAAGATCTCGCGATACATGACCCCATCCATCCTCCCCTCAATACGGTGCAGTCGTCCTGTCCCCTTTTGCAGAAAAGCATCCCCAAAGAATGTTTCCACCTCCATGCTTCACGGTTGGGATGGTGTTCTTGGGGTTGTACTCATCCTTCTTCTTCCTCCAAACACGCCGAGTGGAGTTTAGACCAAAAAGCTCTATTTTTGTTCTCCTTCTCCCATTCTTCCCCTGGATCATCCAGATGGTCATTGGCAAACTTCAGATGGGTCTGGACATGCGCTGGCTTGAGCAGGGGGACCTTGCGTGCGCTGCAGGATTTTAATCCATGACGGTGTAGTGTGTTACTAATGGTTTGCTCTCTTTGGTCCCAGCTCTCTTCAGGTCATTGACCAGGTCCTACCGTGTAGTTCTGGGCTGATCCCTCACCTTCCTCATGATCATTGATGCCCCACGAGGTGAGATCTTGCATGGTGCCCCAGACCGAGGGAGATTGACCGTCATCTTGAACTTCTTCCACTTTCTAATAATTGCGCCAACAGTTGTTGCCTTCTCACCAAGCTGCTTGCCTATTGTCCTGTAGCCCATCCCAGCCTTGTGCAGGTCTACAATTTTATCCCTGATGTCCTTACACAGCTCTCTGGTCTTGGCCATTGTGGAGAGGTTGGAGTCTGTTTGATTGAGTGTGTGGACAGGTGTCTTTTTTTATACAGGTAACGAGTTCAAACAGGTGCAGTTAATACAGGTAATGAGTGGAGAACAGGAGGGCTTCTTAAAGAAAAACGAACAGGTCTGTGAGAGCCGGAATTCTTACTGGTTGGTAGATGATCAAATACTTATGTCATGCAATAAAATGCAATGTGATTTTATGGATTTTTGTTTTAGATTCCGTCTCTCACATTTGAAGTATACCTATGATAAAAATTACAGACTTCTACATGCTTTGTAAGTACAAAATCAGCAGTGTATCAAATACTTGTTCTCCCCACTGTATACCAATGTGATGAATCGAGTATGTTTTTCTTCATGTTAAACATTGTGCTAACTCTGAGAGAGAAAACTGAGTGTAATTTTCCAGGAATCTCCATATTAAGATGTGAGGGACGCTCCAAACTGTGAAAGTGCTTCCAAAATTGCATTTGGTCAAGACAAATGGCATTAGAATAAGAGGTTGTCCTCATGTGATGTCACCCCCTTGAAAATGCTGAAATGACTTTCGGTTCACTCTGTACAGGGTTAAAGAGAGAACTGAACCTTTGTGACTGCTTGTCACAGACACGTGAATGTTCAGTGCAACATGTCTATGTGATGAGTAACAAATCCGCAAAAAAAGGGTGTTTGCTAATGATCCATTTCATGCTGTACTTTAAATAAATGCAACCAGGAAGTGTTAATGATTAATGACGCATTATCTGCCCATTCAGCATAGTCTCATTTTGAATTGAATTGCACCTTCATGATTAAATTCATTATTCAAACTGCCTGTGACTCATAAATGCAGAAAGATGTAGCAGAAAATGACTGGTGAATAAAACCTGCTCCCTGAGACAATGATCTCACTCAAAAGATAGTCCATAAGATTATTTTTATTTCAATATAATTTTTGGTGAATTGAACCAGTATTATATAACATTAACATTATAAATCATATATTATATTTATGCTTTTTCTTTCAAAATGGCAAAATGTGATTGACAAAAATGCTAAGTGAAATCATGGATTGTTTTCTCCCACTGTATTTGCTAAGTAACAGTCCCAAAAACGTGTACCTAACACCCATTTTAAGTGCTGAGAGTAAAATAATATCGTCCACTGTAATGTGTGACATCATGCAAAATGTCAAGCGCGCTGAAGCAATAACAGTCTTGCCACAGTCAACAACAAAAAAAGCAATGAAATGTACAAATGCATTTAAGAGTGCTTATCCACAGAAAATAACATACAAGCTCAATAAAATCGCCTATTGGGAACTACATAAATTCTTTTTAAATGACACTGGCGGCTTCACTTTCAAAAGTGATTCAAGCATAAATATTCTTTTTAAACTTATCAAACATTTCAGAAGTTTTTATTCACTTTGTCGGAGACAAAAAAAGTATAATTATTCTCCAACAATGTCACATCCTTCAAATAAAAATTGGTTTTTAACCCCGCAGCAAACTTCCTGAGTAAAGGAAAACAAAAAACAGGATGTCAAAAACTCATCCCTTCAACTCTTCTTTCAATTAAGTGCTCTGGCTCGAAGTGCATTCGGCATTAACATAAGCATTACCGTTAGCATTCTCTTTATGGCCGTGGTTGGAACCCGAAAAACAGTCCTCCGAATGAAAGTGCACAGAGATCTGGTTGTAGCAAAGCAGGGCCAGCTGCCTCTCTTCCGGGCTGTAGTCCAGCGAGTGAGGGTGCACTTGTAGGATGTGTCTCTTGATGGTGCTGACCTTTAACGTGGCGAGCGTAGCGCCACACACCATGCAGATCAATCCATGCCTACTGCAGTCGTAATCCATCAGGAAGTCCATCTTCCAGCGGGCCTGGTAATTGCGCCGCTGGTCCTTCCCCGGGTAGTGCCTGTGCCGCCCAGTCGTCTGTGTTGTTGGTGTGGTATTTGTGCTATTACTGTCTTCTGTTTGACCTTCTTGCTCTGTGGTTTTCACAGGCGACACCTGCGTGTCAACAGCTGTGCTTGTAGTGACAGGACTACTTTGTGGGTCTTCAGTGCCAAACAAAAGAAAAAAAAAGAAACATTATAACATAACACAACACACAATGCAAAACTAATACTTAGTTCATTCAACTGTGACATACTAGTCTAGAACCATAAGCTTTTTTTTTTTAAGTTAATGCTATGCTAGTCAATAGGCTCAGCTGTTAGCTTCCTAAGCAAAGGCTAACTGAAAACACAAGGAATGTGTGACTATTTTTAGTGTAGGTAGTAATTTAAAGGACATGTATGAATTGTCATTATTAAGTACATCATGGATATCTTTACATCCTTAAAACGAGATACATTTACCTGAAAAGCTAAATCATCTTTATTTTTCAAGCTGTTAGCGATCTAAGTAAAGGCTAAATGAAAGCACAAGAAGATCTATATTTTCAGCTTCTTGAATATAGTGTCATTTAAAAGACATTAATGATCATATTTCCGTGATTAAGTTTATTAAATATATATATTTACATGCTTAAAATGAGATACATTTGCCTGAGAATCTAAATAATCTTTCGTTTACAAATTGTTAGCTTGCTAAGCAAAGGCTAAATTAAAGCATTTTTAGCCTCTGTAATATAATGTAATGTCATTTACAAGACATTAATGACCATATTATCATGATTAAGTTTATTAAATATATATTACATGCTTAAAATTAGATAAATTTGCCTGAGAAGCTAAATCATCTTTAGTTTTCAAGCTGTTAGCTTTCTAAGTAAAGGTTAAATGAAAGGACAAGATGACTATTTTTAGCTTCTAGAATAGGCCTATAGTGTGACATTTAAAAGACATTAATGATCATATTATCATGATTAAGTTTATTAAATATATATTACATGCTTAAAATGAGATAAATTTGCCTGTGAAGCTAAAAAAAATCTTTAGTTTTCAAACTGTTAGCTATCTAAGTAAAGGCTAAATGAAAGCACAAGATGACTATTTTTAGCTTCTTGAATATAGTATCATCTAAAAGACATAAATGATCATATTTCCGTGATTAAGTTTATTAAATATATATATTTACATGCTTAAACTGAGATACATTTGCCTGAGAATCTAAATAATCTTTCGTTTACAAGTTGTTAGCTTGCTAAGCAAAGGCTAAATTAAAAAAAAATTAGCCTCTATAATATAATGTAGTATGTCATTTACAAGACATTAATGACCATATTATCATGATTAAGTTTATGAAATATATATTACATGCTTGTAATTAGATACATTTGCATGAGAAGCTAAATCATCTTTAGTTTACAAGCTGTTAGCTTTCTAAGTAAAGGTTAAATGAAAGGACAAGATTACTATTTTTTAGCTTCTAGAATAGGCCTATAGTATGTCATTTAAAAGACATTAATGATCATATTTCCGTGATTAAGTTTATTAAATATATATATATATTATATATATTATTTTTTTTTACATGCTTAAAATGAGATGCATTTGCCCGAGAAGCTAAATAATCTTTAGTTTACAAGTTGTTAGCTTGCTAAGCAAAGGCTAAATTAAAACATTTTTAATTTCTGAAATATAATGTGGTATGTTATTTATAAGACATTAATGACCATATTATCATGATTAAGTTTATTAAATATATATTACATGCTTAAAATTAGATAAATTTGCCTGTGAATTAAGCTAAAAAACATCTTTAGTTTACAAGCTGTTAGCTTGCTAAGCAAAGGTTAAATGAAAGCACAAGATGACTATTCTTAGCTTCTAGAATATAGTATGGCATTTAAAAGACATTAATGATAATATTTTCATGATTAAGTATATTAAATATACATTTGCCTGAGAAGCTAAATAATCTTTAGTTTACAAGCTGTTAGCTTGCCAAGTGAAGGCTAACTAAAAGCACTAGGAAAGAGATATTTAGTTTGTTTTTAGCTTATGACATACAATGTGATATGTAATTTAAAAGACTTTGATGAACATATTTTCATGATCATCTTGAATATCTTTTTTACATCCTTAAAATGATACATTTACCTGTGAGGCTAAACAATCTTTAGTTTACAAGCTTGCTAAGCAAAGGCTAAATGAAAGCACAAGATAAATTACTATTTTTAGCTTCTGGGATATAATGTAGTATGTCATTTTAAATAAATCAATAATCATATTTTCGTGATTAAATTTATATATATATTTACATGCTTAAAACTAGATACATTTGTGATATATATTGTCATTTAAATGACATATTTCATAATCAAGTACATATTGAATATCTCTACATCCTACATGATAAATTTACCCCAGAAGCTAATACTTTAGTTTTCAGAGACCCATTTTTTCTTCTCAGATTTTTTTTTTAATGGGATAAGAAGACAAAATTGATGTAGCCTATAAGAACTTTTTGTTCTAACTTCTGATGTTTATTTTGTTATTATGATAATTTTCCTTTAATACAAAATTGTCAATACGGTTCCATTGATAGTTTGTTTTTGGTCTATTTTTCTCTATATCTGATGTTGTCTGCGCTTACCATCCGCTTTCAGTGTAGCGGTGTCGATATTCTCCTCCTTCGTCCAGGCGCTGACCACAGCATCTCTCTCACTTCGGCTGAGGCCGCTTGTCTCCGGATGGCACTCCTGGATGTGTTTGCGGAAGTTGCTGACCCTCGGCACAGGTAGGTGTTCGGAGCAAACCATACAGTAGCAGAGCGGATTATCCGGAGGACCGTAGGCCACCAAATAATCCAGGCGGAGACGCCAGGGGCTGCCGTATTTCAGTCTTCTCTTTCGGGGATAATAAGGTAAAGACTGTGATCTCTGGCCAGTGTCTGGTGGATTCTCATCTCCTCTTGTGTAACTCCCTAAGTTTCCCTGAATGGGATCCACGTTCAGAGGGAAGAAGGAGGCTGAACCATCTACGTTTATTTCTTTGGTAAGTGGTTCCGATTTGATTTGAGGTTGTTGATTTGAGAGTGATTCTGCATAACAAAAGCAAAGAAATGCAAAAAGACATGTATTACGGATGATGTTTTCAATGAAACAGGTTTCACAGAAGCGTGTAAAACTTGATTTTGTTTTGCTTTTTACCATGGTTAAAAAATTATAGTTGGAAGCTCAATTTTGAAAACCAGACAAAAGTGTTTAATTGGATTTTACAACACCTTGTGTGTGCAATGAATCCATGACATTTTAGGGCTACTTTAACCTATTATTTACAATAGTACACAGTTTTTATATTTAGAAAACAAACTTTTTTTTTAAATTCTCTGCTTTGTCTCTTACCCTCACCGTGCATCTTGGCCCAGGTCTGCAGAATGGAGTGCTTTTCCTCTGCGCTGTACAGCAGAGAGTTGGGGTGCAGATCCAGCATGTGACTTTTGATGTGATCCAGGTGCAGAGATGGCAACAGACAGCTGCATACCATGCATACTAGACGACCCTCCTCCGCCTGGTATTCCATCAGGAACTCCTGGCGGAACCAGGCGTGCAGCGAGTCGTTTAGGTATCGCTCCATCACCTGAGCTGTGGGGCCTGGGAGCTCCTGGACCGAGGAGGCCGGAGGGGATGGCGTGACCCTGCTAAACTCAGACTGGGCCTGAGGAACTGGAGAAATGGCGCCACCAGGCTTGCCTAGAATGACACGAAGAATCAAGGTTTTAAAATAATCTTAAAATAATAATAATACTTTTTTATTTATGTATAAAAGGCCTCACATTCAAAGCACAATACAATAAAAAGGAAAAATCTTAATAATTTTGCATTGTGACATTCAGTCACATTCAATCCCATTTCTCACATTCATTAGTTTTAATTCTTATTACATTCTCATCACAGAAATGAAAAACATCCTGTCCCGACAAAGGGATTTTTATTTATGTAAATAAAAGAAAACATCAGCATACATTCAAGGCAAACATTTTTACTATGATGCATAAACTAAATTCTAGAGAAAAATACAAAACCACACACACATATATACACCGATCAGGCATAACATTATGACCTGATTGTGTTGTGTCCTGATATTGTGTTGGTCCCCCTTTTACTGCCAAAGCAGCCCTGACCCGTAGAGGAATGGACTTCACTAGACCCCTGAAGGTGTGCTGTTGTATCTGGCACCAAGATAATAGCAGCAGATCCTTTAAGTCCTATAAGTTGTGAGGTGGGGCCTCCATGGTTCGGACTTGTTTGTTCAGCACATCCCACAGATGCTCGACTGGATTGAGATCTGGGGAATTTGGAGGCCAAATCAATGCCTCAAACTCGTTGTTGTGCTCCTCAAACCATTCCTGAACCATTTTTGCTCTGTGGAGCATTATCCTGCTGAAAGAGACCACAGCCACCAGGGAATACTGTTTCCATGAAAGGGTGTACATGGTCTGCAACAATGCTTAGGTAGGTGGTACGTGTCAAAGTAACATCCACATGGATGGCAGGATGATTTCCCAGCAGAACATTGCCCAAAGCCTCACACTGCCTCCGCCGGCTTGCCTTCTTCCCATAGTGCATCCTGGTGCCATGTGTTCCCCAGGTAAGCGATGCACACGCACTCGGCCATCCACGTGATGTAAAAGAAAACATGATTCATCAGACCAGGCCACCTTCTTCCATTGCTCAGTGGTCCAGTTCTGATGCTCACGTGCCACTGTTGGCGCTTTGGGCAGAGGACAGGGGTCAGCATGGGCACCCGGACTGGTCTGCGGCTATGCAGTCCCATACGCAACAAACTGTGATGCACTGTATATTCTGACACCTTTCTATATATTAATGAAATCGGAGCGATTTCTGTTCCTTCATTGCAACTACCACTTTGATGCCTTGAAAAGTTCATAGAAATCATCAAACTAATCCATATTAATTGAGCGGTTTAGTCCAAATTTTCTGAAGAGATGATCACTTTATATGATGAACAGAGGACAAAATGTTCATTTGCTGCCTATTATATCCCACCCACGAACAGGTGCCGTGATGAAGAGATAATCAGTGTTATTCACTTCACCTGTCATAATGTTATGCCTGATCGGTGTATATGGGTCAAAGACGAAATAGGGGTTTTCAAGCATCAAAAAAATGTATGTGTAATACAGCTTTAAATTTAGTTTTTTCCTGTACATTAGAATGTGTCCCGTTTAATTTTATATTTTCTTAGCAAAAAATAATGACTATCACACATTTTTTACCATGATTTACAGAAGACACCAACTAAAATGTCATTCAGTGTAACAATATTTATGTATCAGAAAATCTTATTAGGCATATTTAAAACAGGAATCATTTGATGGCATATTAAAAGACTCTATTTAAGTATCAAAGTCCAGCCCACAAATACTAATTAATTGTAATTTTTAAATCTTTATACTTTGCCACTATCCTTCAAACCACTAGGTTTACCTATTTGCCAGCAAGAAGTTTTTGTAATGAAGTGAAAATCATTTAAAATATAATAAAATTTTGTATGATCACATTATTTTATAGTGACGTGCGGTTTTGTAACTTAGGATACCACACCATGAAAAGGTGGAATTATCAAATATTTAAGAGCAATGAATTCACTTTTCTGCTGCACCACATGGTCTTCAGGGGGCCTTTTGATGATGTCACAGACTGTCGAATCTGTTTTTTATATGATTTCAGAATGGCTTCTTGATCCTGTTACACTGAATGATCTCTTACAAACTGGATTTTCGGGACAAAAGTCCCCTGGTTATTTAAATACTTAAAAAAATAAGTAAGACATAGTCCTTTTAATATAACACAGCCAACACATATTTGAAAATGCCAAGAAAACAAATATATTTTTTTACTTGTTATTTTATACATTTATTTAAAGATGTAATGGCAAAATCAAAGTCCGGACCATTACGCTGAATGACAATTTTACACTTTGGAACATTATTTCCCCTAAATGTTGACATTTTATTTTGACAAAAGTTACTTGAAATAGTAAAGTAGACAGTTTACTTGCATTTAACATGTTTTTATGAATATAAAATGACTTTTGTAAACATAATTTGATGCGGACACCAAAATTGTGACGTCTCGTCTTTGACCCATATACAGCTATGGAAACCATTAAGAGAACATTGATTTCTGAACTTGGAGTGGTTTCTTTCTTTTTTTTTTGTTTCATGTTATTCAGACTTTACAAAAATACACAGAAGCACAAATAAATATAAGCACAGACCTGTGGAGTGCCTGTCGACATCCAAAATCTCCTCTGACTCTGGAGGAACATCTGGATCGGGGCATAACGGCCCCTGGCTGTTGTCCCGACTCAAATGACTCTCCCATCCCGACCTGATTACATCCTTATCTGACTCGGTCCACAGCAGGGAGTACGGATGCCTCTGTTTGATGTGTCTCTTGATGGTGCTTAACTTCAGGGTTGCCAGCGAACTGCCACACACCATGCAGATCATCCCTTGTCTCTGTGGGTCGAAGTCCATGAGGTACTCGCTGCGCCAGTATTCATGGTAGTAGCGGCGATGGTCTCGGCCAGGCGCAAGCTTAAATGGAGGGGGTTCCTGCGTAGATGGTCCTGGGATGGGAGACAGAAGGAAAGGGGAGTCCGTGTTCTCAGTGACACACCAGTAACTGGTGCCTGGGGAGCAAACAGAGGTGACTGGAACGTCGTCCTGGCTGTCATGTGATGTGAGACCATTTGTCACTTCCTCTTGACCTGAGGAGGACGCAAAACGAGACTGTCATTGATGAATGTAAATGATATGATCATGGGAAAATATGACATCGTTTTCAATTACAGGGAAATGTAAAATAAATATTAATACAAAAGTGAAGATATATTTCCACCAGCCAGTTTTGTGCATAAACATTAACAAAGTTATCTGTCTGATGTATATTCAGAACATTCCATGTCCATGTTGTACTGGACAAAAAAATATTTATTTATTATTACTTAAATTGTCCTATATTTGCTTCAGTGTTTGTATGGTTTTGCTTAATAAAAAAATAGGACTGTTGCTGATGGCTGAAAGTCATTCTCAAATGCTGTAACTGAAGGGAAACAACAAAGTAACTTCATTGACAAATATGCAATTTTTTCATATTTTATATTGTAAAATCATATAATATAATCAATATTAAAAATGTTGTCATGATTAATATAAAATGTATATTTAAGAGATTTAGCATAAATCTGTCAGCACATATTTAAATTATCATTATTAGTAGTAGTGTTTAAATTTTTAAATATTATTGACGATAGGCTAAAACTTAGTAGAATAACATCTTATAAGAAAATATGCACATTTATTTTTATTTCAGAAAGTATATAAAAAAAGACTAGTCATGATGAATATTAAATCAATATTAAAGCTAATTTTGTGCATTAACGTATAAATAGGGCAGCATATATCCCAAATATTATTATTTATTTATTATGATTGCTGTTATTATTACTAATAATAATATTTTAATATTAAAATGAGACTTTTGCTAAAAATATTCAACTTATTTTTCATTATTTCATATTGTAAAATATACAAATCATTTTATTTGTAGTATTTTATACAAATATAAAAAATGTTGTCATGATTAATATTAAATGTATATTTAAGACATTTTGCATAAATCTGTCAGCACATATTTAAAGTATTATTATTATTACAGTTGTAGTATTTTAATTTTAATATTATTGCTGATAGGCTGAAACTTAGTAGAATAAAACAAATGGTAGTTACTTATAGGAAAATATGCAACTTGCATTTCAGAAAACTATTTTAAAAAATGACGTTTCATGATAAATATGAATGCCAATTTTATGCATAAAACTATAAATAATCATCCAGCATATATTAAAAATATTATTATTTATTTATTTATTATGATTGCTGTTATTACTAACAATAATATTTTAATATTAAAATTAGCCTTTTGTTGAAAATATTCAACTTATTTTTCATTATTTCATATGTAGTATTTTATACAAATATTAAAAATGTTGTCATGATTAATATAAAATGCATATTTAAGACATTTTGCATAAATCTGTCAGCACATATTTAAAGTATTATTATAGTTTTATTTACATTTTATATTATTGCTGATAGGCTGAAACTTAGTAGAATAACAAAATGAGTAGGTACTTATAGGAAAATATGCAAATGAATTTGTATTTCAGAAAACTATTTAAAAAATGACTTGTCAAATTTTGTGCATAAAACTATAAATAATCGTTCAGCATATATTCAAAATAGTATTTCTTTATTATGATTGCTGTTCTTACTAATAATAACAATAATAATTGTAACATTAGACTGTTGCTAAAAATATTCAACTGTTTATTTCAGATATTAATATTAAAGCGAAGAATAATACTTTAGCATCATTTCATAATAATTATTTATTAACTTTAAAAGAATATTAAAGTGAGAATGTGTTATTTCCTCATTCCGCAGGCCCATTTTGAGCACGACTAGGGGGGCGGCGGCATGTCTGCAGTACCGCTGTATTCCGCTGGGTGGCGACAGCGCATCGCGTATACATATGCAGCATGGTTATTTTGCCTTTGTTTATAGTGGAGCCCGAGAGATTAGGGGCCATGCCGCTGCCTGCTATTGTTCGTCACGGGGTTTAACGCTTCAAAACACAGAGCCGTCGATCTAATGGTCAAACTTCAATGCTTACCACAACATTTACCTGCTGAGAGATCCCCCAAGTGTCCCCGCCGCGATGTCGCCTCCTCTTCCTCAGCTTTTATTATTAATGAGCGAGATTCTGTCTGATCAGCTTTGTGCACCGACTCTTTGGACTCCGCTTCATCCATCCCTGTGTTGTGTTATTTTAACGTACAGGATTCGCTTCTTTGTACGTAGAAATGTCACAACCGGAGGATTTCTTGGATGCATTCGTCGGGTGGCTGACTAAATATCTGAAACACGCACTCACCCATTACAGTGTGTGCAGTGTCTGTCTCTGCGCTGGAGCCTCACCGCTGTTTGCTTTTTTGCTTTAAGTAAACTTAACTTTGCGTGACGATACAAGTCGCGTTTAGATCGAAGTTGGAGGGACGATCTGTCAAATGGTCGGTGACTTTAGGCGGTCTCCTGATTGTATTTAGATGTTCAGCTTGTCTTCAGGGTGGAGAGCCGAGCTAGGGGCCCCTGGGGCTCCTTTAGGGGCTCCTGGGTAAATTTAAAGAGACAGTAGCGGCTGTGATGTAGTGACGGGTGCACCACGGGGGCCCATTTTTGTTATGTTTTATCTCCATATTTTATCTTACAGCGGTTATGCATTTCGTACGTACAATCTATTTAATTCATCATAAAATTGGATTAAATAGGCTATATTTTCCTAATTATGCATGGTACATTATAATAATAGTACTAATAAATATTATTTATAAAATGCCTCTCACATTTCAAAGCACAACACAATAAAAAAGGGAAACATCTTGATAATATGAAAAAAAAATAAAGAAATGTTTGTGCATTGTGACATTCAATCATATTTCTCGCATCCGGATTTGTATTTTATTTGTATTACATTCTCATCACAAAAATGAAAACCATGATGTATAAGCTAAATTCTAGAAAAATTCACACACACACACACACACACACACACACACACACACACACACACACACACACACACACACACACACACACACACACACACACACACACACGCTATACATATATATAGGTGACCATAAAAAACAACATATTTTAATTACCTGAAATAAAAAATAAAAAAACTTAAACATCTTATTTTAGTAGGCCTCATTTAGTTTCGTTTTCAATATAATTTTCATTTAATTTTCATGAATTAAAATAATAAAAAAATGGTGTACATTATCAACAGACATTGATAATATGAAATAAAAAAAAAGAAAGAAATGTTTGTGCATTGTGACATTCAATCATATTTCTCGCATCCGGATGTTTAAACATTTAATTTTTTAATTTTTATTTCATTCTCATCACAAAAATGAAAACCATGATGTATAAACTAAATTCTAGAAAAATACTCAAATACACACGCACACACACACACACACACACACACACACACACACACACACACACACACACACACACACACACACACACACACACACACACACACACACACACACACACACACACACACACACACACACACACACACACACACACACACACACACACACACACACACACACACACACATATAGATGACCATAAAATACAACCTATTTTAATGACCTGAAATAAAATAAAACACAATCATTTTATTTTATTTTACCATTTTCATGTAGTTTCATTTTCAATATTTATCATTTTCATTTAGTTTTCACAAATAAAATTAATAAAAATTGTGTACATTATCAACAGACAGACTTTTTTTTGGAAAATACAGTTATTCTCTATTTTTTTACAGTCTATAATTATTCTGCATGAAAGACAGTTTAATGTAATTTATATATTTATTGACTTCTTATATTTGTTTTTTACTTTATGTGAAATGGTTTCCTACCTTCCTAAACTGAATATCCTGACCTAAAGTATGTAATATAATGCTATTTTTGTAATGTCTGTATAATATTTTCTGTTGTTTAAATGCAAAACGTAGGCTAATTATTTTCAGGGAGTGAGGGGCGCTACTGCTTTAAGGATCCATCCGCACATGCTGTAAAAGCTCCTACATCCTGGTACTTTCACCGTTGTCAAGGCACCGACAGAAAGAAAGGTCCAACGGGAAGAGGCTGCAGTGTCCTGAGACTTGAGCTTAAAGAAAGTTTCGTGTCACCACCAGGTAAAACAAACGCATGCTTCGCGCTCGGTGTTGTCTTGTCGCGGAGTGCGTTCACTAAACACACGACAGTCCACGCCACGCGCCGTTAGACAGACAGACAGACCGGAGCTCGTGATGGCAGATAGGGAAGACAACATTGTCTCTGCCATACACTGGAAATAGGGACAGCGTGCTTAGTAAAACCACTCCGTTGTTTATAGGACGCCTTTTATATTGACTTTTTAAAAAAGATTTACATTTTTGAACAAATAATACGTAAATAAACGCCAGAGTAGGGTAGAGAGAGACTCACAACAAAAAATCATCAGCCTGTGATTGTGAGACAAGATTTAAAGTGACAGCAACATTTTTGTCCCCTCTTTAAGCTTTGTTTGAGTTACTACACATTTGATTAATATTAGCATGTTTATATTCTTTCACTTCAGTTCGTTTTTGTAAATGGCTCTTTTCTTCAGCAATGCATAGCAGTTGTAATCATATTAGCCTATACAAACAGCTTAAAGGGTTAGTTCACCCAAAAATGTAAAAAAAATCCTGTCATCATTTACTCACCCTCATGTCGTTCCAAGCCCCTAAGACTTCGTTCATCTTCAGAACACAAATGAAGATCTTTATGATGAAATCAGAGATTTCTGTCTGTCCATTGACAGCTAAGCAACTACCACTTTGGCGCTTCAAAAAGTTCATAAAGAGATCGTAAAACTAATCCAAATGAATTGAGTGGTTTAGTCCAAATTTTCTGAATAGACTCGTTCGCTATTCAGAATATACGTTATGAATAACGTATCACGTTTGAGCTTCGGCGAGAACCAATGAGGTTCATTCTCTGTTACGCATCACGTTTGAGCTTCGGCGAGAACCAATGAGGTTCATTCTCCTGTTACGCATCACGTTTGAGCTTCAGCGAGAACCGATGAGGTTCATTCTCCTGTTACGCATCTCGTTTGAGCTTCAGCGAGAACCAATGAGGTTCATTCTCCTGTTACGCATCTCGTTTGAGCTTCAGCGAGAACCAATGAGGTTCATTCTCCTGTTACGCATCTCGTTTTGAGCTTCAGCGAGAACCAATGAGGTTCATTCTCCTGTTACGCATCTCGTTTTGAGCTTCAGCGAGAACCAATGAGGTTCATTCTCCTGTTACGCATCACGTTTGAGCTTCAGCGAGAACCGATGAGGTTCATTCTCCTGTTACGCATCTCGTTTTGAGCTTCGGCGAGAACCAATGAGGTTCATTCTCCTGATACGCATCACGTTTGAGCTTCAGCGAGAGCCAATGAGGTTCATTCTCCTGTTACGCATCACGCTTGAGCTTCGCCGAGAACCAATGAGGTTCATTCTCCTGTTACGAATCACGTTTGAGCTTCGCCGAGAACCAATGAGGTTCATTCTCCT
This sequence comes from Gobio gobio, assembly GCF_949357685.1. Classification (NCBI taxonomy): domain Eukaryota; kingdom Metazoa; phylum Chordata; class Actinopteri; order Cypriniformes; family Gobionidae; genus Gobio; species Gobio gobio. The sequence goes on from NC_137098.1 coordinate 59,546,580, forward strand.
GTTACGCATCACGTTTTGAGCTTCGGCGAGAACCAATGAGGTTCATTCTCCTGTTACGCATCACGTTTGAGCTTCAGCGAGAACCAATGAGGTTCATTCTCCTGTTACGCATCACGTTTGAGCTTCGCCGAGAACCAATGAGGTTCATTCTCCTGATACGCATCACGTTTGAGCTTCGCCGAGAACCAATGAGGTTAATTCTCCTGTTACGCATCACGTTTGAGCTTCAGCGAGAACCAATGAGGTTCATTCTCCTGTTACGCATCACGTTTGAGCTTCGGCAAGAGCCAATGAGGTTCATTCTCCTGTTACGCATCACGTTTGAGCTTCGGCAAGAGCCAATGAGGTTCATTCTCCTGTTACGCATCACGTTTGAGCTTCACCGAGAACCAATGAGGTTCATTCTCCTGTTACGCATCACGTTTGAGCTTCACCGAGAACCAATGAGGTTCATTCTCCTGTTACGCATCACGTTTGAGCTTCGGCGAGAACCAATGAGGTTCATTCTCCTGTTACGCATCACGCTTGAGCTTCGCCGAGAACCAATGAGGTTCATTCTCCTGTTACGTATCACGTTTGAGCTTCGGCAAGAACCAATGAGGTTCATTCTCCTGTTACGCATCACGTTTGAGCTTCGGCGAGAACCAATGAGATTCATTCTCCTGTTACGCATCACGTTTGAGCTTCGGCGAGAACCAATGAGGTTCATTCTCCTGTTACGCATCACGTTTGAGCTTCGGCGAGAACCAATGAGGTTCATTCTCCTGTTACGCATCACGTTTGAGCTTCGGCAAGAACCAAGTCTAAATTAAATCTGTTCATTATATTAAAGGGTTAGTTCACCCAAAAATGAAAATTCTGTCATTAATTACTCACCCTTATGTCGTTCGAGACCCGTAAGACCTCCGTTCATATTCGGAACACAAATGAAGATATTTTTGTTGAAAGCTGATGCTGAGAAAGGCTTCAGACAGGCCTCCATTGGCATTCAGTACACTTACACTCCCAAGACGGATAAAAGGCACTCAGAACATCGTTACAAAGTCCATCTCACCACAGTGACTCTACAATAATCTTACGATGCGACGACAATAGTTTTTGTGCGCAAAACAAAATCAAAATAACACCTTTATCCAGCTTGTTATTGCCTTCCGTGTGTGCCTCCACGACGCATGCGCGAGAATATGACGTAGCGCCGGGGTTCGAGAATCCATGAAATGCGCAATCTAACCCCATTTTGAGCACTACGCCGAGACCTAAAGCACGATCAATGTAGAATCCAACAGCTGAGATACGCGCGTCTTCCTCTGATTGTAAACAAATCGCTTCTGGGTCATCTGTCCGAACGCCGGATCTGCGTCATATTCTCGCGCATGCGTCGTGGAGGCACACATGGAAGGCAGTAACAAGTTGGAAAAAGGTGTTATTTTGATTTTGTAACGATGTTCTGAGTGCCTTTTATCCGTCTTGGGAGTATAAGTGTACTGAATGCCAATGGAGGCCTATATGAAGCCTTTCTCAGCCATCAGCTTTCAACAAAAATATCTTCATTTGTGTTCCGAATATGAACGGAGGTCTTACGGGTCTCGAACGACGTGAGGGTGAGTAATTAATGACAGAATTTTCATTTTTGGGTGAACCCTTACCCTTTAAGTGGTTGAGTCTTCTTAGAACATTTGGACTAAACCACTCAATTGATATGGATAAGTTTTATGATCTCTTCATGAACATTTTGAAACATCAAAGTGGTAGTTGAGTAGCTGTCAATGGAGGGACAGAAATCTCTCAAATTTCATTAAAAAGATCTTAATTTGTGTGCTGAAGATGAACGAAAGTTAAGGGTTTGTAATGACATGAGGGTGAATAATTAAGGACAGAATTTTTCATTTTGGGTGAACTAACCCTTTTATAAAAATGAAAATTGGGCATTGTTTACTCACGCTCGTTTTGTTCCAAACTTTTATGATTTTCTCTCTTCCGTGAAAACATTCTTTGCAGAATGTGCAGACTGGTCTTTTCAATTCAGTGAACCTAAATACTATCAATCTCCTAAAATGCACCATAACAGTAGTCCAGAAGTCTTTTGAATCTACCAGGAGCAAACCGAAACCAGTCATAGTTCTCAAGTCTCAAATTTTCTGTTTGTAAACTCAAGATTATTGCCGTTCAATGTCATTGTTTCTCACGTGTATCACAGATTGGAAATTTGAAATCTTGCCATTATTTGTTTCCCATAAAGGGATTAATCTGCGATACCTGGAGGCTGGTTGGAATAAATAGTCTCCATATAAAGGTAAGCTTCCTGAAATAAACTAGGAGTAGTTTTGTCAGTAGCTGCTGCTTCACAAAATGTCATGCAATGGTGCACTTGCAATGTGCAAATCATATGCTGATGCATGTAATATATTCTCAACCACTCAGAATAAAGCAGGTAAATTACTTGGGAGCTCCATTTGTGACACTGATATTTAAATGTTTTCATATTTGCATATGTTTATAAAAAGAAACTTGCAAGCAGTGCTCAAATATGTTTCCTCTTAAAGAGACATTAACATAAAAATGCTGCAATATAAAATCCCAAAGTTGGCTAGAAAAGCACAAAGTACCAAGATGGAGGTAAAGAAAGTGACCATTAAATGTGGATTTCTTGACAAAAAAATGTTTCCTAAAATGTTTCTTTTTTTTTTTTTGCAGCATAGATCTAAATTGAATTGCTTTTAATATCAATGCTTGCAGCTTAAGGCCGTGCTTAATATTCCTTATAAATTCGTATCAGGATTGCAGACACACACACAGCATGTGGGGCACATTCCCCCGGGGCCCCCAGACGTCCCCTTCCCCCCACATACGAGTATTATTTCTTGTACATGTACTACTTTAGGTTGCACTTGAAAACTACCATTATGTACTGCATATATTGCTGCTCTTATGATAAATTGCTTGAAAGGTTCCTCATTTGTAGATCACATTGGATAAAAGTTTCTGCTAATTGACTAAATGTCAACTAAGTCCCAACCTGAGTTTCATGCCTGTGGAAGACTACAGAGACCCCTGAACCCATTCTTTCTACACGATCACATATATGTATAAAATATATATATAAAATCACAATTGAGGATTTTGTCACAACCCCCAAAAAAGTACACTGTAGAGCCTCATCCTCCTGTACACAGGGGCCCTTTTACATCCACTATTTTTTAACCCTGCTCATATCACCTGGAATACTTCATATCAAATTTTAATGTGAACTACAAAAGTCAAATTCATCTTTTGAATTATTTAGGTAGTTTGGGTTATTTGGGGTCTATGTAGTTCCTACACAGTTTGAAAGTTATATATGGCATGTTATATATGGCATGTGTATTTGCCATGGGTGGTTGCTATAGCAATGGTATGTGGTGGCTAGAGTTCTGGGTTGTGGGTTTTGCTAAAATGTTTTAAAGGGGTCATGAACTGCATTGTTATATTGTATTATGTAAACACAAACTTTTATTCTGGATGCAATTAATTGGGATTAATCGTTTAACAGCCATATTTATAATGTCTCATGGGTTGCACTTATAATGTTAGCATGATTTTACATAAAAAATTGTCATAATTTAAAAATAAAAGGCATTTTTCCTAGACGCTCTGCTTGAAGGTGCATGTCTGCTGTGAGACTAAAGTGTAAATGCCCACTGCTGTGATTGGCTAACATTTGCATATGAAATAGCTAAGCATTACTTGTGGAACTTTCTTTACTACTACTGCTCTCAAGGTTAACTAATCGTAAAGTGTTAATGGCTTTATATTTAGATAGTGGCATGAAAGGTTGCAGTGATGAGCATTGTAGCCGATCACAGAGATGTTGAGCGCATGAATGCAGCGATCTCATCGTTTCAACTCGATTTCGGCACTCTAACGAAATGCTTTTATCATACCTAACAGTGCAAACACAATGATTGATTCAAATTAAATTGTTTTTTTGTTTCCCCTACAGATCACCTACTCATTGTTTTTTCAGAAAAATTGACAGAAGCACTGCATTCAAAGTCCATCTATAGACAAAGACCTTGAGAGACTTAAATGAAAGATGTAACCCCACAGAAATCCTGTTTAGAGCAGGCTTTGCCTTACCTAAGAAGACGTAATCCAGCAGATGATGAAATCAACAGTATGATGATGATGTTGTAACCAATCAGCAGCCATGTCCAGCAAGACTTTCTCTAAACGTCGCTATCAGCCAGTAGCAGAATTTGATGATGTCACTCTCGCCCGCAAAAGGGAGTATTGGAGGAGCAAGAAAAGAGAGCAGAGGGCAAGAAAGTCATCTACCAAAAAAAAGATCGGAAATGAAAATCGGGGGTTGTGCTTGTCCATTGTTAGTGATGAACCCTCCTTGCAGATTCACAAAGTCAACAGTGATCCCTCTCTACATAATCATGACATTTCATGCAAACAGGAAGATACTGATGCTCCAAGAAACTTGAAATCTGAGTATAATGTTACTATGATGCCATGTCAAAAAGAGAAATGGTTTCAAAAGACTAAGCTCAAAATTGTCTTGCCTAAATTGCCAGAAATGAGCACAAATACCCTGAAGGTTGTAATGGGCAATACAAAACTAAAGTCCTCAGTTACAGGGTCCTCAAACACGGATACATTGGATGCGGAGTTGCATCCAAACAGCAGTCATGCTCATATAACTAAAACAGGTATGTTATCCCGAAATGGCAAACAATTAGCAACATCTCCGCAAAGCCATGTATCCAAGGTTTTACCAGTGCACAACAATCAAAATAAGCCACAGAACTGTCTCAAACCCTTGACCTCTGCAGAATGTAAGGTTCGTAAAGAGCAGAGTTTCATTCCCTGTCGTATCGCTAAGAGAAGAACATGTGCCTTTGCTTCAAAGCACAACACCAGAGTGGCTATGACTGAAGAAGAGATGGCTGCTAAGCGTAGAGAGAACTGGCGCATCAAAAAGCGAGAACAGAGAGCAAAGCTTGCGGCTAAGCTGGCACGGTACCGAGAAGGGAGTCTCGGACAAGGACGATCTTCCTGTATCGCTTCATCTGATAACAGTAAGGCCTTGAGAGGAATCAACCTCAACTCAGGGAATTCCAAATGCAGTTCTCGGACAACACTACATGTTCAGGACACAAAACCAAACCATACATCCTCATCCAGTACTACCCAAATTCCCAAAAAATCCAAAGTGCCGCAATTTGCACATACTCAAAAGAGACGTTGTCAAAAGCCAACAAGAAACTCTTTCCTTGGTGCTTCCAAAGTCGAGTCTCCCGAGGATCGGCACGCCAGACAGAAGGAGTACTGGCGAATTAAAAAGCGTGAGCAGAGAGCTGTGAAAGCACGATTGAAGGAACAAGGCACACTTAAGCATCATGGGAGACGCTACCACAACAGTTCCATTCAGACGTGTGGGAGTCAAGTGAGCAGAGCAGGTGCGTTTACAAGTTCTTCAGACACAATTGGTGGCTTTATCAAAGAAGATGGCACAATGACGTTCTCCACTTCATTGGACTCTTCTCTATCTGCAAGTCACGACTTTTCCAATGTGAAATGCATCGATAAGGTAGGACTCCAGGTTCAAGTGAGTTTGCCACTTGAATATTCAGATGCTCAACCGGTCACAAAGCTAGTTTTCACTCCATGCAACATTTCCAAGGCTCACCAAAACTCTCTGGTAAAGTCTAACTTAGACAGAGTTGAAGTTAAGACAGAGAGAGTTAGTCGGGCTGCCTGTCTGCTTAGGTCAAAGGTTTCAGTGTTAAAGCAGAGACAGCAAAACAAGAAGTCAAACGAAAGGGACAGTTTTACTTCATCAATTACCAAAACAGTTTGTGACTCCTCAACCAGTGCCCGAACCCCTAAAAAAGAACCGATCAATCTTCCTATACATGCTGTATTTTCCATCCCAGAAATTACTCCCTGCATCAGTGTTGAAGATGGCAAACCTTCACCCTGTCCATCCTCAGAGTCACACTTTGAACCTCCAGCAGCTGCGAACCATAATGCCACCACTCTTCAGGCTGTGGCCTCCATGAAAAAGCTTCTGGAGGAATCAGTTTGCTCACCGGAAGACAAAAAGATGACTAAAGATGACCTTCTTAAATCTGAAAATGCAGAGCCAAATTTTACTTTACAACAAAACGTCTTCTCAGAGAATACAAGCCTTAAAAATATAAAATTGAGTCCTCAAGCATTACTTTCTGAGGACACTAGCCATAAAAACTATCATAACTTCTGCCAAGGGGCTGCAGATGGAAGTCCTGCCCTTTCTCCAGTGGCTGTGCAACCTGAGAAGTGGCTGTGCAGAAACACTGAGAAGTTCAGTGATGATGGAGCAGATCCCAAGCAGTCCTGCCCTTCACAGGCCTCGCAAAAGCAGCAGCTTGGTGAGAGCGATGAGCTTCAACGAAAGAGAGAGTATTGGAGGTTAATGAAGAGACAGCAGCGGGCCAGAAATGCCAACAGAAATGCAGCTAAAGATGTAGTTCTTCGCAATCCGGCTCCACAGGTGAGTTGCATTTATATTTGCTTAGCATCGGGTCTGGGTCAAGTGAGATATATAATGCTATATATATATATATATATATATATGGGGGACAAATAATTTGATAATTTAAATAATAAATTAATTTAAAACGGTTCTCCCAGTAATTCTTACATATGTGACTTTTAATAACAGTCAGTCCTTTTGGCATTAACTACACTGCTGAAAATATTAAGGGAACACTTGAATCACACATTGGATCGCAATGAATGAAATAATTAATTGAATGAAATATTCTATTTGAAAAACTTTGTATACATTCTATAATTGGAGAACAAAATGATGTGACAACAGTCAAAAGAAACCAAAATCATCAACACACTGAGGGCTGGATTCAAAATCCGGCTGATCCAACTTGCATTAAGTTCATCACAGCAACGCATAATGTACACTCACCTAAAGGATTATTAGGAACACCACACTAATACTGTGTTTGACCCCCTTTCGCCTTCAGAACTGCCTTAATTCTACGTGGCATTGATTCAACAAGGTACTGAAAGCATTCTTTAGAAATGTTGGCCCATATTGATAGGATGGCATCTTGCAGTTGATGGAGATTTGTGGGATGCACATCCAGGGCACGAAGCTCCCGTTCCACCACATCCCAAAGATGCTCTATTGGGTTGAGATCTGGTGACTGTGGGGGCCATTTTAGTACAGTGAACTCATTGTCATGTTCAAGAAACCAATTTGAAATGATTCCAGCTTTGTGACATGCTGCATTATCCTGCTGGAAGTAGCCATCAAAGGATGGGGACATGGTGGTCATAAAGGGATGGACATGGTCAGAAACAATGCTCAGGTAGGCCGTGGCATTTAAACGATGCCCAATTGGCACTAAGGGGCCTAAAGTGTGCTAAGAAAACATCCCCCACACCATTACACCACCACCACCACCAGCCTGCACAGTGGTAACAAGGCATGATGGATCTATGATCTCATTCGGTTTACGCCAAATTCTGACTCTACCATCTGTATGTCTCAACAGAAATCGAGACTCATCAGACCAGGCAACATTTTTCGAGTCTTCAACTGTCCAATTTTGGTGAGCTCGTGCAAATTGTAGCCTCTTTTTCCTATTTGTAGTGGAGATGAGTGGTACCCGGTGGGGTCTTCTGCTGTTGTAGCCCATCCGCCTCAAGGTTTTGCGTGTTGTGGCTTCACAAATGCTTTGCTGCATACCTCGGTTGTAACGAGTGGTTATTTCAGTCAAAGTTGCTCTTCTATCAGCTTGAATCAGTCGGCCCATTCTCCTCTGACCTCTAGCATCAACAAGGCTTTTTCGCCCACAGGACTGCCGCATACTGGATGTTTTTCCCTTTTCACACCATTCTTTGTAAACCCTAGAAATTGTTGTGCGTGAAAATCCCAGTAACTGAGCAGATTGTGAAATACTCAGGGTGGCCCGTCTGGCACCAACTACCATGCCACGCTCAAAATTGCTTAAATCACCTTTCTTTCCCATTCAGACATTCAGTTTGGAGTTCAGGAGATTGTCTTGACCAGGACTACACCCCTAAATGCATTGAAGCAACTGCCATGTGATTGGTTGATTAGATAATTGCATTAATGAGAAATTGAACAGGTGTTCCTAATAATCATTTAGGTGAGTGTAAGGCCCTGTCCCAAATGGCACCCTAACAGTCTTCCTCTGAGTTTGCACTTTCATGACGTAATGCCACTTTGACTGCTGGGAAGAAGTCCGCTGCGTAGCTCGCACCAGTGTGGGCTCGGCAGAAGTGCGCATCGAGGGCGCATATCGACCTCAAAGGGGGCACTCGCGAGCAGCCTTCTGAGACCTAAAATGACAAATGGGACACCCTGCGGTCTCGTGGACTTAACGGACACGTGCACGCAGCGGCCATTGTAAGTCCACAAGACCGAAAGTGCACATGAAGTGTGCCATTTGGGACAGGGCCTAAGTCAGTAGTGTGTATAGCCCCCACGTGCCAGTATGCACTCACGACAACATTTCAAAGCAGATACTAGTCCTGATGCTAGATTGTTGCCCTTCTACGTCCCTGTTCAGCTCTCCTTGTGTAATGGCCTGTCTCCCGGCATCTCCTCCATGCTCTTGAAACTGTGCTGGGAGACACACCAAACCTCCTTGTGACATCACGTATGGATGCTCCATCCTGGAGGAGCAGGATTGCCTGTGCAACCTGATTTGGTTGCAGGTACTGCCTCATGCTACAGTGACAAGGACCCTAACAAAACAAAAGACAAATCATTCAGGAAGAATAAGGAGAGAACAATTGTCTATGGCCACCACCTGCAAAACTATTCTCTTTTTGGGGGTTTTCTTGCTGTTGCCTCTCCAGTGCACCTGTTGTCACTTTCATTTGCACCAAAGCAAGTGAAACTGATTCACAATCACTTATGCTTCCTAACTGGACAAATTGATAACCCTGAAGTTTAATTGAATTGGTGTTATAATGTGATGATTAAGTGTTCCTTTCATTTTGTTTGAGCAGTGTACAGGTATATATTAAACAAAAATACTAAACAACAAAAAACAGTGGTAACATTTCATTCACTTTATAAAATACCATTGACAAACTGCAAAATTAATATATCTTTAAATATATGTTGTCACATGAACAACTAGTCAGTAACTACACTGATTTAACGGCCCTGTTTACACCTGGTATTAAGATGTAGACGAGGGAGACACACATATACTCGTCCATAGACGTGTCTGCTCTGACAGCCGCAAGATCATGCTGAATGCCGTGAATGTGTGTTAGAAATCAGGAATAGTGAGAGAACATTGTGCTTGGTACATTATTCGTACCAAAAAAAGTTTTAGACCCTATTTACACCTGTATTTAGCACCATCTTGTGATCTGATTGACCAAAATGCATCTTAATACAAGGTGTAAACAGGCCCTTACCATTAGTTGAAAGCTGTATTTGTTTGATTCACTAACAAGAACTGACTGTTTAGAATAATTTCTGTAATCAAACTACACTGCTTTCACAAACTCCCCAGAAAAAAACACCCAGCACACCTCTACTGCTAGCCATGTCCCAGGACACTTCCACATACAGACTGATCGCCATTCAGAAGAAAACAAGAAGGTGCACCAAACCTGCAGGTCCACAGACACAGTCTACAGATAAATCAAGAACTAACAGAAGCCAGATAGTGGCAACGGCCAATCCACAAGATGATCCACAGGAGGTTATACATAGAAGACGCATGCAATGGAGGATCAAGAAACAGGAGCAGAGAGCTAGAAAGGCAGCAAATGAGAAACAGCTACGGCAGCTGACGCTCCCTCCACAAGGCCAGGCTTCGGTAATTATTTCTTCTACCTTTTATAGATTTTATTTATATACAGTACCATTCAAAAGATTGCTGTCAGTACGATTAAAAAAAAATTATACTTTTATTCAGCAAGGATGCATTAAATAGATCAAATGTTTCAGTAAAGACATTTATAATGTTACCAAATGATGCTGAAAATTCAGCTTTGACATCAGAAATCAATTGCTTTTTAAAATATATTCAAATAGAAAACAGTAATTTTAAATTATAAAAAAAATTCATAATATTACTATTTTACTCTACTTTTGATCAAATTGCAGGTTATAAGAACATAAGAAAAATCTTTCAAAAACAATAGAAATCTTACGGATTCCAAACTTTTGAACGGTAGTCTAATTGCAGATAGAGAAAGGGTTGCAAATAAAAACACAATCATTTCAAAACCGCAGTAACATCCCCCTCATTTACAGATTGTTCTAAAAGCACAAAACAGACGAAAGTGCAGCACTGCTGTGGGTTTGAGTGGGACTGCGATGCCCACGCACTCATCCCACTGATCATGCGTTTGTTTGCTTTTGTGACAGATCTGTTGAACTAGTTTGGGGTTTGCACAGCGCTGTGCAAACTGATCTGCTCTTCCCTATCAGGGGCTCATCACTTACTCATCCCATGTTGTTTCAAACCTGCATGATTTCCTTTCTTCTACTTAACACAAAAATATATGTTAAGTCAACATTGGACTCCAATGACTTTAATTGTATGAACAAAACATTTTTCAAACTGTCTTTTGTGGTCCAAAGAAAGAAAGTCATGCCGGTTTGGAATTACATGAGTGTGAGTTTACACTGACATCCAACCACCACAGTATACCAAACCCTGTAATAATAACACTGCATGCTTTATGTCCCCTGGGGGCCCCAGCTATATCTCAGCAACATGATTTCACAGACACATGGGGGTTGGCTCTTTTGAATTGGAGTAGTGTTCACAGGGCCCCATGTGGGGCCCCAGCCATACCTCAGCACCAGAATATCACAGAAACATTTTGGAGGCCTGTTTTGACTTGGGGCCGTGTACAGAGGCCATGTGTGAGGCCCCAGTTCCTCCAGGTGCATATGTGCTCTGGTTTTACTGGAAAACATAGGAAGGATTTTCAGGACAACATGGTGGTGACGAGTTTTGTAATTGATTAGGAGTCAAATAATAATGTTTTTTTTTTTTTTTCAAAATACATGTAAAAGATATGAACATGGACCTCAGTATTGTATGCTGATTTAGATTACTTGTATGTTAGATAAAGATGGGGACATACCAGAGCTTTTCTACCAAGTAACTTGACCTGAGTATTTGCAAGGAAGGAGGCCCTTTTTAACATTTTTTTGGGCCTCCTTATGCACTGTTCCTTCTTCTCCTTGTGCAATTTAAGGGTTAAATTGAACAATTACTGTAGGTTAAAGAAAAGTGTCTTAAACGCTGTGGCAGAAATAGCTAGACTTCTAGACTATGTAGCAGTTTAACTTAACCTCACACAAGGCACCAGTTATATACGGGTTCTCACACATGACATCAAATATGTTTTGGCTATCAAATATGACTGTCAGATGACTTTTTCCTTCTCTTATTACGGTGCACCAGCCAGGAATGTTACCTTGACAGTAAATATTATTTATTAACTAGCATCAGCTATATAATGTCTTGTGTAAATTAGAAAATCAAATACTGATAATGTACAACAATGCCAAGGTCTGTAGAAAGAGGTTTGGTTTAGTGATATTTTGTATGATGGTGGTGAAGTGTTCCACTGGTTGTTCTGGGTAACAATACAGTGAGGAAAGATGCTGGAATCAGTTTGAACAGAATTGAACGTGATGCTCTGTTGGATGCTGATCTCCTAGACCTAGAGCATCAAACGGGTCCATTGATATTACACAGCGCCTGAAAATAGGCTAACTTTCATCAACATAACCAACGTGACAACCTGCTTGCACAGAGAGCGCTGGGAACTATTTTCAGGCGCTGTGTAATATCATTGCGCCGCTGCACCCATGGTACGGCTCAAAGTTCCGGATAGAATAGTTCCTAACCATATCGGTCTAGAAAAGGGCAAATTTTCATTTTCCGTCGGTCTTAGTACATGATGTAACTATACACATCACAACATGTAAATAGGAAAATGTTGGCGTTATTTTGTCACTTATTGAGCAGTAGGCTAGCTGGAGCCATTTACCTCCAGTCTTTGTGCTAAGCTAGGCTAGCGGTGGGTGCGTCAGACAGAGTTATGGCACGCACAGAGATGAGAATGGGATGTATGGACTTATCTAACTCTGGGGGATACGGTGAATAAGCTTAAGTCCCAAAAAGTCGCCGTGTTCCTTTAAGGTCCTTTCACACTGGACGCGATTTAAAAAAATAATTTGAATAATAATTTTGAAATAATTTGCGCTATGTTTTATTTTTTTGATCAGCTGTTTGTGTAATGAGTGCTTCCACACCGAACGCGACTGTGCTTAGGTGGAAAAACAATGTTTATTTTTTTTCTCTAGCGGCGACAGAAAAGAAAAAGCTTCAACCAATCACATAAAAGGAAACAAAGGTGACGAAATGTCCAGTTGATGTCACTAGCCATTCAATCAACATTAACCTTTGCCAGGTATCGCATTTCTCACGAGATTACAGCTGTAGTTGTAGTTACAGCTGTACAGATGCAGCTGTGTTTGCCCACTGTAGACCTACAGATAACCTTTGGAGTCAAAACTTTTTTTTCTAAACCTTGTGTTCACTACTATGGAAAGTGAATGGGTTTCCGTCAGTACGTCTTTGGCACTTAAATGTTTACATTGTTATTCAACTGAAAACAGCTTCTCCGGAACGATTGGTTCCCTGAAGTGTGTGGTTTGTCTCGTCAGAAGCGGTAATACTGTCTTCTTTTTGGTCTTTTAAATAAAATGAAAAGCTCGTCTTCACTGGATGATGAAGTGTCCATGTTTTCTCAGCTGTCCCGGCAAATGTTTTGGAATGCTGGAGCTTTGAAACGTACCAGACTTCGCAAATTCATGTCGCGGCTGATGTGAATGGTTTTAACTATTCGCACATAAATTAGCTTTTTCGTTACGCATCCAGTGTAAAAGGGCCTTTAGGGTGAACAATTAATCGGTGCAAGTTAATACACAGAAAGAAAATCGTTTGTCGCGGTAATCTTTAATCAAAATATGAAAACTAACTTCTGGTCTGGAATGGCGTTCCTCTTTCGATGATGTCAGTTTGACGGCTTGGGTTTGAATATCCTTAACCACTCCCCTCCAACCGTTAGTATGCTGTGAGCGAGAGATGGAGAGGAGGAGCGCTGAAGTAAAACCCTGCCCCCTATTCAATATTCCATTTCACTTGGAAATGCATCACAGCACTGAAGAAAACGCAATTGCTGCTTCCGGTTCACCGGGACTTTAAGAGGTATCTGGCAGTTGTCCTAGCATCCTTATCTGATAGTGTTGGACATTTTGTTTGTGCTAGTCCACAAAGATCCAATCAAAATGTAGCAAACTTTTCTTCACTGTTGCATTCAGAGAGGGGCCCATCATAAAACTGGGGCCCTGGAATGTGCTGTTCATCTTGCATTTACATATTAAACTACCCAAGGAGCATGTTTAAGATTAGTTGTTGCCATTCGCTGACTACAGTTGATGTTTTGAAATTAAGTCAATGTACATTATCCTTTTTTTTAATTTTTTTTTTTATCTTCCTAGGGTCAGAAAACCACCCGTTTCTGCTCAGCCGTTGTTCAGAGGTGAGTAAATAGTCATTATGTTCAATGTAATGCACTACTGTTTAAAAGGTTGAGGTCAGTAAGATGATATATATATATTAATTATTTATTTATTTATTTATTTGTTGGTTTTGAATGAGATCTTATGCTCACCAAGAATACATTTAACTGATAAAAAAAAAGAAGTAAAAACAGTAATATTTTGAAATATTACAATTTAAAATGACTGTTTTCTATTTTAATCAGTAATTCTTTTGATGCAAAGCTGAATTTTCAGCATCATCACTGCAGTCTTCAGTGTCACATGATCCTAATATGCCGATTTGCTGCTTAAGAAACCTTTCTTATCAATGTTGAAAACGATTGTGCTGTTTAATATTTTTGTGGGAACGGTGAAACTGGTCATGTCTTTACTGTGATTAATTGAATTGCATCCTTGCTGAATAAAAGTATAAATTTCTTTAAAAAAAAACACACACAAAAAAAACAAACGTACTGACTATAAACTTTTGAATGGTCATGTATGTCATATTTGAGTATCAAAATTAATGTTGGTTTCTTTTCCAAACAGCAAAAAATCAGAAGACCAACTAGGCTACTTAACCAAGTCATGTCAAAATGCAATCAAAGGTTTATTAATTTTCTAAGACACACTATTACAGTTTGCCAAACAGTTTAAATGATTATCTGGTAACTGATATTACTATTTCTTTCATCACATTTTAAGAGGAGTCACCAAATTATGCAACGGAAGGACCTTTATCACAGGCCGAGTGGAGAAACCTCTACCTCATGGACCCTGATCCTGTCAACCTGTTGTTGGTGTGTATGGTTTGTGGAGAGCAGCTGTACTCCCTCAGTGTGGAAGGGGTGAAGGCTCACATTGAGGAAGTGCACCCTAACACACAATCATTCGGAGACCTTGAACGTCAAGGCATTCTAGATGCCTGGGATAAACAGGTGGCCGTCCGCGAGCGCTTCATCACCCACCAGCTTCAACAGTGAGGCAGAGCTCCTACGGGTAACAGGGAAATCCTACATTCAGTCCGGATTGGAAAATAAGAAATCATTCATTGCCTGGTTAAAACTGAAGCTAAATTCAAGACACTTTGAGTGAACTGACAGATGACAGTCAAGATTAAACACATTTCACTCACTCATTCATTCTTTCTTTCATTCATTCTTTCATTCTGCTGCATTAACTGCCTTTATGAACCAGAACTGAGTCAAGGAATGGCTGATTTATTTATTATTATGGGTATTGCTTTTGTTTAACACATACCAGTAGTAGGCCTACAATAAATATTAGGGCATTGGCACTGGGTATTGACACAAATTTTACAAATCGATTCAATATAGATTATTTTAGATATATATCAGGTACAATACATGGCAAATTTTTTCAAGGGAAAACAAATCTCTGAACTAGTGCTGTGAACTTTGGGAGTCAGTTGGTTCTAAGTTAGCCTACTATAATATTTAAGGTAAAAATGTATTGATTTCTATACAAACACTTAAATTACACCCAATGATTTTTTATAATAATAAAGTTATAATATTAACTTTACAATTACATAATCATTTTTCTACTCCAATTCGTTTTTTGAAATATAAACATTTAAATGA
Organism: Gobio gobio; assembly: GCF_949357685.1. Taxonomy (NCBI): domain Eukaryota; kingdom Metazoa; phylum Chordata; class Actinopteri; order Cypriniformes; family Gobionidae; genus Gobio; species Gobio gobio. Next base: position 59,561,796 of record NC_137098.1, read on the forward strand.
TGGCTGTCATAACTTGCCAGATTTATTCAAACATGCATTCAAATAATATTGAAAAACATTATAATTAATATGGTGCATATTTAGCAAAATGCTTCTCTCTAGAGTTATTTTTTCTAGCTCTCTAACGAGTTTATGGACACTGGATATGGTTTTTCTGAGGTAAATTGGACTTCACATGACATTGTTTACGAGCTGGTTTACTGACGTCTTTCCGTGGTTGAAACACTGATTGAGCGATTTCATGTGACATGACACGGATTTCGGTAAGTTGTCCTGTATCTTTTGACACACTTTCAGATGCTCATTCATGTTTATTTCGCGCTGTAACTGGTATTAAGGTGGAAGAGATGATCAGTTCATGTGCGCTCAGCGCTGCTGCTTCTCTTGAGCTGAGCAATCTCACGCCACAGCGCCAAAATTATGTTTTTGAATTTCGTAATAAAATGGACCTAATTTGAAATCTGAGACTTTGTTTCATATCAACAGTAACAGCACAGATTATTGTGATTTATTGGATGGGAGGCGCGCTACAATGTTCGATTCATTCATCAACTGAAAACAGGATGACTAATCGATTATTGGGATTTAAGAATCGATATTGGTTCGTAAAAATGAGAATCGATTAAGTATTTAAACTTTTTTTTTTTTACCCAGCCCTACTAAATATATACTATATTTATAATTTGTTCAACTGAAACCTTACACATAGCCTATGTGTGTAAAGATTCTGTTGTCTTACAAATTTTAAGTACCAGTTTTGTTATAGTCCTATGTAGTAGATTAATATCTTTCTTATTTATAGGACAATATTGAAATGTTGATTTAACCATTTTCTTGCTGATGTGCTACTGTGCCTCATTAAATGCACTTTTAAATTCTGGTAATATTCAGAACCAGGACCTGTAAATGAGGTAACAAAATAAGGAAATTCTTACATGCACAAACAACTGGAATATATAAGATTTTCTTTTTGACCATGTGCTTTCAGTATCTGTGCAGATTGTGCACAAAAATTTAGTAATTTTCTTTTCGTGATAAACTGTTACACTGCATAATGTATATATTATTTTGACATCTTTATTTTATACTTCTTTCATTTAACCATTTTGACTTTCCATAATGTTTTTTTTTCCCCCCTGATAGGGTATTGATTATTCTCCCTCATGACAGTTTATAAAATGTGCAATCAAATGTCATTTATGTTGGACAAATATCTACTACAATTTGAAATGAGTTCCTTGTAATAAATTACTAGATAATAACCTGCTAAATTATCTGTGGTGTTAATGCTATACACACAGACCACAGGTTTGAAAAAAGCACAATGATAAGTTTGTTAGTCTTTACAATCTAAGCCAAGGACAGGTACAATTTTTAGTAAAATCTACTTCCCTCTTCAGTACACATCTGTTGTACCTAATAAATCCTTTTGCACCTTTTGTTTGCTTTTCTGTATTTTAAAATGCGCTAATTAGCTTAGCATGCCTTTCTATGCACCTTTTTTATGACAAATATTGCAGTGATTTCTTAGAAGTTTGGCTAAAAATATAGGTCTTCTTCTTTAGAATAGAAAAAACTCAAATAGTTCTGACACGAATACTTAACTTAATGAGCCCTAAAAACAGAAAAATATTTTATTACACACTGTGTGCAGAATTATTAGGCACGTTGATTTTCTGATCATATTTTTTTTCCAGGCACATTTGACCAATTCCAAACCACAGTAATTTAATAACTACTATTCATTTATATTCATTATTCATTATACTATAATTTATAAGTGATATATAATTGTTCACGAAGGCTGGAAATGAAAATCACCTTATATTCAGGTGTGCAGAATTATTAGGCATGTTTTCTTGTACAGATAAAATGAGCCAAAAAAGAGATTTAACTCTGACTGAAAAGTCTAAAATTATTAAATGCCCATGAGAAGGATGCAATACTAATGCAATACTAGACATTGCAGTTAAGGCATGACCATTGGACAGTGAAATGCTCATTGGGTCAGCAGGATCAGACAAAAACAGGTGGTGAGGAAAAGACACCTGTTAACTGCAAAAGAATTAAGAATTAAGGTGAAGAATTAAGGGTAAAACCATCAGGAACTCTTTAGTCTCCAGCGCCACCACTTAAGTTAGCTAAAGAATCCTAAAAAATGACCCCCACTAAATAAGAATCACAAGCTGAAGTGTTGCGAATACAGAGGCTAGATTTTATAGGCTTTATAGACAGATAGGTTGAGAATGACTCTTGAAGGACCAGCACCACTTCCTCTAGTATCGGGAGTTCATTTTAGTCCATCCTGAAGTCCGTTTTGCAGAGATGGACTAAAAATTAACTCCCAAAACGTACTGCCAGAATCTGGAAGATTAATTCTTCGAACAGTGGTGCAAGAGGATGTGGTGCTGGTCCTTCAAGAGTCACTCTCAGCCCATCTGTCCATAAAGCCTATAAAAAACGTGGGGGTAATTTTTTAGGATTCTTTACCTAACTGAAGTCTCTGAGATCCTGACACCTTGCACTTCTGGAGACTCCAGGTTAAGGTTACAGTTCTGTAAAATGGTGGCGCTGGAGACTAAAGGGTTCCTGATGGTTTCACACTTAATTCTTCACCTTAATTCTTAATTCTTTTGCAGTTAACATGTCTTTTCTTCATCACCTGTTTTTGTCTGACCCTGCTGACCCAATGAGCATTTCACTGTCCAATGGTCATGCCTTAACCGCAATGTCTGGTATTGCATTCGTATAGTATCCTTCTCATGGGCATTTCATACATTTTGACTTTTCAGTCTGAGTTAAATCTCTTTTTGGCTCATTTTATCTGTAAAAGAAAACGTGCCTAATAATTCTGCACACCTGAATATAAGGTGTTTTTCATTTCCAGCCTTCATGAACAAGTATATATCACTTATACATTATTAAATACTAAATGAATAGTAGTTATTAGGATTACTGTGGTTTGGAATTGGTCAAATGTGCCTGGAAAAAAAAAATATGATCAGAAAATAAATATGCTTAATAATTCTGCACACAATGTATATAAAAAAATGCACAAAATCAAATAATTCAATAAATGTATATTTTATTGCACTGCCAGATCAGTTTATGACATATTTACACTTACACATGATAAAGCAACTTTGCATAATGTAGACAGATCTCAATTAAAAAATAGTGTGGAACTGATTAAACATCAGTCAGTATCTGGGAATTAAATTAAACGACCTTCATCATTTTAGATTCACTCTAGTAGATCTCAACTGAGGTCTTCATAAAATGCATGGCATTGTGAAGCCGTTCTCACTGGTTCACTCTTTGTGAGCGTTGTGGTTCCTCTTCAATAATTGGATCTATTTCAACCTCCTGCTCGGGGGTTTGCTGAGCATCCGACGAGGTTTGCAGTTCTCCAGGTCCAGATTCCAAACGGAACACAGTGGGGATCTGGCCCAATATGGGGCAGGTCTCCTGTAGACCCGAAATCCACTGAGACAGAGTGGCTTGGTCACCCTGACCCGACATACACATGGCGTAAACCGCCCCCTCTTCCACTGCAGGATCAAATGAACAGAAATCATTTTATATAAATCACTGATACGCAAATCACTTCATTCAAGCCAAGTTGACAATGCAATATGAGTCTCACCGTCGTCCACAGAGAAACTCTGATCATCACCCATGTCTCTTTCCAGGTCGAGTTCCACTAGCTGAGGATAGAAGAGGCTCTGCTCCGGACCAATCATCTCAGGGTCAAAGTCTTCCTCAACCTACAAGACAATCAGATGCCAAAACATAATCGAGAATGTAAATTCAATCTTAATTTTATTATGTATTGTATTCTTTTATTTATGTATTAAATGTATTATGGCCATATTATGCCAAAGTCTTTGAGCTCAACTAGAATAGGTTTTCATGCTTGGATGTTCAAATAACGTACAGTGAGGAAAATAAGTATTTGAACACCCTGCTATTTTGCAAGTTCTCCCACTTAGAAATCATGGAGGGGTCTGAAATTGTCATTGTAGGTGCATGTCCACTGTGAGAGACATAATCTAAAAAAAAAAAATCCAGAAATCACAATGTATGATTTTTTACCTTTTTATTTGTATGATACAGCTGCAAATAAGTATTTGAACACCTGTCTATCAGCTAGAATTCTGACCCTCAAAGACCTGTTAGTCTGCTTTTAAAATGTCCACCTCCACTCCATTTATTATCCTAAATTAGATGCACCTGTTTGAGGTTGTTAGCTGCATAAAGACACCTGTCCACCCCATACAATCAGTAAGAATCCAACTACTAACATGGCCAAGACCATAGAGCTGTCCAAAGACACTAGAGACAAAATTGTACACCTCCACAAGGCTGGAAAGGGCTACGGGGAGCTTGGTGAAAAAAGGTCCACTGTTGGAGCAATCATTAGAAAATGGAAGAAGCTAAACATGACTGTCAATCTCCCTCGGACTGGGGCTCCATGCAAGATCTCACCTCGTGGGGTCTCAATGATCCTAAGAAAGGTGAGAAATCAGCCCAGAACTACACGGGAGGAGCTGGTCAATGACCTGAAAAGCGCTGGGACCACCGTTTCCAAGGTTACTGTTGGTAATACACTAAGACTTCATGGTTTGAAATCATGCATGGCACGGAAGGTTCCCCTGCTTAAACCAGCACATAGATAGATAGAGTCATGGGAGAAAGTCATGTGGTCAGATGAGACCAAAATATAACTTTTTGGTCATAATTCCACTAAACGTGTTTGGAGGAAGAAGAATGATGAGTACCATCCCAAGAACACCGTCCCTACTGTGAAGCATGGGGGTGGTAGCATCATGCTTTAGGGGTGTTTTTCTGCACATGGGACAGGGCGACTGCACTGTATTAAGCAGAGGATGACCGGAGCCATGTATTGCGAGATTTTGGGGAACAACCTCCTTCCCTCAGTTAGAGCATTGAAGATGGGTCGAGGCTGGGTCTTCCGACATGACAATGACCCGAAGCACACAGCCAGGATAACCAAGGAGTGGCTCTGTAAGAAGCATATCAAGGTTCTGGCGTGGCCTAGCCAGTCTCCAGACCTAAACCCAATAGAGAATCTTTGGAGGGAGCTCAAACTCTGTGTTTCTCAGCGACAGGCCAGAAACCTGACTGATCTAGAGAAGATCTGTGTGGAGGACTGGGCCAAAATCCCTTCTGCAGTGTGTGCAAACCTGGTGAAAAACTACAGGAAACGTTTGACCTCTGTAATTGCAAACAAAGGCTACTGTACCAAATATTAACATTGATTTTCTCAGGTTTTCAAATACTTATTTGCAGCTGTATCATATAAATAAATAGTTAAAAATCATACATTTTGATTTCTGGATTTTTTTTTTTAGATTATGTCTCTCACAGTGGACATGCACCTACGATGACAATTTCAGACCCCTCCATGATTTATAAGTGGGAGAACTTGCAAAATAGCAGGGTGTTTAAATACTTATTTTCCTCACTGTATATATAAAATAATAAATGATCATTATAAAATAATAATTTTAACATATTTTACGTTGTTGCGGGACCTCTTTTCCCAGTCTGTCAGTAATGTTCTGTTTAGTTCCTTCTCTATGAAGCCCCTCCTTCTGAAAAGTGCAATTTACTCGGATTGGTTGGCTGGACCAGTGTGTGTTGTGATTGGTCAACCGCTTTGAGCGAGTTCAACACACCGCTAACGCAACTTAACCAGGCCTCGTACACTTTACTTTGAGTAGGAGTACTCTGAATATGCTAACTTTTGAAAACGGGTTTTTGAAAGTGCATGTTTTTAAAAATCCCACTATGGTCCCATCATGTGCCCCGTGGGCAAACATACATGGGGCCCATGTGGAGCCAATGGACAAATTTATCTGGGCCCCATGCAGGGCACAAGTGACACATGGAAATGTTCACTGTGTTGTAACTTTGCAGAGCTTTTCATGCTCAAACGGTAACATAATAGCATAATAGGTCCTCTTTAAGCAAGTTCTTTAAATGGCATCTTTAGCTCAATTATGGTACCTTTTCTTCAGGCGGTATAGGGTCTGCCCTAAGTAGGAAATAATGAACACAAGTCTTCCTGAGCCAGAGAGGAAATGGGCCTTCCACATACACAGGTCTGCAGGGATTGTGTTTGGCCAGAAGAGAGCGCTGGTCTGGACTTTGAATACCTGATAACAAGCAAGATACAATGGGCTTATTTCACCAAACAGTATTCAAAAATCCCTTTTAATGCCAATTTCCATTTAAAAATCCGATATCCAGTCACTTGTATTACACTTTGTATTCCAAAATGGAAATGTTTCTCATAAAAGCATTACATTTGGTTCTTAGCAAAGTGATAGTTACTTCTAGAATACTTCAGGTTAAATACAAGTTTGACAGCATACAGTTATTATATTCTCAGGTACAGATGGCATGACAGATTATTATCTAAATAAAGCTGA
>NC_137098.1:60173253-60333253 GCF_949357685.1 Gobio gobio
AGAAGGGCCGCCGTTAAAATGCACGAGATAATATTTTTCTCAACCATACCTGGTCAAATATTCCTTAAATCAGCTTTCTAATATCACTACACTTGCCCTTTCATTTTTGAAATTAGCCTCTACTTCCTATTTTCTAAAATAGTCAGGACATGTGAACACTTTACACTGAAGAAATCACTGCTTTCAAATCTAAAAGTAGCACCAGAAATGTTAGATTTGACCTCAATCACAGGCCAGCTGGTACAAGAATAATGAAACCGACTGATACACAGTAGATATGGGTGAATGCCATTTATTAAAAAGAACAGATTAAGTTAGCACTTAAGTTTTAAGTAAATGGATACTTGGATCATTTACAACATATACAACAGATAAAGCTACATAAAATCATTCACAGAGGAGGATGAGTCGACCCTCGGTTTGAATCATCCCTGATTGTAGTGCCCATGATTACAAACTAAAAATAAAACAAAATACAAAACCACCACCATCTACACCTCTAAATCAATGTCACATTCTACTAGTGTTTTTCATATTCAATCAAACCGGAATGAAGCACAATTATTCATCGAGACAGGGTGCAGGGTGAATCTCAACAAACCTGCCAAGAACAAGTCCAGGTCTCTCCAAATCAAAGGAAATGAGAAATTATATATATATATAGTTTTACAGTACATGTTTAGTGTAATATGAAAAATATTACAGTAATGGGAGTAATGAAAATCCGTTAATTCCCCAAAATTACAATATGCAGAACAAAAATGTCTTATTATTTGAAAATGTGACCTGAACTTTTCATCCTAGAAGATCTTCATCTGTATTTTCTGAAACGTTTCCCCATTATATTGATAACGCACAGATTCCTTCAACACCTAGTACAGTTTCTATCACATGCTACACACATTTCCACACATGAAACTCTAACAACATCCAAAATAAATGCTACGAGTGTTAAGACATACAATGGAAGAAAGAAACGCAAGAACAGTGCTGGTCAAGGTATGTTTAGAAGCACCATCAAACTTGAGCGGAAGAAAGGAATTAATTCAGCATGTTGGATTATTACATTTCCTGAAGGTTTCATGCTCCGAACTACTTTCATTAAGTAGAAGCATTCATAAATGCGGTCTTAAATGCGCGCTACAAGATAATATCAAGTCTGCCTTTCAATTAAAGTTTGACCCAACCAAATTCTGACTTCAGAGTCTGTACTTAGCAGTAAGTACCTGATGTAACAGCCCTATTAAAAGCACAAAATGAGCAGCATTTAGGATATTATATATCAGTGCATCAATAGCCAAAGTGTACCGGTAAAGCTCATTTACTTCTTTGTATCACTATGCCACAGTAATGGAACTACGTTTCCCATAACCCTCCAGAAAAGCTTTTTGAATGTGGGTAAGGCTATGTGTTGTGATACGTTTGTAGTTTCCTTCACACTTCTCCATCCTCGATACGGGCGAGTTGCCTTTCCAGTACGTCGATCCTGTGACCCTGAGCCAGCACCAGAGCACGCAAAGCCCGCACCTCCGTCAGAATATCAGAGAGTTGGTCCTCCTGTGCAGGAAAAAAAAACAAAAACAAAATGGGACATTAATATTTAGGGCCCTATTTTAAATGTCTGAGCACATGGTCTGAAGCGCAGGTGCACTCTTAGGGCGTGTCCGAATCCACTTTTGCTAGTTTAACGACGGAAAAAAACGGTCGACGCACCAGGCGCATGGTCCAAAAGGGTTGTACCTAGTCTCTTAATGAGTCATGGGTGTATTTTGGGCGTATCATGCAATAAACCAATCAGAGTCTCATCTCCCATTCCCTTTAAAGGCCAGTTGCACTTGGATCTGAACGCTTCGACAAGTGAGGAATCCTTTCATTTTTAACCTCCTCGAGTCGGCTCTCTTTCTTTCTCATCATTATAATCTGTTAAGTTTCTATTTTATTTTGTGTACAGTCACAATAAAAACTAATTGTTTTGCTTTTTGCAAAAATAAAGAAAACAAATATGATGCGCGATCTGCAGCCTCTCTCTCAAAGACGTTCATTCAGATAGTCTTCAGAAAAGGACCTCTAGCTTAGTGAATACCTGTCTCACAAACATGAGACATATGTCTAAAGAAACGTTGAAATGTCAGGTTTTAAACAATGTAAACCAAATCGAAAACAAATATTCTGTGTTTATGTAATCTGTTTGAAAAGCGATAGATGTCAGTCAACCGCGAGCTACTTCATTATCCGGAGATTCAAATACTGACGATCCAGAGTCGACGCCCACACATCAACTCATAAAAACACATCTAGTGAAGCGCTGTAACGTTACTTCAGCTACATCGTTTTGAGACGTTGAGGAATAATCCTGGATTTATTCTGCTCATAAAAAGATGTTCATTTCCAAGAGCAAAGGATTCCGCCGCTGATTGTAAGGTCAGTTTATTCTGTTAGCATCTGTGAATATTAAATGCAAAAAGACAGTTTAAATGTGAATACTGCTGCAACATTAAATGTCATACACGCAAGACTGTTTAGACAAGATTTATTTGGCCAGTTTTGGACAGATTATAACGTGTTTATTGTAAAAGAGCCTAGTGTCACATCAATAAAGCTTTTATTCGCAAATGTCTGCTCTGACGCTATAAATATAGTACCAGTCAAACGTATTTTTCTTCATATTGATGTTTAAATATTATAGCCTAATGTTATTTTTTTAATTTAATATCAAAGTTTGTCATAAATGATTCTGGAGTTTTGTTTTGTAGAAAGTGTTTTTTTGTTTTGTTTGTAGAAAGAGAATTGCTTTCTTTAAAGTGAATTTTGTTTTGTATAAATTGTATTTTAATTTTAATTAGTTTCTATAAAAATTTTTTTAGCATGAGACTACTTTTAGAAACATAAAAAATAGTACAAAATTTTTTTTTTTTAAATGCTCTTCTTAGTAATTTTTGTCTTGTTTCTAGTCTAAATATTTAAACATTCTTAATTCAAGATGCATTTACTGGATAAGTACAATTTCAACTAAATAAGAAGAGAATTTTTTTGCTCTCAGTCGGGTATGAAGCTTATTCATTATGCGCTCATTATGCAGCTCATTATGTTCTTTTGTCCTCTCAGGTGATACTCATCATTATTCATTAGCTATCACGCCTCCTCGCATACTGGCTTTGTGAAGAAAAACTGTCTTACAATTTTTAAATCAGTGTATTGTTTTATGTGAATGAGTATCCTCAATGACTCTCTCATCAGTTTGAAGCAAAAACTCTATGCAACAACACCCATGAGTCAAAAGTCTTGTGGACACATATCTATTGTGTGTTTTGAGGCCTTAATTTTAAAGCATTTTTTTTTTTTTTTTCAAAAATCATGCATAAACATTTTTCTCTCAAAAATACAAGCATGTACATACATGTTGCTCACATATTATGGTAGCCCAGTTTGTGCTGAATACCATGTAATTACACTTTGGCCATTAATATGTTTATAATGTTTATACACAAATGTAAGAGCATGTCAAAACTTCTAAAGGGCCCCAAAACAGCTTAGACTCCTAGGGGTTAATATGTAAAATGTTTGTGTGCTGCTGTGTGTGTAATAAGCAGAGTGTACGCGTGTTGTGTACCCGACAATAGGCGCATATTACTAACGCCCCATTTAAATAACTCGTAAAAATACTGCGCTATTGACTTCAGACCAGGTTTTTGTTGGTCAGTGGCGCAGTCGTTTTCAGTTGCATGGAGCTGGACGTGAAAATTATAACAGCGTCAGGCTGAAACTACCAAAAAACACTTGCGTCACACCGGGTGTATGATAGGGCCCTTAGACTTTAAAGTGTACCTATTATGCTTTTCGAATATTACCTTTCCATGCAGTGTGTAATACAGCTGTTGTGAATGTAAAAGGTCTGCAAAGTTTTAAAGATCAAGGTGCAGAACAAAAAACGTTATTGTCTCCTTAAAGAGCCGAATCATCAGCATAATGCCAGACTATGGTCTTCTTTCGCTGCCTGTGAACAACGTCTACTTTGTCCCTCAAACACTGTAGTTGTAGCTGAGACTGGAAGAGTTTGGTTTGTGTTGTCGACATGTTGAAAAGACGCTGTTTTCTGCACTGCGAAAGCAAGCCCACTTTGCTGTACTTTGATGAGGACTTGGGCTTGAATTGATCCAGTAAAACCGACGGCATCGTTACTGTTCGTATTAGTGATGTTACGTTCGTGAACGAATCGTTCTTTTTGAACGAATCTTTTAGGTGAACGAATCGTTCTCGTTCAAGTAGTCCACTGACTCATATTTCTCGTTCACTGAAATTCCTCCCTCCACAGCAGCATGGCGCTATTAGCAGCGAGGAGCTAGCGCATGCGCAGCTCTGTGGATTGTTTCATCCTGTCAATGACAAAACTTCGAGCCAATAGCGTTCGAGTATAAGATGTGACGGAGCATGTGATTTGTTGAATTCAGTGAACGAATACGCCTTTTACTGACCGAGATGCTTTTGAGTCCGACTCTGAACCAAAGACTGATCTCCTTCTCGACTTGTTTGTGAACGAACTGTATTTCGTTCGTGAACGAAATGAACCAGCTATTGAACGATACTGATAGCGAACATGTAGAGCTCGGCTTGTGTAGTTAGGCATATACGGTATGCAGCAAAGAAAGACATGTACACTTTACCATTTTAATGAAAACAGTGTAATAATGCAGGCTGATGGTTAAATGATTGTATAATTACTGATGTATTGTGTTTGTATTATTTATTTTCATTGTTGTTGTTTTATAAAATTAATACAAATTACTTCATTACGTTTGAGTCATGTCATGCAATTCTCCAAAAACTGCAAAACAAATAAAAAATGCGATATTATTGGAGTTAACGAACACGTCCATCACTGACCGAGTTGCTTTTTTGAGTCTGAACGAGAGATCTCGTTCGTGAACGAACGAACTGGTACATCTGGTTCATGAACGAATTGAACCACCAACGATACTGAACGAACACGCCCATCACTGAACGAGAGAGAGATCTCGTTCGTGAACGAATTGAACGAACTGCTGCTACATCTCGTTCGTGAACGAATTGAATGAACTGCTGCTAGATCTCGTTCGTGAACGAACTGGTGGTGCATCTCGTTCGTGGAAATGGATGTCGGTCATTTAGCATGTGAATCAGTCTCGTTCAGCAATAAGCAGAGAGCAGATGGCTGCAAAGCGCAGTTTTAGGCTACGATTGTTTATAACTCTACGTTCGTTTACCATAATCCCAGATATATCTGAATAATATGAATGTGTAAATGTCTGACCAAACAATTAATTGTTAATCATGCAAGAAAACCTTTGTGCTTTGGTCTTCTGAACTTATTTAGACTTATTTTATTTAATGATAGATGCACACATTTTAATAAAGCCAAATGATTTTTTTGTAAGTAAATACGTTCGAAATAACGCATAAGACACTCTTTTTGCCACCTGCTGGGATATTTATGGAATATAAAAAAAATGGTCACTGAACGAATCAATGAACGAATCTGAACGAATCATTTTGATGAACGAACTGAAAATGAATGAATCTCTTGAAAGAATCGAAATTTCCATCACTAGTTCGTATCACTGTGTGTCAAGCGCTGAGGAAGATTCAGAGCTGAAGTTCAGATATGGTAAGTTCGTTTCCGACTCGCACTGTAAGCGGTAGACCAATCACAACAGGCTGGGCCGTCTGACCAATCAGAGCAGAGTAGGCTCTCGGAAAGGAGGGGTTTAGAGAGACTTGATAGAACCTTTCAGACACTGTGAGAGAAGAGGTGATGTTGCATATTATGAGAAAATAAAAGTGTTTTTTGACTTTGGATGCATGTAAACCTGTTGTAGGAGACCTCTAAAACAAACTAGGAACCTTAGCATAATAGGGGCACTTTAAATAGGTAAGTTGAAACTGAATGCTTTAAATCAGACACAGAGATAAAGTAGTGTGGTAAGATTACATTTATTTGATTAAATTTGAATGAATTATTAAGACAGAGAGAGAGATGTGTGTGTGTGTGTGTGTGTGTGAATTACTTGTGTCTGTGTAGTGTCTCTCTCTACTAAAAATGAAGCTTTGAGTTTAGTTCCTTCAAAAACAGAGATGTTACCCCCTCTTTAATAAGTAATATAATGAAGCAATCAGAATCAAGTAATATATTTATACCACGGTCTGTCAGAAGTTTTTATTTAAGTGCGAGCCACGCTAGTGTTTTGTTTGTTTGAAAAAGTGTACAATAATGAGAGACGTCCACCTCAGCCGACCCTGCCGTCTCCTCATGTCTGTGAACCTTGTCACAAGTGAACAACTGTCACTCACCTCTTTCTTTACTCTCTCTATCCCACCATCTACTTCCCTTCCTCCTCGCCCGTGGCCCGGCCCCTCGCTCTCCATCTCAACCGCCACAGGGTTTGCTGGCTCAGCCGTGCTGGTGGGACTAGTGTTGGTCTGAGAGAGCAGTTTGGGTCGACCCCGCAGCGTGCCGCATTTGGTTGGAGGGGCCATGTAACCTCCGCTGAGGGAAACAAGGATTGGAGGGGCATCTTGTCCTGCTATCCAATCTTCCGCCAATAGAGCAGGTTCTAATCCCGCCGTATCTGGGTACAGATCCCCTTGAAACAGGTCGGACTGATTGTGGGTGGGGGAAAAAAAGAGTTTAATTTAGAGAGATACAGTTTGATAAATATGGCAATTAATAGTTTGCAAATGAAAATTCTGTGATTACTCACCCTCTTATCGTTCCAAACCCGTAAGAGTTTCGTTCATCTTCAGAACACAAATGAAGATCTTTTCCCACTATTGACAGCTACACAACTACCACTTTCCAGCGTCAAGTTCATAAAGAGATGGTAAAACTAATCCTTATGAATTGAGCAGTTTAGTCCAAATTTTCGGAAGAGACATGATCGCTTTATGATGAACAGATTGAATTTAGGCTTTTTTCACATTTAAACATTGATCAGTGAACATAAACAGAAGCTCAACAAACCTGAATGATGTGCAAGAACAAACCTCATTGGTTCTTGCAGAAGCTCAAACGTTATGCGTAACACGAGAATGAACTTCATTGGTTCTAGCTGAAGCTCAAATGTGATGCGTAACACGAGAATGAACCTCATTGGTTCTTGCTGAAGCTCAAACGTGATGCGTAACACGAGAATGAACCTAATTGGTTCTTGCTGAAGCTCAAACATGATGCGTAACATGAGAATGAACTTCATTGGTTCTCTCTGAAGCTCAAACGTGATGCGTAACATGAGAATGAACCTCATTGGTTGTTGCTGAAGCTCAAACGTGCTGCGTAACACGAGAATGAACCTCATTGGTTCTTGCAGAAGCTCAAACACACTGCGTAACACGAGAATGAACTTCATTGGTTCTCTCTGAAGCTCAAACGTGATGCGTAACACGAGAATGAACCTCATTGGTTCTTGCTGAAGCTCAAACGTGCTGCGTAACACGAGAATGAACCTCATTGGTTCTCGCACGTTCAGCGAACAACATGCTTGATCTTCAAGTTCAAGTTCAATTTTATTTGTATAGCACATTTCCAACAGCCCCCAGGCTGACCAAAGTGCTTTACAGAAGAGCAAGAATATCACACATACATATAAATAAACCACATAAAAATGTAAAAACCACCTTTAGAAAAGTTTAACATATCACCGTAATCAGTACACTAAGGAAAATAAAAAGGTTTTCAGCAGGGACTTGAAAATAGAAAGGAAGGGGCCAGCCTAATCTCTAAAGGCAGGGTATTCCAAAGTCGTGGCCCTGCCACCGCAAATGCACGCTCACCTCTACGCTTTAGTCTAGCGCGTGGCGTAAGAATCGGAGTGATGTGTTCATGTTTACGACACTTTAAAAGCAGTCTGGCAGCAGCATTTTGGACAAGCTGAAGTCGCGCAATTTGAGATTTAGATATACCGCAATATAGGGAATTACAGTAATCTAGACGCGACGTAACAAACGCATGAACAGCCATCTCGAGAGTTTTTGGGCAGAGAAAGTTTTTAATTTTTGACAAAGCTGGTCAAAAATAATACCTAGGATCTTCACCCGTGTCGATCTAAAAGCGGTAAACTTTCTAGCTCAGGGCTTAAACACTGAGAGTTTTCATTTGGACTGAATACAATCACCTCAGTCTTGTCCTCGTTTAAGAAGAGGAAGTTCTGGACTAGCCATAATTTAACCTCCTCTAAACATTGGAGAAGAGAGGTGATCGCAGTGGAGTTGTTTTTCTTTACTGGAAGATAGATTTGAGTGTCATCTGCGTAGAAATGAAAGGACACCCCATGCTTTCTTAGAATAGAGCCCAGAGGCAGCACGTACAGAGAAAATAGAGAGGGAGCCTTGAGGAAGGCCACAGGTCAGAGGAGCGGCGGAAGATGAAAAGTTACCCAATTTCACTAAAAATGTTCTGTCAGATAGGTATGAATGAAACCATTTCAGAGCGTTTGCTTTTAGACCTACCCAAGACTCTAGTCTAGATAACAGTAAGGAGTGATCTATGGTATCAAAAGCAGCTGATAAATCTAAAAGAAGAAGAACCACAGAGTCCCCAGAGTCAGTGGAGATGCAGATGTAATTTACAACTCTCAGAAGGGCGGACTCAGTGCTGTGAGCAGACTTAAAAACCTCATAAATAGAATTGCTAGTCATAAAGTGTTGCTAGTCATAACACGCTTGATCTTCCGTTTATCATAACTGATGTGAGTTGATGAATGTTTATATGTGAATAAAAGCCTAATTGAATTGTTTCATCATATAAAGCGATCGAGTCTCTTCAGAAAATTTTGATTCATATGGATTCGTTTTACGATCTCTTTATGAACTTTATGAAGCGTCAGTGGTAGTTGCGTAGCTGTCAATGGAGGGACAGAAATCTCTAAGATTTCTTCAAAAACATCTTCATTTGTGTTCTGAAGAGGAACGAAAGTCTTACCCACAGATTTTGAACGACATGAGGGGGAGTAATTAATGACAGAATTTTCATTTTTCTTACTTCCTCTTTCTCAAAGACACAAAGACTCCTAAACTACAGCAGTGGGGGCATTACCAAGAATTCATAAAATACCAGACAATAATGGTAAATTCAAATAGGTCTCCTATTTTTATTTCATTTTCACATTGAGCTCACCTAAAAATGAAAACTATGTCACTATTTACTCCCTTGAGTCACTTCTCAAAATGTCTTCTTTTATGTTCCAAAGAAGAAAGAGAGTCGAACAGGTTTGGAATGACGTGAGGGTGAGAAAATGAACATTTTGGGGCGAACGAACCCTTTAAATAGTAATGGGTGGGAAGTGTGACGTTTCTCTATTTTTACAAAATGAGCAAATTCATTTTCTGCAGTAACTGACAGCATTTGTCAATTTCCTTAAATCCATAAATAATTCAGCTCTAAACTATCTCATGTTAAGCTATTTTTATCAGTGACACAAACACATTTTCTTTGTGCAGTTTTTTTAAGCTTCAAATTTGTCATTTAAAAAGATTTCTACTCTGAAGTATTAGGATAGATGAGTGTTTGAAGTAATGGAGCGTCTGACGGGAAAAACTATTACCTAAAAATATATTTTTCAAAAACCAGTCAGCATTGGGTTTGCCTGATGTTTTTAATTTTTAACAGAGTATTGTGCCTCAATATAAATAAATGTGAGAGCCATTCCACCGAATGCGCGCAATTTCTATCCCCAGGACATTGTGTACAAATATGCATGAAAATACATTTTAACATGAAATATACTGATGAAAATCCTTCAAAAATCTTTTTTCTTTTGCATTGTTGTGTACCTCCATATCCCATCTGTGCTTTAAAAAAAAATTTCACAAGGAATCTATAATATTTTAAATAAAATACACATTTTAGTCATGTTTCCAGGTTTTCACGCAATACCCCCCCCCCCCCCCCACACGCACGCATTTTCAACAGGATATTGCATCATGTGAAGCTTCTGAAGGCCATTTGAAGACCTAAAGGTAGGAACACTATTATGAAAATATTGGCGCAGTGGAATGCTCAGATAAGAATAAATTACAACAGCCTTCTGTCTGTGTCGTCATTACGTCTTTGCTAGCTTTCATCACTTTTGCTCTTACTCTTCTTTTGCTAAACTGAACAGCCAATCAGATTTCCCAATCTCACTGACGGCCCGATGTCGAATCAGAAAAAGAAAACGCGACAGCATCCGACTAGAGCCAACGGTGCGGAACACAACAGAAAAACTAAGTCGGCCGGCGCTCAAAAACGACCCGACTATCGGCTTGGTGCGTCCCTGGCTTAAAGTATGTGGTTCTTTTCTGTGTACATGACGATATTATATACGACTGGGAAGGCCAATCTTAATGTTCTACCCTGTTATATCAATTATTTCCTAAGAGTTGTTGTTTGTTTATTTTAAAAATACAAATTTTTGGTAAACCCCAAGAATTTGCTCAATGTCCTTGGCTATCAGCATATACGCCATGTGGCTATATTATATGTATTTGCTAATCCTAAAAAAAATCAACCCTGTTACTTTCAGTCCCGTTACCCATATAAAAAGCAGAAGGGCAGAGTAACAGGAGTGAGTAGGGTTATCTGGTGCATTGATTTATTGTGTGAATATTTGTCTACATCCACATCAATCTACATACATTAAAAACTGCATATTTTTCTCTCTGTTTGAGCCTTCCATTTGTCCAGCAAAAACCAAGCTTTTTTTTTTTTTTACTGATTATGTCCCCAAAGTGAGATTTTGTCAGGTTTAGCTCACTTCAGTTCTAGGTACAAATTTGTCCCCAAAATATAGTTAAGTAGGTACAAAACACTCATGCACACGTGTCTCATAGACTTCCATTGTTTTTCCATCAGGTTGGTGAAATTCTCAATATTTTTATTTCTTGTTATTTATTGATATATTATCTCATAACCCGACCCCTACCCCTAAACAAAACCCTCACAGAAACTTGTCCAAAACACTACATTTAAATAGAAACAAGTCAGGTGTTCAACAGGTTTCACTATATTAGTGAGGACAATAACACCTCACAAGTGTAGTCAAACCTGTATACACATATGGACACGCATTCCTGTAACCCAGTGTTCTTTCCAGTTACTAAATAGTTTTTAAAAAAACAAACAAAGTTAAACCACTATTTTATGAAATTATGTTTGGTCAATTATTTGTCCCATTTTTTAACAAACTGCATTATAATAAAAAAAAGGGATAAACTTAAGGTTTGGGTTGCGTCTAAAAGGAAAAAATGCTTTTGTTTTTAAATAAATACACCTTGTTATATATAGATATATACACTCACCTAAAGGATTATTAGGAACACCTGTTCAATTTCTCATTAATGCAATTATCTAATCAACCAATCACATGGCAGTTGTTTCAATGCATTTAGGGGTGTGGTCCTGGTCAAGACAATCTCCTGAACTCCAAACTGAATAACAGAATGGGAAAGAAAGGTGATTTAAGCAATTTTGAGCGTGGCATGGTTGTTGGTGCCAGACGGGCCGGTCTGAGTATTTCACAATCTGCTCAGTTACTGGGATTTTCACGCACAACCATTTCTAGGGTTTACAAAGAATGGTGTGAAAAGAGAAAAACATCCAGTATGCGGCAGTCCTGTGGGCGAAAATGCCTTGTTGATGCCAGAGGTCAGAGGAGAATGGGCCGACTGATTCAAGCTGATAGAAGAGCAACTTTGACTGAAATAACCTCTCGTTACAACCGAGGTATGCAGCAAAGCATTTGTGAAGCCACAACACGCACAACCTTGAGGCGGATGGGCTACAACAGCAGAAGACCCCACCGGGTACCACTCATCTCCACTACAAATAGGAAAAAGAGGCTACAATTTGCACAAGCTCACCAACAGTTGAAGACTGGAAAAATGTTGCCTGGTCTTATGAGTCTCGATTTCTGTTGAGACATTCAGATGGTAGAGTCAGAATTTGGCGTTACAAACAGAATGAGAACATGGATCCATCATGCCTTGTTACCACTGTGCAGGCTGGTGGTGGTGGTGTAATGGTGTGGGGGATGTTTTCTTGGCACACTTTAGGCCCCTTAGTGCCAATTGGGCATCGTTTAAATGCCACGGCCTACCTGAGCATTGTTTCTGACCATGTCCATCCCTTTATGACCACCATGTACCCTTCCTCTGATGGCTACTTCCAGCAGGATAATGCACCATGTCACAAAGCTCTAATCATTTCAAATTGGTTTCTTGAATATGACAATGAGTTCACTGTACTAAAATGGCCCCCACAGTCACCAGATCTCAACCCAATAGAGCATCTTTGGGATGTGGTGGAACGGGAGCTTCGTGCCCTGGATGTGAATCTCCATCAACTGCAAGATGCTATCCTATCAATATGGGCCAACATTTCTAAAGAATGCTTTCAGCACCTTGTTGAATCAATGCCACGTAGAATTAAGGCAGTTCTGAAGGCGAAAGGGGGTCAAACACAGTATTAGTATGGTGTTCCTAATAATCCTTTAGGTGAGTGTGTGTGTGTGTGTGTGTGTATGTGTATATATAGTGATTTTTATGACAAATATAAATTATTTGAACATGAAACCACAGTTTCTTTAAAATAAACATCTCCTTGACGAGAAGTTGACATGTTTGTAAGCATACTTTTTAAAAGACGTATGAGTTTTGGTGACAGGACTGGGAAAAATGCATCCATCTTCCACTTAAAAACCTTGTAAAAAATGAAATAAATTAAACTGAGATGGAACAATACATATTTTGAATAGTTAAATATATGTGTTATTAGATTCAGATAAATAAAAAAAAACAATTATATATATATTTTTTTTTCTTCAAGAGTTACAACAAGCAAATAGCACCCATTCGGTGGAATGGCCCATGAGAATATCATCACCATTTGTAAAAAAAAAATCATATTGAAGTAAATATGGCTGATAGCTGCTTTACAATGAGGGGAAACCTAAGCGCAACTGTGCTGTTATTTACCTACAAACAAGGCAAGAGAGCATTTACAATGTTATTTTTCAGAGAACTTCCTGTCATACTCTAAACTTTCCAAGCTTTCAAAGCTTTTCAAACTGAAATTCAACACTTCTATCAGAACAAAGTTCTACTCTAAGCTCTTGTAGATGACAAAATGGAACGACTAAACAATTAGTTGTCAGATGTTACTTAGTAACTTTCCTTTCTGACTCGCCGTGAACACAGATTCAAAACTGAACCTACCTTCCGCGGCACAGTCATGGATATGGGCTCAACCTTTCTCTCATGAAGTTTATAGAACCTGATGGAATAAGATGAAGAATGGAGATAAATGCAAGCACTTGAGAAGAGATGCTGTATAAGAATCAGTGCAGGTGTCAAATGATCAGGGCGTCTCGCTCAAAAATTAAAATTAATCTTATTTAGCAAATAACACTCTCATTTCAGCTTGTTACTCACAGTCACAACATTACTGTACAACTTCAAAACATTTTGAATTATGTTGCATGAGCAGTATAAATGTATTTAGTTTATTTTTGTCATTTTTGAAGCTTGAAAGCCACTTATTATGTTGCAGAGAATATTTGCATGAAGTATACACTCCAAAAAATGTAACATTCTTACTTAAGAATGGCAAAGAATACTTCTATTCAGTAAGGGCACATTCATTTCATCCGTAAGACATTTATAATCAATGTTCCCTCTAAGCTGCGCGCATGCAGAATAAAGAATAAAGTGCTGCGCAGACGATTGTAGTTTAAATGAGAAATAATTGCAGTGCTCTGTTCAACCGCTATAGAGTTAGCATCGCTTTCGTGTTAGAGCCGGTGGATGCGGTTTACAGGTTTTATAGAAAGACAATGATGTCACGTGTGAGCACGCAGCAGTGAGTCATGTTTGTGGTCCAAATAGCTCCAAATGAGAGGCAACGAGAAACACAAAGACATGTGATATAAAACCTCATCATGTTTTAAAGAAGAGTGGCTTGATTAAAGGGGCACTTCAGCGCTGGGAAGATGAATGTGTATTTAAACTGGGTCATTTATGTAGTAGAAATGTGAAATTATTTTTGAATTTGGTGCCTTCTATACCGAGAAAAGACAAAAAAAAAATGTTTGTCTCAAGTGGATGAAAGACAACAACTCCCAGAATGCACTTGCTTCGCGGCCACTCCCAAGCCACGGCTACTGGTTATATAATTTGCCCACCGCGGCACCGCCCCACCGTTATTTTTATATTCATAGAAATAAAAGAATTTTGTTCAGTTAGAGAACAGACACTACAATTAAAAACTGAACGTGTCTTTTCAATAAAGTGTGAGTGAGCCGAACGAAAGTCACGTCACAGACGCAGCAGAAGTCAGATTTCATTCATCACGAGAGCGAAGAGCGCGGCATCATTCACGGTGCGTGTCCAGTCTGGCGCGTTTTCAGATCGCATATGGAAGCTTAACTTTCATAGTAATTCATTGAAAAGTTGAAACACTCACTTTGCTCCGAACCGCTCCGTTATTAATGCCCGAGCCGAGCGTCAGCGGCCGTGCGCATTTACATTCTGTGCGTGAGATCCCTCCCCTACGGGCGGGTTGAAAACATGCGGAACAGCTCCTTCTACTGGCTGTAGTCTATAGCCTCTGGCCAAAAAATCCTCCGATGACGCAAAATTACAATTTTTGCGTCATCTGAGGATTTTTTCCAGAAATAAAATGCATAATTCTCTCGTCTCAGGGGGACATGAGGGGGGAAAGTACCATAATTCGAATATACTACCGGGTTTCTACTGATACAAAGCCTAATGCTCAATCACTGAAGTTACCCTTTAGGTGGCGGAAATAACAGATGATGGACACAGCACAGTAACAAAACAGACATTTACAGCTACACACCCACCACAAAGTGTAGCGTGCAAACTCTACACATCTCAGTAACGCGCGTCAGTTTAAATAGATGTGTGTGTGGTTTGGGTTTCAGTGATGTTTAGATGCCTATAAAAGAGTTTACATAGAGGAGACCTTGATCATATTTAGCTATTAGATCTATTTATTTACTTCAGTATGTTTTTTTTCAGTAGGTCAGAATATTATATCAGTTTAAATACTTCAATTCGTTTTTATATTATATTATAGGCTAATATAATTATATTATATTGTAAGCTAAATAAAGAATTGATCTCACAAGGAGGGATCCTTGCGATTTAAAATTTTGAAAACCTCTGATATAGAAAATCTTGGAAATTCATAAGCAATAAACAAACATTTAATATAGATGGTTTAATGCTGCCTGTCGCCAATACATGACTGTACAAAAACACATTAAGAACCATCTCAGCGTAACCGCTTAATTTTTTTCATAATATATTATATTATAAAGAATTGAACTGTCCTGGGGGAGATTTTAATAGTATTTCTTGGTAAAGAAGACTACAGTTAACAGCACTGTAAAATGTGCTTAATTTAGTGACTTCTGAATTACATGTTTATTTTATTGTATATATCACTAAGTTACATCAAGGGTTAAATAAAATAGAAATGGCACCTTAAAAGTTATAACTGCATGATGAAACCACTTTTTTGTGTGTGCTTACATACGCTGTACAGGTAAAGAATCTTTTTGCTCAGGTGACCAAAATGTCTGCCCAATAGAGAAAACTTTTGCGAAGAAATTAGAGGGAACATTGTTTATAATCAGCGTTGGTGGGTAAAGCATTACAAGTAACTCGAGTTACGTAATCAGATTACTTTTTTTTCAAGTAACTAGTAAAGTAACACATTACTTTTAAATTTACAACAAAGTATCTGGGTTACTTTTAATGGTAGTTACTTTGTTTTCCCATTTATTGACTGACAGCTCATGTTGAGAGTAATTGTGAGTAAGTGCAGAGGTGAACATGATGGTTATTATAGTTCTAGTCTAAATGTGAACATGCATTTACTCATCTCACTTGCACAAAAAAACAAAACTCAGTAACTCAGAATATTACGAAAACCTGCAAGAACAAAATATGTTATAATAACACAAATATATGTTATGTATTTAATCTCACTTTATTCAATTTAATCTCACTCACCAACTCAACCATACCAATAAGCAAATATGATTTATATAAACATCACATTTGTGTTTGGTTTGTTTGAGCTGCACCCTCTACTGTACAGGCATGAATTTGCATTCCCTTCAGCCTGAGGCTTATTCATATTCATTTCACTTTTGGTGTGAAAGAGCCTTAACATTTGCCGCAAATATAACTTTTATTATTATTATTATTAAAATGTATTATTATTAAGAAAAATTATTAATCTTTATCCTGTTCAAAAGTTTTCACCCCCTGGCTCTTAATGCATGGCGTTTCAACCTTTTCAGTAGTTGTGCTTGAGTCCCTCAATTGTCCTCAGCGTGAAAAGATGGATCTCAAAATCATACAGTCACTGCTGGGGTTCAAATATGCAAAAGATGCTGGAAAACTGAAGAATTTTTGGGACCCGAAGGATCTTTCTGAAGAACATTGGGCAGTTTAACTGCTCAGGCCAAATAAGGGACTCATGAACAACCATCACAAAACAAGTGGAGAATCAAGGGTCTTTTTGGTCTTGTGGACTATATATATCTCCATGGTAGAGAGAACGGAATCACATGAGGGTAAGAAAACTTTTTCATTTTCATTCTTTGTATTCCCTTTTATGAAGTTATCTTTTGCCACTCAAATGTACTTTTCAGGGATTCATTAAGGTGAATGAAATGCAATCACATCCACAGCCAAATTGAAAGAATCAGTGAACCGTCTTAAAGTCACACATTAGTTCCGTCAGTTCATACCTTGCTATTTCACACTTGTTGACATCTACTCCTCGTTTGCATAGGAAACCAGCACCTCTTTGTGGCTCCTTACTGCTGTACAGACTCAGGAAATGAACAAACGGTGACTCATCTGTCACCTCAAAGTAACGAATGGTACAATCGCCCTGTGTGAGAGAGACAGAGATATATGGCTGCTGAACTAGAGCTCATTTGACTACATTGGATTTCATCAATTACCAGTTCTACTTTCATTAAATCAATACCAAGGTGTTAACATCTGATACCATACCATCACAACATCTCATACACTACTGTTCAAAAGTTTGGGGTCAGTAAGATTTGTTTTTCTGAAAGAAATGGAGAGGCCAGTGTACATTTACTTTTACTGCCACCTACTGGCATGCATGCAGCAAATCATGCACAAATGAAGGTTTACAGTAACAGATGCGACTGTTAATGCGGTATTCCTTGTGACTTATGATAGATGTATTCCTTGTTTCCTAGAATGGGCAGTTTGCGCAATCAACATCATTGGCATTACATATAACATTCAAATATTACAGACTTTATTACTTTTAATGGACATTTATTTAAAAATACCACTCAAATAGGCTATTTATTTAGGATTTTGTGTCACAATTACATCAGTATAGCTGCTCAGCTCATCTGTCAGCCACTACTGGAGGTGCCACAACATACACCAACAGTGTCAGTGATCCGCGATAATGTCAGTGGTACATGCCACTACCCACTGGCACATGTCACAAGTTTAAGTGACACATGCCACTATCCACTGACACATGCCAATGAAAACCGGATGTGCCAATAAGCATAGCGACATGTGCCATTGGCTTCTGTTTGTCAGATGCCATGTCACTTAATGTTAAAACTGCTACTGGAGAAATGGATACTTTTGTGCATTAAATCTGTGCATCCAATTTTTTTTATCAAAGAATCCTGAAAAGAAATGCATCACAGATTCTACAGACATATTAAAAACCACAGCTGTTTTCATTTGAGGCCGCGTGAGGTGAGTGATCTGCACGAGCACAAATTCTCTTATCTCGCTGAAATCTTGACGGATTTACAAATGGTTTGGTTTCTTACAAACTTTATTAACGTGGCTATAATCAGGGTTGCCAACTCTCACACATTTGGCGTGACACTCACGCTTTCCGGCTCAGTCTCACGCTCTCACGCTCTCACGCTGCCCAACTTAATCTTGCGCCAAATTGCCAAACCTGCTTTTGATATTAAACAATGTCTAAGCTTTTACTTTTTTTAAGTTTTAATGCGAAATTCAAACAATAAATAGCGCTGATATGGCATAACAGTTAAAGCCAGAGTGTTGAAAAATCATACAGAGTTGCAACATGCTCTCTCATCTCCCGGCAGTGCGCGCGGTCACGTGCTTCACGGAGCTCTCACTACTTCTAGCGGAAGTCAATGAAGTCGCGTCGTCCATATTTTTTTACGGTCTATGGTGCGGACGTCGACCTCCATTGGCCAGCAGCACGGACGAGACATCTAGCCTTTATTATGTATATCTATGCTGCTCATAAGGTAGTATTTTTTCCAAGTTCAGGAACTTTCGGGGGTGGGACTTGGGCGCTGAACATGCTGATTGGTTAAGTCAACACAGCATTTTGATTGGTTGACTCGACGAAGCATTTTATTTCAACCACTATTTTTAAAAGTCTGTTGCGGTGCGGTGCAGTAAGAATCGTTTGCTTTCAAATCAACAATGGAGTTTAAAAAAATACGACAGATGATGGAAGAGTTCCTGGGAAAAAAAGTTCCCGTTTTTCAGTGGAAACAGGGCTTAAGATAATAATCTTGAGCATCAAATCAGCATATTAGAATGATTTCTGAAGGATCATGTGACACTGAAGACTGGAGTAATGATCAAATTCAGCTTTGCCATCATAGGAATAAATTACATTTTAAAATATATTTAAATGGGGAACAGTCATTTGAAATTGTAATAATATTTCACAATATTACTGTTTTTACTGGATTACAGAACTTTTGAATGGTAGCATATTTTATATGTTCACAGTATGTAAGCAAAACTACCCCAGTCAGTGATTGGACACATTTTCTGTAAACAGCACCGTTTATATCTCAGTTGTGCAGCAGTGATAGGGTAAATCTGGGTGATCATACCTTGCCGCACAAGTAAACCATGTTGGTGTCTGGGTCATAGAATGGAAGCAGAACTCCGTTACTGGTGTCCATTTCCTGTGTAGCCATTGGCTCAGAGAGATCTCTCTGTAATGCACAGACAGAACAGGTTATCAAAGCATATCATTATCAAAACATATCAATAACTCAACCAGACATCTGATAGAAGCAAGACAGAAATATTAGAAAGCTCATCTGATTGAGTGATTGATTGATTATATAGATGATTATTTATTGATGCATGTGTCCTGGGGCAGTTGCATAAAAATTATCTTAATGGCCCCAAGCTTGTGAAAGGTAGTGCATATTATTTATTTATGAATTACATGAATTACCCATAAAGCTTACAGTAGGAAGATCAATCAAGTTTCTAATAACAGATTCAATCTTCACCTCTAAAGGATAAAATGTTATTGCTGACCGATAAACCAATGATTTTCCTTTAAAAAAAAGCTCTTACTGTGTCCCAGAGGGCAAGCTGTCTCTCACTCATTCGACTGAAGCCGGTTGTCAGGATTTTCCCATCAGCCAGAAAGACGGCCCTCATTGGCCTGGTGCCCTCATGAGCCTTCTCCCGCACCTGAGTGTGACATTGTCAAATGACAACAACAAAAAAATCACATATCTGTGAAAAAAACCCTGATCTGAAAACACATTCTTAAGTGACCTGATGCAGAATACAAGGACAGCTTCAGGACAAAGTCTAAGCTAACAGGAGACTTTGCATGTTTAAAGGCAACCACATTTTTTTTTTCTTTTTAGTGATTTATAAAATGTTAATTCATTAATATTCTATTCATGCATAATTCTACATCACTAACAAGTAGGGGGTTGACCGACTTCAGATTTTTTAAAGTCGACAGTTATGTGATGAAAGTCAATGTCGACTAGTCGCAGATAGAACAAATAAGCCTGAACGCTGACACGTGAACGCAGGTATGACACAGCGCTGCCCACAAGGCTATTGCTCCTACATAACAGCTTATTTTTATCAGTTCTTTTGTCTTTGGCTCATATATTTCTCACAGATTTCTACTTGTTCTAAATCAGATACAGATAACGTAGCACAGGAAATATTACATTTATATGAATGCATTAGTGAGAGGGCGATTGCGTGTGAATTCATTCTTCCTGGCAGCGTCGCTCTACTAATAGTGAAGCTGTGGGTTTTAGTTACTAAGAAATATATTCTAGAACCAGTGCTTGAAGTGGAAAAAATAAAAGTGCCGGTACTCACCAAAGGGGCGGAGCTTTGTTGGAGGGGGGCGTGGTTATGGGGGGGATTGTTTAGTCAACAATTCAAGAAGGTCCATATTTTAAAGCTCTTTCTAACGTGTACTCAGCCTTAAAACTAACATATAGTTCTTGTAATTGTTTAACTATAGCATTTGTTACAATAAGGGTTTATTTACAAACCAAGACCATTGACGGCTCCTCATTACCATACAGGCCAAGGTTAACTTTTTTCTTTCTTTTTTTTTATCTATAGCATTTGTTATGAAAAATAGCAACACAGTTAGAAACTATAGCTACAACATGTCACTGGTGTAATATACATCTTTAGTGAAAAATCTAAAAATGTACCACAATAAATACAATAGAACGTGATAAATTCTAGTAAATGTGGTCATCAGGAGTTTAAAAATCATTTTAGTGGCTGTTTTAGATCATGTTCGACTTTCTCTGTAGTGTTTCACTACATTCTCAATAGAATTCAAATGGGACGCACATTTTATCATCAGCGTCGCATAGGAACGGCTCGTGTAAATCATAACACTTTTGGAGAGCGCAGGTGAACGCACCTACAATGATTCACGCGCCACTTAATTAAACAATTGGGCTTCAGTCACAGTCATATTGCACAGACAATTGATCCGTTATAAAAGCGAGAAGTAGCGGTACGCAAGAAAAAGTGCAAGTACGCTTAAGAGTAAAATGTAGAAGTAACGGCCATTCATTTAGAATGGCGAATAACTTACATGTACAATAAGCTGTTTAAAACGTGCATTGATCAGAAAAATTTTGATTGTGGAACATTTGTTGTGGAGCGCTCTCACAGTATGCATTTATTTGTCATTTTAACTGTTTGGAAAGGCTACTCACTGCAGAGCCATTACCTCCAGTCCCCCCTCCCCCCTATCTGGAGCTCCAGCTCCCCCTCTGTTGACCTACTGTGGGCATGATGGGTGGAGCTCATAAACTGTAAAAAAAATATGGACGTAGTGTCCATGACGTCACCCATAGGATTCTGAAGAGCAGTTTTGAAGCGTAAAGTAGGGGCGAGCTGGCCGTTGCCATCTTGGCCACCCGTCACTCCCAGATAACAGAAAATGGGCAAAGAGGCGGGACGTGGGCGGAGCTGATGTGACGTGACGTGATGACTAACAGACAGCAGACAAACAAGCAATCCACCTGTCACTCAAAGTGGCCACGCCCTTAATTATGCAGAACTTTATATAATGTAAACGAATGAGTTATACAAAATATTTACCCCCCTCACAGTTGTCATGAAGGGCAAAATTAGCCGTATAGGCCAAAACCACAATTTGTAACAGGCTGTAAACATGTTTTTTTCTGCTGTAAAGTTGGGCATTTTAACATGGGGCTCAATGAGATTCTGCTCCCTTCTGGAGTTTGTCTCTAGTGGCCAGTCGATGAATTGCAGTTTAAGTCACTTCCGTATTGGCTTCAAGAGAAACTGCGGGAGGTTGCCGCTTGGTGGAGCTGCATTCCCCAACCACACCCTAACCCTACCCAAAACCCTATCTTACCCCTTTTCCACCAGAATGAACCGGGTGCTAGTTCAGAGCCAGTCCTAATCCCAGTTCATAGTTGGTTCGACTGAGGAGCCTTCTAAGAACCGTTTGCTTTTCCACATGCTGAGAGCCACAACAGAGCCATGTCTCATCTTTCTCAGGCAACGCTAGCGAGTTTTTGCTAGCGAGGCTGTTTTTCATGTCGGCGGGTTGAAGCGACCCCAATTATGTGATATTTAGCCCCGGGAATGCAATTTTTAGTAGGCAACCATGCCAAAAAAACACATATTTTACCCCCAAATGTGATTTTTACCGGGGAAGCCCCCCTGAAACGCGATTGGGCTTGTTTTGAGTAGCAATTGGGCGGGTTTTGTTGTGTTTGTTGTTTTGGTTCAGGAGGAAGCGTAAATGGTGGCTGCTTTTTGTTTGCTGTGCTCGGTGATTGTCTGTTTACAACTCGAAACATGAAACGTGCTGATGACATGTAATGTCTGTGCAAGTAGGTGTGTGGAGGTGTGCAAATACATATGTTGAGAGGCAGGTAGGACGTTGTATCATTGCATTCGGACCGATCATCATGGACACGTCCCACCCAGTACACAACAGCTGCTGGCCTCATGTAGATGCCTGAGATCACCAACAGCTGCTCAATAAAAATTCTTAGAATAATCCTGTCAGTCCTCAGGTGCACTTAATGCCCATGTTTACATTGTACACCTGTATCATTTCGGCCTATTAGGAACATTATGACTATGAGATCTCCTGTATCTACACTGAAGTTTTGGTGTCAGTACAGTAGTCAGTTTGGTGTTGTTTTTGAAAGAAATGAATCCTTTTATTCAGGAAGGATGCATTCAATTGATCAACTAAATGCAGCCTTGGTGAGCATAAGAGACTTCTTTCCAAAACAGTCTTACCAACCCCAAACTTTCGAATCTGAGCTACATTGCTTTACAAAATACAGGAATGAACGTGCTGACCTTAAGGACGGTTCCACGCCGGGGATCAATGACTCGTAAGGCTTTGTCTTTACAGGTGGTGCACAGGACGCTGCCCTCTCGGTTCCAGCTCACGCTGTATATCAGGTCTGGATGGGCGTCACTCAGCTGGTACACCATCTCCCCGGTGCCCACATCCCACACACAGAGGACATTATCACATCCTAGAACATGGGCAAACAAGATCAACATGTTACACTTTATTTCGATGCTCCACTTTGAACATTCTACTCACTAGGGTTGTCAAATGTACTGGTACTACTAAAAAAAAGGTTGATGGTACCAGCATTTCTGCAGTACTGGTAGTACGGAGTACCAGGTATATTCAGTACCCGCTGATAGACTCTGCTTTCAAATGCTCTGGTTCGTGTTTGTTTGAGCGCTCTCTGAGCGTCAAAGGTTTCTTTTTACAGCGTGTTTTTAACGAGCGTTGAGCATCGCAGCAAATTACAATCATATATGTTGAGCGCATGAACGCTAAGGCCAATCAGACGTGCTAGTCAGTAAAGCACCTTTCACACAGAGATTCCGGAAAATACACTGATAATGTGTCCCAGGATTTGTCCTGGGATCGTTTGATTTTGGTTCATTCACACTGCCAGTGATTTACTGGAATCTGTGCATGCGCCGCTCACACACATCCCGTAAAGATCCTGTAAAGACGTGAAACTGATGCGACGTGTAATGTCTCCGCAGCATCTTAAAGGAACACTCCACTTTTTTTGAAAATAGGCTCATTTTACAAGTCCCCTAGAGTTAAATAGTTGAGTTTTACCTTTTTTGAATCCATTCAGCCGATCTTTTTATCTGGCGGTAGCACTTTTAGCATAGCTTAGCATACATCATTGATTCTAAACAGTCCATTAGCATCTCATTCAAAAAATGACCAAAGACACTTTCAATATTTTTCCTATTTAAAACTTGACTCTTCTGCCGTTACATCGTGTGCTAAGACCAACTGAAAATTAAAAGTTGCGATTTTCTACACCTATATGGCTAGGAACTACTTTCTCATTCCAGCGTAATAGTCCCGGATCTTCGCGGCAGTACCATGGCTGCAGCACCACAATGATATTACGCAGCATCTGAAAGTAGCCCAGCTAGGTAACTTTCAATGTGACCGGCACTAAGTTCATGTAGTTGCAGAGAAAGTTTCAGGCTTGCAGCTGACAAATTGTGTTGTGGATTTATCTGTGTGATTAGCCATGGTTCTGTGTGTTGTTAAGGGCTGTGATAGTAAGTCGAAGGTGTATACTACCACCATGTTTCACAGAATACCAACGAATCATTGCGCCGCTGCAGCCATGGTACGGCCGCGAAGATCCGCGACTATTACGCTGGAATGAGAAAGTAGTTCCTAGCCATATAGGTGTAGAAAATCGCAACTTTTAATTTTCAGTTGGTCTTAGCACACGATGTAACTGCAGAAGAGTCAAGTTTTAAATAGGAAAAATATTGAAAGTGTCTTTGGTCATTTTTTGAATGAGATGCTAATGGACTGTTTAGAATCAATGATGTATGCTAAGCTATGCTAAAAGTGCTACCGCCAGAAACAAAGATCGGCTGAATGGATTCAAAAACGGTAAAACTCAACTATTTAACTCTAGGGGACTTGTAAAATGAGCCTATTTTCAAAAAAAGTGGAGTGTTCCTTTAAGTTTGCAAATGATCT
The DNA here is from genome assembly GCF_949357685.1 of Gobio gobio. NCBI lineage: Eukaryota > Metazoa > Chordata > Actinopteri > Cypriniformes > Gobionidae > Gobio > Gobio gobio. The sequence continues at coordinate 60,197,636 of NC_137098.1, forward strand.
GCGATTGCTCTCTCTCTCGCTTGTGCAATTTTTTCTGATTCAATTATAAACTAGCGTGTACTGTTCCACTTAGCTGGCTAATGATCTCAGCTTCAGTGTCATCACGAAGACACACCCCTTACGACATTGATCCTACCTTTTGTTCACACAGGGACTGATCCCAGCAATGTTACTAGGTCCCCATCCCGGAATCGATCCCAGAATTGATCTCGGGACATGTTTGCATTTACACAGCAGGCACTAGCAAATCTATAGCAATTTTCTAGGATTAATGCTGTGTGTGAAGCAGTGGCGTAGCAATCAGATTTCTGATTGCTTAAAAAAAATTATGAATTGTTAAATTGTCTCTCTAATTGTTGATGAAAGAACTGTCTAATTGTTTTTCATAGCCAACGCGGTTATCTTCATTAACATACGGTGACAACGGCAGGTGCACAAAGTTCAATATTACGCTTTTTCAAAATTTAGGGAAAGATGAGCGAGAAGGAGAAAATATGCCATCTATATCAGAGCCTGCTTCAGCTTTCTACGCTGAGACGGCGAGTGAAGCGGCACCTGTGGCTTCCCATTGCCATGACATGATATTTTTAATAATCGCCCCTGTGAATTATAGCTGCCGAGCTATGTTGTAGGCTGTTTGTTCTGCTGAAACAGTGAAGTAAATATGCCGTAATTTTGAAGGTGTACATGTGTTAGGGCTCGTTCACACAGAATTCGTTTTTGCTTTGAAAAACGTGGGACGCAGGCAGTGGAGTGGGGGGGGAAACGGGATGTGTTTTTTAACAGTTAAACAGATTTTAACTTGAGCGTTTTTAGAACGCTGTGTCATCCACGAGACGCTGCAAAAGACCCAAGCACAGCGGTTATACGTCTGTCTAGCACGTGTTTACATAGAAAAACAATGGTAAAAGTAAAACAGAAAAACTGCAAGAGTGCAGAATTCAGTGAGCTTGCACTTTAGACATTCTAGTCTTCTCTTGTTTTCTGTTTATTACCCATTCACGATCTCAATACAAGTTTAGTTTTTCATGCTCCTCAGTACTCTGCAAAGGGTCTGGATTGACAACCATATTTAAATGTGCCATTGAATCAGAAACTGCGATGATTGACAGTGATAAAAAATGGACAAGACAAAACAGGACAACATTTTTTTTTTAAATACTTAATTCAACAGTTTTTGCTCTGGTATCAAAATTGGTTCAGAGACATGTCAACTAACTCTCATTAGAGTATTAGTAGACTGTTAGGTTAGGGTTAGGTGTTAGGGTTAGCAGTATAAGTTGACATGTATTTACAAAGTTACTTATAGTGAGTAATGTCTGTTATGGGAGTCTGTTATGTAGTTGCTGACATGTAGTTGCAAAGTTACTTATTAGAATGTCTAAAGCAAGCAGCTACCTCCCGCAGTTTTTCTTGAAGCCAATACAGAAGTGATTAAACTGCAATTCATCGACTGGCCACTAGAGACAGGCTCCAGAAGGGAGCAGAATCTCATTGAGCCCCATGTTAAAACACCCAACTTTACAGCAGAATAAAACATGTTTATATACAAATTGTGGGTTTGGTCTATACGGCTAATATAGCTCTTCATGACAACTGTGAGGGGGGAGATTTTTTTTTATAACTCATTCGTTTACATTATATAAAGCAGGAGTTTTCAAACTGGGGTCCGGGGACCCCCAGGGGTCCTCCAGCAGGTTCTAAGAGGTCCCCAGAAAATTTCAGAGAATTAAAAAAGACAAAACAAAAATGGTTAAAGTCTTACGAATATTCTAACTGTTTCATATCTAAATGTGTCTTGCTGTATACAAACTTTCCAGAATTTTTAAATATTATGGATATTTTTCTTACACACACCTATCGATTTATTTCAGAAGGCCAGATAACCCCCGGGGCCATATGGGGCACTTATGATGGATGGTTTTACTTTTTTGGGATTCAAATTTTGGGCAGCTATTCACTGCCATTATAAAGCTTGGGAGAGCCTATATAACTCTGATTGTATTCGTCTGAAAGAACAATGTCATATACACCTAAGATGACTTGAGAGTGAGTAAATTGTGGGATAATTTTCATTTTTGGGTGAACTATCCCTTTAAATATAGCCAATTTAAGTTTGGAAACAATATGTAGTATTTATAATGTCACACTTACAATTTATCTAACAGTTTTTAATGTTTTTCATACATAAAAAAAATATTAATTGATTTAAGGAAGGGGGTCCCACATAAAAGGTTCATCATATTGGGGGTCCTTGGCATCATAAAGTTTGGAAACCCCTGATATAAAGCATTAAAGTTCTGCATAATTAAGGGCGTGGCCACTTTGAGTGACAGGTGGATAGCCATTTATCTGCTGTCTGTTAGTTGTCATGTCACCTCAGCTCCACCCACGTCCCGCCTCTTTGCCCATTTTCTATTATCCGGGAGTGGAGCGCGGTGATGCGCTACCAAGGTGGCGAGAGCCATCTCGTCCATACTTTACGCTTCAAAACTGCTCTTCAGAATCCTGTGGGTGACGTCACGGACACTACGTCCATATTTTTTTTACAGTCTATGGTCTAAAGTGGACAATTGAAATAAAGGGCCCTATTTTAATAATCCGAGCACATGGTCTGAAGCGCATGGCACAGGTGCACTTAGGGCGTGTCCGAATCCACTTTTGCTAGTCTAACGGAAAAAACGGTAGGCGCGCCAGGCGCATGGTCCAAAAGGGTTGTACCTAGTCTCTTAATGAGTCATGGGCGTGTTTTGGGCGTAACGTGCAGCGTCTCATCTCCCATTCCCTTTAAAAGTAAGTTGTGCTTGCCCCATGGCGGATTCGCTATTTACATGGTGGAATTTGCGAGCGGAAAGACTGAACTCTTCTCCAGAGACGAATCCTTTTATTTTTAATATTTAAAAATGTTTGTGTGCTGCTGCGCGTCCCTGTGTGTGTAATAAGCAGTGTATATGCACGTTGTGGACCCGCCTATAAGCGCACATTACTAACATGCTAACACAAAAAATACTGCACTATTGACTTTAGATCAGGTTTTTATTGGTCAATGGCACAGTCGTTTTCAGTTCCTCAAAATATTAACGCGCCAACAAAGCGCCTGAACACACCTCGTTTTCAGACCAGCACGCCCATGGCCGAAAAGATGGGTGTGAGTGCATTTGCTATTTAAACAACGTGGCGCAGGACGTGAAAATGATAACAAAAAACATTTACGTCTGGCATCGCATTGCGCCGGGTGTATGATAGAGGCCCAGTTTAAGAGTTAAGATTTGCATCTCAGATATTTACATGCTAATGCAAATCACACCCAAAACTGCCTTTCTTTGTCTGTTTGTGCCTTTAAATCAATCAATCAGGTTCAGTTTTATATAAGAGATTTATTTATGTTACTTCTGTTGATGTGTTGACATAGATATCAACCCCTATTTCTTAATTATATGGAAATAAAACAAAAAACACTTCTAAAACCACTTTTTGCGATCCCTATTCATTTGTCTGCCTCGAGTGTAACGTCTTCAAATATCTTCATTTGGTGGCGTTTCTAAACAAATATTGATATATTCAATTAATTGAGATTTATTTCATTCGAGTCAGCCTGTCATGCAATTCATTTTTAATCGACTGACAGCTCTATTGTCTTTTCAAGTACTTTGAAGGGGCACAAAACATCAACAAATGCCAACATCCAAAATTAGGGCTTGGTAAAAGATGTAAAGCAGGTTTAAGACACTAGAATTAGAGCAGATACCAGAAATAGAGTGTGCCAGAACAGACTTAATCCAAGCACTGTGAGCCACAAAGTATATATAGACAAAGGAAGAGCTTACCTGCAGTCAACAGGATATTGAGAGCAGAAGGGTGCCAGGCTAGGATGCCCACTCTTTTACTGTGGCCCTCGAGGGTCACAGCAGCTTCAGACATGGGAGATGTAAGACCTCCGTCAGGAATCTGCCAAATCTGTTATGCAAAAACACAGAGCATCTCAAAAAGTGGTTTTAGAAGTGGTTTTTGTTTTATTTCCATATAATACGCAAGTCTTCTGTGTCACATGATCCTTCAGAAATCATACTAATATGCTGATTTGCTGCTGCTTGAGAAACATTTACCATTATTATCAAAGTGAAATGAGAAAAACTCTGGTTTTTAATGTTTATAGAAACCATGATATATTTTCTTCAGGATTCCTTGATAAATAGAACATGTCTATTTGAAATAGAAACATTTTGTAACAACGTAAAAGTCTGTCATTTCTTATTATTATCAATGTTGAAAACAATTTAATACTGCTTAATATTTTTGTGGAAACTGCCATTCCAAAGTTCGGGGTGGATAAAAAAAAAAGAAAAAAGAAATTAATACATTTATTCAGCAATGACACATTGAATTTAAATTGTTACAAAATATTTATATTCAAATGTATGCTGTTCAAATGTATGCTGTAAAATTCTTTTTTAAATGAATATCAAATCAGCATATTAGAATGATTTCAGAAGAATCATGTGACCAGGAAAACTGGAAGAATGGCTGATGTGCAATAAGCTTTGCATCAAAGGAATAATATAAATAATAATTTTAATATAATATATTATATTGCAATTATATTTAATTAATAAAAATAAAAAAAGTCACGATTTCCACAAAAATGTTAAGGAGCAAAAACATTTCAACATTTATAATAATAGGAACCATTGTTAATAATTGAGCACTGAGCATATTAAAATGATTTCTGATGGGTCATGTGACCGACTGGAGTAGTGATGTTGAAAATTCAGCTTTGCATCACACGAATGGATTACGTTTTAAAATATATTCAAATACAATATTTAAGATTATAATAATATTTCATAATAATATTTAATATTTATAAAACACCAAAAGTTTCCAAACTTTTGATATACAGTATGTATATTACTTGGGAAAATGTGTACTATATTTTTACATAGATTATTAAGTTGTTTGGTTCAAAAACACCATTTTAAGGGGATGCTATCTTCATGTCTTCATGCAAAGAATATTCATAAAGACACCTTATTCACCATTCATAAATGAGGATATAAAATGGGAATAAAACAAACCTTGACAGTGCAATCCTCTGAGGCACTGGCAATAATGTTGTCATCATGTGGGCACCACTGCACATCCAGCACTGGAGCGGCGTGTCCGCACACAGCCGGGGTGTTCTGGTCCACTCGACCGCTCTAGTGGGAAGAGAAACAAAACCTATGTGAGCTGAACCAATTTTATGAAAATGTTAGTTTGATTATGCAAACTACTGTAAATATCTTAAACACCAACTGTAAATCCTCATAGCACATTAAAGGCATTGTTTTTGCCTATCGCAGAGAGAGTGCATGCCAACCTTGGTGAGCGGAAACACAAGAAAGGCTCCGCCTCCTCCAGCCTCAATGACAACAGCAATGAACTTCGGATTGGCAGCACACAGCGGACCGTCCCATGTCACTCGTGATACTCTGACATCATCAAGACAATGCTCAGCCTTCCAAGCCTGGGCGAACACATGCCTGAACTTACTCTGCCTGACAACACCCCTCCTGAAGGACATGACTGTGGGCAGAAGAGTGGAACGTACAGTTAGTAGACATCATTAATAAATCAACCAATCATGGAATAGTATTATGTTAATATTTCATAAAGCAAAAATAAATCATGTTAATAAATTATACATAAAATAAGTACAAAATTAACATAAAAGAAAGCAAAATAAATAAATGCAAGAAAAAAGACTGATCACAATTCAATATGCCAATATTGCAATGACTTCAATAAGTCGATTAGGCAAATCTTAATGGGGTCATGACATGAGAAATCAAATTTTGCCTTGATCTTTTAACATATAAGAGGTCTTTGTACCATTAGAACATCCTGCAAGTTTCAAAGCGTTACACGTCCTCCTCATTATAAACAAAGCATTTATTTAAATAAAACACGGCTCGTTTTGATATTGCAGGATCTGTTACATCACATGGGCAAATATATTTGCATATGACTGCCTCCAGAGTAACCCTTACAAAAAATAAGTACAGGGAGTGCAGAATTATTAGGCACGTTGATTTTCTGATCATATTTTTTTTCCAGGCACATTTGACCAATTCCAAACCACAGTAATCCTAATAACTACTATTGATTTAGTATTTAATAATGTATAAGTTATATATAATTGTTCATGAAGGCTGGAAATGAAAAACACCTTATATTCAGGTGTGCAGAATTATTAGGCATGTTTTCTTTTACAGATAAATTGAGCCAAAAAAGAGATTTAACTCAGACTGAAAAGTCAAAAAGTATTAAATGCCCATGAGAAGGAGGCAATACTAATGCAATACTAGACATTGCAGTTAAGGCATGACCATTGGGCAGTGAAATGCTCGTTGGGTCAGCAGGGTCAGACAAAAACATGTGGCGGAGTAAAGACACCTGTTAACTGCAAAAGAATTAAGAATTAAGGTGAAGAATTAAGGGTGAAACCATCAGGAACCCTTTAGTCTCCAGCGCCACCATTTTCCAGAGCTGCAACCTACCTGGAGTCTCCAGAAGTGCAAGGTGTCAGGATCTCAGAGACTTCAGTTAGGTAAAGAATCCTAAAAAATGACCCCCACTAGATAAGAATCACAAGCTGAAGTGTTGTAAAATACATGAAGGTTTTTTTATAGGCTTTATGGACAGATAGGTTGAGAGTGACTCTTGAAGGACCAGCACCACATCCTCTAGTACCACTGTTTGAAGAATTCATCTTCCAGAATCTGGCAGTACGTTTTGGGAGTTCATTTTAGTCCATCCTGAAGTCCGTTTTGCAGAGATGGACTAAAATGAACTCCCAAAACGTACTGCCAGATTCTGGAAGATGAATTCTTCAAACAGTGGTACTAGAGGATGTGGTGCTGGTCCTTCAAGAGTCACTCTCAACCTATAAAACCTATAAAGCCTATAAAAAAGCAGGCTTCATGTATTTTACAACACTTCAGCTTGTGATTCTTATCTAGTGGGGGTCATTTTTTAGGATTCTTTACCTAACTGAAGTCTCTGAGATCCTGACACCTTGCACTTCTGGAGACTCCAGGTAGGTTGCAGCTCTGGAAAATGGTGGCGCTGGAGACTAAAGGGTTCCTGATGGTTTCACCCTTAATTCTTCACCTTAATTCTTAATTCTTTTGCAGTTAACAGGTGTCTTTTCTTCACCACCTGTTTTTGTCAGATCCTGCTGACCCAACGAGCATTTCACTGCCCAATGGTCATGCCTTAACTGCAATGTCTAGTATTGCATTAGTATTGCCTCCTTCTCATGGGCATTTAATACTTTTTGACTTTTCAGTCTGAGTTAAATCTCTTTTTTGGCTCAATTTATCTGTAAAAGAAAACATGCCTAATAATTCTGCACACCTGAATATAAGGTGATTTTCATTTCCAGCCTTCATGAACAATTATATATCACTTATACATTATTAAATACTAAATCAATAGTAGTTATTAGGATTACTGTGGTTTGGAATTGGTCAAATGTGCCTGGAAAAAAAATATGATCAGAAAATCAACGTGCCTAATAATTCTGCACTCCCTGTATACTTCAAGTAAATTTTACTAAGCATTAAGTAAAGTTCAAGCATATTTTCAAGTATACTATAAGTATACGAATATCAATGTACTAGAAGTAAACTTGTAAGTGTACTGTTTCAATACTACGTGGGACTAAATTGGCCCACTTTTAAGTATACTTTAAGTGTAACAGTAGCAAACTTTGAGTACACAACTAGTTCACAATTAAGTTTTTCATTTGTACTGCAACTTTACCACAAGCGAACTTATAGGTATACTGATATTTTTCTAGTCAAATTCTTATTCTAACATTTTTATTTTTTTTATTTATGAAAGTATACTTTGAAGTGTACTCTCAGTTAAATGGAAAGAGTTAAAGTAGGCTACAGTTAAAGGTATATATTCTAGCTTCGTGCATCCTTTTTTATCAACACTTGAATGTGGGTGTTTAATTTGAAAAAAAGCAACATTTTAAACAAACAGCTTAGAAAATCGTATGCTTAGAATTCTTTATAGTTTTAACTACATAATTTGTTACATTTATATAGTGCTTTTCTAGGCATTCAAAGCATTTTACATATGGAAGGAGGGAATCTCCTCAACCACCACAAATGTGCAGCATCCGCCTGGATGATGCGACAGCAGCCATATCGAGCCTCAATGCTCACCACTCACCAGCTGATTGGTGGAGAGGAGACAGAGTGATGAAGCCAATCGTATATATATATATATATGGATGATTAGGAGGCCATGATGGACAGCGGCCAATGGGCAAATTTGGCCTGGATGCCGGGGTTACACCCCTACTCTTTATCGAAGGACATCCTGGGATTTTTAATGACCACAGAGAGTCAGGACCTCGGTTTAACATCTCATCCGAAGGACGGTGCTTGTTACAGTATAGTGTCCCCATCACTACACTGGGGTGTCAGGACCCACACAGACCTCAGGGTGAGCACCCCCTGCTGGTCTCACTAACACCTCTTCCAGCAGCTACCTGGTTTTCCCAGTTGGTCTCCCATCCAGGTACTGACCAGGCTCAGCCCCAGTGTTGCCAAGTCCCGCGTCCGCGGGTTGAAGCGACCCCAATTATGTGATATTTAGCCCCGGGAATGCGAATTTTAGTAGGCAGGCAACCATGCCAAAAAAAAACATATTTTACCCCCCAAATGCGTTTTTTACCGGAGAAGCCCCCCTGAAACGCGATTGGGCTTGTTTTGGGCTAGTTTTGAGTAGCAATTGGGCGGGTTTGTTGTGAAAACCTGGCAACCCTGCTCAGCCCTGCTTAGCTTCAATGGGAAACCAGTCTTGGGTTACAGGCTGATATGGCTACATATCTCGATCAAAAGAATGTGTACAAGTATGGGCCAAATATACTTACACTTTTCTGACAGTATAAGTCAAGTATACTTGCAATTTTTAAGTATATTTCTGAGAAGTACATACAAATTAGACAAAGTATACTTATTTTTAGTTTAAAAGAAGTTACACTAAATAGCAGACTTGAATAAACGTCTTTTTCATAAGACAATGTCGAATAGTCATTCTCATCATAGGCCCCGCCCACTGATGTTCAGTTGCTAAACAACTGAGATTTGCCTTCACTGGATGGAACGGCAAGTAGAACCAGTTATACTCACTGACGCTGTCTACCCTTGATAGTACACAGACACACATAGTACACAGACACACACAGACACACATAGTTCAGTTTCTGACACACTCCACACACCTTGAGTCTGTCGACAACAGGACAAATGGAAGAGTGAAATGGAACATTTGCTTTGTTTAGCTCGTTGGCGTCTCTGTACAGACTCCAGAAAGATCCCAGCGTTGGGAACAAGCGGATGGATTATTTTAATGGCATTTTGTTTTGTAAACGAGGCACAGTGTAATGAGTTTGCATAGAAACTTTTGTTGAAAGATGAAGCAGCCAACAGTACAGGGTCTGACTGCAGCTGCATCACATTTCATAATACTTTGTCAGTATAAAGTTTTAAAAGCACAAACTCACATGCAATAGGGTTAGAGATGAATGAATGAATGAATGAATGAATGAATGAATTAAAAATAATAACATACAAGCACTGCAAAAATGCTCATAACTGATGTCTAAAGACCAGAGAGGCTAATGAGATATAATGACACTGGGACTAACAGTCACACTTTATATTCACATTTATTTTTCTGTTTTGTATAGTTCAGAAATGTCTGTTTAGGAACATACTTCAAAGCTGACACCAAAAAAGCTACTGAAAATGACAAAATTATTGTCTGTCACACTAGCCTTATAGGCGTTTTAAACAAGATTTAACTGAAAAACAGCAAAGAATGTAACACAGCAATATCAACCATAATATAAATATCATTGCCTGTATTTGGCCATAATGTCAAAATCGCCAATTGATATGGTCTGTTTAACTACTTTTTCTGTTCTATTGACCACTAGGTTATTAGGTCAGATATAGGCTTAAGTATTGAGGTAAAAGTGAGAGCTCCTCTTGTCCAGTGCAACTCTAGACGCCTGCAGCTCTCACGTGTCTGTGACTGTGCAGGATAAACATGACACAGCTCAAGTCACAAACCACAAACCATCCACATTTAAGGTCTAATGTTCGGTTACCTATGAATTACACATTCACATTCTAATGAGATTATACCGACTATCACTCATTCTTGAGATAAGGGACAAAACATGCCCCAAACACAAAAGCCCATTTTATGTTAAAAAGTAAGAATATCAACACTAAAAATACGTAAAAAGTTACATTTAAAGGAAATTTGTATACTCAGGACATTCATTGCTTATACTTTTAAATAATTCTTTAGTACTATTTTAAAAACACACTCTGTGCTTGGAAACGCATGTCATTTAGCCTGTCCTCAGCAGGAGGTCACGATGTAAAACTGCCAAACAAAGTGTTTAATTTGATTTTAAAAATACACAGTTCCATTAAAAGGCAGAGATCTTTAAGGTATCAAACAACACAAAAAGTAAATATTGAATAATATCTCCATTAAAAAAGTTGCTATTAAAGTTGTGTCCTCACTTTGCGGCTGTCACAGTCTTAACAGAAAAAACCTAAATTGCTCCACTGTACAACACGTGGTTAAGGTGGATTTTTTATTTTTTTTTGTCAACTCTGTCAGGTTTTGTGAATGAGGCTTGAAAAAACTGTGTAATGTGATTTAATATGTTTTTTTGCACATGGGGAATTCTTCTAATGCTGTTTATGATTCTGTTTACATATGTATATTTGGCCCCAGCTGGACCTTTGACAACACCGTCAGTATTAGTCAACTTCATATTGTGTAAAAATGTTAAAACATCAATGGAACTACATGATATTATGTCTTAATTATCTAAGAACATTGGTGATATATGTTTAATATTAAAAGGAGGGAAGAGAATTAAGAAATTTAGAAACCGGGTTATTCTCTATAGTGTGAAAAAACAAAACAGAGAATGTATTTTATAACTTAGCTCCTTTACTGAACACCAGTATTACATAACTGAAGACTTGACACTGTTTTTGGATATTACATTAAATTAGCATGCTTTTAACTGACAGAGTTGACACAAATTTGTTATGGAGTAAATACATTTTAATTTTATCTGAGACCTTTGTCTCCAAAATACACATTTTTAGTAGTGTTCGTTTTTATTTTTTAACATGTAAAACATGTTTTGTCCCTTATCTCAAGAATCAGTGCTATATATTTGGGTAAAGTTTTATCACTTTAATGAGATAAAAGAATCAATAAACCGACCATGAACATCACACTACAACGACAAATGACGGTGTTGTCAAAGGTCCAGCTGGGGCCAAATATACAGTATATGTAAATAGACTCATGAAACAGCCTTAGGAGAATTCCCAATATGCAAAAAAAAAAAACTATTAAATGCTTTGGAGTATAAGAGAATATTGCAGAATGGCTTGCTTCCCACAAATGAAAAGTTGTTATAAAGAGGAATGATCAGGTGTTATTTTTCAACAAGACAACACTCCTGCCGAAATTGACGTGGCTTGAGAACAAGTCCATCGGGCTCGTGTTTGGCCTGGTCAGAGTCCAGATATGAACACTATAGCGAATATTTAGTCTCACATTAAACTCAAACGAACTGGGAGACATTTTTCAACTACTCATGAACTGTTTGAAGCCATTGAGTGGAAAACTTCTTCCTGTTGAGTGTATCCACACGGCTTAAACATTTACAGAAAACAAAAGGGACGTTACTTTAACTACAGTATTTGTACAGTTCTTGCTCATTTTCATTCAGTGATTTGTGATTAGAAAGGTTAAAATCATTAAAAGAACACTAAATATTTTGACATTTTTGGCTTGGACCCTTCTTTTTAGTATACAGTACCGGTCAAAATATTTGGAAACATTACTATGTTTTGAAAGAAGTCTCTTCTGCTCATCAAACCTGCATTTATTTAAACGAAAAGACAGGGGGTAATATTGTGAAATACTATTACAATTTTAAATAATGGTTTTCTATTTTAATATAGGCCTACTTTAAAATAAAATTTATTTCTGTGATGCAAAGCTGAATTTTCAGCCTCATTACTCCAGTCTTCAGTGTCACATGATCCTCCAGAAATTATTCTAATATGCTCAGTTGATACTTATTATTATTTATTATCAATGTTTTTTGTGTTTTTGTTTTAAATCTGTGATTAATTAATGAATAAAAAGTTAAAAAGAACAGCATTTATTCCAAATAGAAATCTTTACTATCACGTTTTACCAATTTAGCACATCCTTGATGAGTAAAAATATTAATTTCTTTTAAAAAAGAAAGTTGGGCTGACCCCAAACTTTTGAACAGTAGTGTTACAATAGATTCCTATTTTAAATAAATAACGTAATTTTTTTATTCATCGGATAATCCTGGAAAAAAAGCATCACAGGTTATAAAAAAATATTAAGCCAGCACAACGGTTTCCAACATTAATAATTAATCAGCATATTAGAATGATTTCTGAAGGATCATGTGACACATGGCAGTAATGATGCTGAAAATTCAGCTTTGATCACAGGAATCAATAATATTTTAAAGTATATAAAAATAGAAAATATTTTAAATTGTATTAATATTTTACAATATTACTGTTTTTATCAAATAAATGCAGGTTTGATGAGCAGAACATTAATGTATAATATATATACACATTCTAAAATGTAACCGCAAAAATGCTCTAATGACATCTGAACTGGTTACATTCATTCGTACCTCTGTGTGTTTGGTGCTTTCCTTCTTCTTCTTTATTTTCTTCTCTGTTCTCTTCCCTTGGAAGAACCTGCTAAAATGAATAACGCGATGCCAGGTAGAAAAATAGGATCTATATAAATGCAGTGATCTATATAAACTACACTAATCCTTTGAGTGTGTTGTTATCTCCGGGATATTCTGCATGGTCAGGTGGAACAGATATGTCCAGTTCAATTTTAGCAGGCATCGACAAATTAATCCATATTATCACGGAAAATAAATGCACAATTGTGTATTTTCAAAAGATATACAAAGCTGAAAAGAAAACTGTACAGTCCTGGAAGTTAAAATAAATCGGGAAGAGCGTCGACACTGCTGAAGGAGAAAAGATGATGGGTGGTAAATTCCTTAGCGAATGTGCCTAGAATTAAAAGCAGCGATGTGTGAAGCTCGCCATGGTGAGCAGTCAACAAAATGGACGGCGATACGCCTTTTTGACGAAATAAAAGTCCCTTTCTGAGCGCTTTGTGACCATTTAAGATTTCATTATTAATAATAACCCAATGAAATACGTACTAGAATAGAGTTAAACACTGTCTGTCTAATTGCATGTTCTCCACTTGATAAACAATATTTTTGTGAGGGAAACTGCAGACAAAATTATTTGCATACAAAATAAAGCATTTCCGATGCTATTTCTTCCATCTTCTTCCACTTTTAGAGGCATTTTTAATAAATATGAGGGACCTTTAATTGCAATGCAGTGCTATGGAATGACAATGGTGAAAAATGAATTTTAATACCATGTGACTAAAAGTCAGACTTAAATTCAAAATAAAAGTCAAAGTTTCCTGCACTAACATTCAAGCATTGTGATGGAAAATAACATACACTCCATCAGTGTTTCAACCGCGGATAAAACAGGTTGTAGCCTTCAGAAAAGCCATTCAATGTCTATAAGCGGTATAGGTAGCACAAAAAAAAAACAATTTGAGAGGAACATCTTTAAAAAATAAAAAAAAACTAGGTGGGTATCCAAATGAATATAATTGCAAGCTTATTAATCGAATCTTGAAATTTTGAACTCAAAAGTCGGCAGCCCTGCATAATAGGCCTACTATTGTTAGTTTTTTCAATCGCTAACAAGCATCGGCCAATACTGATTCACTTTTTCAAAACTCAATACAGTCTTCATTATCTTGGCCAAACAGTCTCCAAAACTCACCAACAAAACACTTTATACATCCCAAAATAAGCTTGTTCCACCATGCAGGCAACCATTCTCATTCAGAAAACATAGATCTACATTGCCATTTATTCACACTGACATAAAAAAAACCACTAACAACATGGAGCATAGGCTCAATGATAAACTTTGATTTTTAAATTTTGATTTACTGTTCACATAAATCAGTTTGAATATAAATGTGTGTGTGTCATCCGTGTGATGGACCGGCCATCTGTCCAGGGATTTTTCCAGCCTACGACCCGAGACTGGGTCTGGGAAAGACTCCAGCCTCCCCATGACCCTACATAGGACAAATGCTTTAGAAAATAAATGGATGGATGGATGGTACTACGAGGGTTCTAGTCCTCCCTCTCTCTCTCCGCCACTCTTCTTGTGTGTTTTCCTTGATCCAGTTTCCAAACAAAATCATTCTGAAGCCATCCTGATTTACCAAAACATGACAGAAAAAAAAAATACTACTGTAATAGAAACTAAAAATAGGACATCTGGGTATACTTTCAGCTGAAATTTCATTTAGCCGGGTTTGTAATAATTATTACTTAATTTATATTTCAATATAATTACTGCAGACATGCACAACGTTTGCCGTCGTTCTGATTTGCCTATGCTTTTATCAGTTTTAAAAGCAGTGTGTAAGCATTCGCAAAAATGTTCTGCAAATATATGGTATCTTGCAGATGGTGAAGAATGACAGAAGCGTTCATGGATTTTGGAAAATGTGGTCATTGACTGCATTTTGTGTGAAAGCAATGGCAAAATTATCCACAGTTTGGTCCGCATAGAAAGAGGTTTGAAAATGTGGCTTCAGTATTGACCAATGCTTAGATTAAGGTTCCATTCGTTCTCATTTTTTAAAATGGTATTTGCTAATCTCAAAGTATCCGCTGTTTTATTGTAGTATTTTGGTGGAAATTATGGTTAAAATGGTCAATTTTTCTGGGTGAATCACCACTGTTCCAATTTAGGCTGAAAAGTACCAAACGATGTGCTGATTCAACATTGTGTTTTCTGGAATTAATCTAACATGGATACATGCAGTATAATTAGGGATGATTTAATAACTCATCATTAACGCCACCCCCAAACAATGTAGTGAACTGAATACACCAAAGTTACTCACCATCAAGACCCATTTAAGGCTTTATATTTTGTTATATAGAAAGGTCACAGGAGTATCTCAGGAGCGTGCGGTAATTAAAACTAAATGCATTTAAAGCTTTAGTAATGAAGTATAAGTGTTGTAAACAAAGACAATGTCACTCCTGCAATGACTATGACATTTTGGGAACACGCAGGAGTCACTATATGGTAAAGCAATACTTCATAATACTATTAATGCACTGGGAAGTTTCCAGTCAAAATACACAATAGACACATACAAAAATATTTCAAAACACCATTTGACATCTTTCTGGATTACAGACATTATGGTCAACAAGTCACAGTGAAGGATTAACCGATCAGAAAACAGTTTGTGTAGTATTTTCTCCCTCAACAGTAATTCAAGTGAAGCCTTATGTTGCAATAATAATAATAAAAAGATCTTAATTCCATTCCCTGGTCACTCAGAGGAGCTTGACTCCCGTGGTCTCCAGTTAATCTGTACCTGAAACACATATTGTGCCCCGTAATGCTCAATCGTCCCAGTTCCAGCATGCATGTTGGTTTATGCAACTATTTGAGGGACTATTTGAGTAATGCAGGTATTGTTTTTTCAGGTTTGAGTCTGATAGTTCTGTTCATGTTTTTGCCACCATGGGAATGTACTCATATAAAAGTTCATGTAATAGTTCCGTTTTTGAGTTCGTTATTGTCAAGACTCAGCCCTTGGAAGAGTGAATTTACAGAAGAGCACATCCTTCTCCTGTAATATCAACTGAGTTTAAAGCAAGACGCTTCCGAACAAACACTAAACGATCTGAGCTTTGTGGATAATTGGGCTATGCGGTGGGAAAAGTTTTGCGTTGGCCGGGAGCAGGATGTTGTTTGGTTTCAACTTGGGCCGTAGAGTGCCATTAGTGCGCTCAAAATGGTTGGACAGCGCCTCAGATATCTGTGAACTCGCCGTCTCGCTGCTGCCATTTTCAAAGCAATCAGGCTCCATTAAACCTCTGTGGACTCCTGAATCCGTAGGGCTAGCAGAATCTTCTTCCTCTTCGTCTGTAAGAGTCGGATACCTGGATACTAAAGGTGAGTGATGCCCTCTGCTGCCCCCTTTGCTACTTCCTCCAGATTGCGGCCTCCCCTCTGCTGGGAAAATGGCACTGCCGTTCCGAGATCGAACAATTTCAGCGGACTGGTCCATTGAATAAGAAGAGGGGTGGAGAGGAGGGAGAAGTTGGGTTTCCTGTGTAGCAAAATTGTAAATAGTGATTAGGTGCAATTTCACATGCACATTTTTTTGATAAAGCATACGTTAACTGTGTTAGCATTACTAAACAGTTCAGAAATACTAAACCATTAAGTGCTGGATGTATCAGATCAAAATCAAATACAATCATTTTGTATTATTAAGGACTGTCCACACTAAGGACGATAACTATAATGATAACAATAAAGATACAGTTCTAAAAATCATTCTCTATATTAAAGAATAGCAGTTCACACCACAGCTATAATGATAATGGCACAAAGAAACTATATCGTTGGAATCACTTTCAGAATTATTTTTTCCAGCTTGTGAATGATAAAAAAATGACATCCCATTCTGGGAGTTGGCCCACCCTTTGCAGCTATAAAAGCTTCAGCTTTCCACAAGGTTTAGGAGTGTGTTTATGGGAATTTTTGACCATTCTTCTAGAAGCGCATTTGTGAGGTCAGGCACTGATGTTGGACGAGAAGGCCTGGCTCGCGGTGCCCGCTCTAATTCATCCCAAAGGTCAGGACTCTGTGCAGACCAGTCAAATTCCTCTACACCAAACTCGCTTATCCATGTCTTTATGGACCTTGTTTTGTGCACTGACTGCGCAGTCATGTTGGAACAGGAAGGGGCAAATTGTTCCCACAAAGTTGGGAGCATGAAATTGTCCAAAATGTCTTGGTATGCTGAAGCATTAAGAGTTCCTTTCACTGGAACTAAGATGCCAAGCCCAACCCCTGAAAAACAACCCCCACACCATAATCCCCCCTCCACCA
The DNA here is from genome assembly GCF_949357685.1 of Gobio gobio. Lineage (NCBI taxonomy): Eukaryota > Metazoa > Chordata > Actinopteri > Cypriniformes > Gobionidae > Gobio > Gobio gobio. The sequence continues at coordinate 60,214,795 of NC_137098.1, forward strand.
AACTTTACACTTGGCACAATGCAGTCAGGCGAGTACCGTTCTCCTGGCAACCGCCAAACCCAGACTCATCCATCAGATTGCCAGACAGAGAAGCGTGATTGGTCACTCCAGAGAACACGTCTCCACTGCTCTAGACTTTACACCACTGCATCCCACGCTTTGCATTGCACTTGGTGATGTAAGGCTTGGATGAGCTGCTCGGCCATGGAAACCCATTCCATGAAGCTCTACACACTGTTCTTGAGCTAATCTGAAGGCCACACAAAGTTTGGAGGTCTGTAGATATTGACTCTGCAGAAAGTTGGCGACTTCTGTGCACTGTGTACCTCAGCATGCGCTGACCCCGCTCTGTGATTTTACATGGCCTACCGCTTCATGGCTGAGTTCTTCCCTACTGCTTCCACTTTGTTATAATCCCACTAACAGCTGACTGTGAATATTTAGTAGTGAGGAAATTTCACGAATGGACATATTGCACAGGTGGCAACCTATCACAGTTCCACGCTTGAATTCACTGAGCCCCTGAGAGCGACCCATTCTTTCTCAAATGTAGATTTGTAGAAGCGTCTGCATGCCTAGTGCTTGATTTTATACACCTTTGGCCATGAAAGTGATTGGAACACCTGGATTCAATGATTTGGAGGGGTGTCCCAATACTTTTGGCAATGTAATTAGGGTACATTTTGTGTCCTGTTACTGTTTTTAAAGAATTAAAGGCATCTATTAGATGTTTTAGACAAAATTGTATCTAACATAAAATGAACAAATCATGAAAAAAGGCTAGTTTTAACCATTACAAGTTTACCAAGGTACCGCAGTTTTACTGTAGTTTTTCAACAATTAATTTTTATATTCTCATTAAATTTTTTCCACAATTGCATTATTTAGTTTTTTGTTAAACCTTGTTACCAAAGTTATTGTAAGAAAAAAGTATTACATTCAAAAGTTTGGCGTTGAAGGAAGGTGTTGGACGGGATTTGGGGTTGAAAGAAATCTCTTGCGCTCACCAAGGCTGCATGTATTTGATAAGAAATACAATAATACTGTGAATTATTATTACAAGTTTTCTATTTGAATATTTTTTAGAATATCATTTATTCCTATGATGTCAAAGCTGAATTTTCAGCATCATTACTCCAGTCTCCAGTGTCACATGATCCTTCAGAAATCATTATAATGCTGATTTGCTGTTCAAAAAACATTTCTTCTTATTATTACAATGTTGGAAACAGTTGTGCTGATTAATATTTTTGTGGAAACCCTGACTTTTTAGGATTCTTTGATGACTAGACATGTTAATAAAACTAGAAATATTTTGTAACATTAAACATTTCTTTACTGTCACTTTTGATTAAGAAAATGTGTGCTTGCTGAATAAAAGTTTTTAACGGTAGTTTATACAACATTTCCCATTAACTATAAACCAAAATATAGTCCCAAACAAGCTAACCCAGACTTAACAAATACCAATATTGAGCAAAAGTAACAGGGTTACAAAAATTTGCAAACCTCATTAATTAAATTAATTTAATTTAAGATCATTTTGACCTTCTGAGGTGAATGAACACCATTTTCTTTATGAAAGTTAAGCACCATTTTCTGAGAAAGAACACGAAAATAGTGTGTGTGTTTTTTTCAACAAATTTAAGCTGTATTTGTGGCACACATCGACCACCAGAGACAGCCTTTGCAATTCATAGGCCAATGAGTGAGTCACTGTCTTAACGATTGAGTCATTGAATTGTTCAGTCAAATGATTTGTTCAAAGGGGCTGATTCATTAGGGACAAAGCAAGTGAAAACTGGCTTGTTGCCTCCCTGCCCTATAAGGCAGTGTATGCACATGAAGGCACCTCACGAAACGTACAGACTTCTGAGGCAGTGTAATGGTCCACAGCAAAACAGAGAGAGCTTCGGGAATATTTAATTGCTACAATAGTAATTTTATGCTAGAAATGACATCAAAAGTGGAAAACGTTGGTCAAAATGTACATTTACACCCAAACTGACCAGCAACCGCAACTTTCAGACACTATATTTATTGTAATGGAATGGAACGCACAGGTTTGTGGGATATCAAAGCATCCTTCGAAGGCAGCCACTGTCTTAATAAGTGAGTCATTGAGTCAACAATTAGACCGATTCGTTCAAAAATGCGTTCGCAGATTCACTCAGTAACAAAAAAGTTACTGTGTTGCTCGGAGACGCATTGGCTCTAATACTGTGGATTTGTTTGGAACTATTTTATTTGGCAAAATAGAGCAAAAACAGACAAATCTAAGTCACCAAATATGAACTTTGTTTATTACTGTATAAATCAATATTGCGTTTGCAAACGTGCTGATATTGCTCTTGCTCGTGTGGTATCGCTTATGAATATTAAAAACAAGAACTTATAGAGAGAATTGTTTTCCTACCATATCTTAGATTTTTGAGGGCATTTTTATTCATTTTGGCTGCATACGATTAGATTTTGGGGGCATACTTAAATTTAATAAATGTTTGTTTTAATTAGTTATTCATGTAGCCAGAGTTGGAATTATCCTTAAAATAGGTATTATAGGTTATTTCGGTATGTGTTTGTATTTATGTATAAATGATATGATACATTAAAGATTTATTAAATGATTTTTTTCTAGGGACCCGAGATGCAAATTAGCTTATGCTATACTCTCAATGTGCAATACATATTTTCCGGCTTTCGACTGAAATCACATTTACATAAATACATTTGTATTAATTTTGGCTGCATTTGATTAGATTTTAGAGGCATTTTTATACATTTTGGTTGCATTCGAGGCATGCTCCAGTCCAAGACCCCTTCAATTCCCACCCCTGGTGTGTGTGCAGCGTCTTTGTCGAGTTCAGGTCCCTTCTGTTACGAGGCCCGTTTCAAGTGAAACCGGTGAAACATAGCAAAGGTATCTCATACCTGTGACATGTTACTGTCCTCTTCATAAGACTCCATCATCATCATTCGAGTGGATTCTCTGTCGGATCTGTCCAGTTTGTCTCGACCTCTTCTAGATGTGTTATAAATGGCAGGGCGGCCGAGTGAGTCCACCCCTCCCAGCGTGGAACGACTTTCCCTGGAGCGAGGACGATCCTGTGAAAGGAAACATTCAGGGTTTCTATGTGTTTCATGAGAGGAAAACAAAGCACAAGCAATATACCTGTGAAGACAATACAGACTGTATTATTCTGCCTATTTATGTATAACATCAAGGGACTGCAGAGTGTGACTGGTAAATGCATAAGAGCATTTTGAAAAACATTAAAAGAGAGACGAACCAGTGAGGAGAGACTTGTGCGTATCGTCCCTTCGACTTTTAAAGGACGATTGTCCTCCTTTTAAAAGAAGACAGAGACAACTAAATTAGAGAGATGGGATCATAATATACAATAATATACATCCTTGTTTATATGCATACCCAGATACTCAAAAAAAAAAAAATCAAATATGAATTACAAAAAAGGCTGTATTACTATAATAGCTAACATTATGCAGAACAAACTGCAACATATTGTATTGTTGCCACAATTGATGTCTTTTCTGTCTTTTTTCTTATAACATTTGTTGCTACTATTATGGATGTAATTTCTGTTACTCCTACTCCTGTTACCACCTTCCTAATATTGTTTTGGCCCCCCTTTTGCTGCCAAAACAGCCCTGACCCATCAAGGCATGGAGGCATGGATGCTCGATTGGATTGAGATCTGGGGAATTTGGAGGCCAAGTCAAAACCTCAAACTCGTTGTTGTGCTCCTCAAACCATTCCTGAACCATTTTTGCTTTGTGGCAGGGCACATTATCAGCTGAAAGAGCCACAGCCACCAGGGAATACCGTTTCCATGAAAGGATGTACATGGTCTGCAGCAATGCTTAGGTAGGCGGTACGTGTCAAAGTAACATCCACATGGATGGCAGGACCCAAGCTTTCCCAGAAGAACATTGCCCAAAGCCTCACACTGCCTCCGCCGGCTTGCCTTCTTCCCATAGTGCATCCTGGTGCCATGTGTTCCCCAGGTAAGCGACGAACACGCACCCGGCCATCCACGGGATTTAAAAGAAAATGTGATTCATCAGACCAGGCCACCTTCTTCCATTGCTCCGTGGTCCAGTTCTGAGGCTCATGTGCCACTGTTCGTGCTTTCGGCACATTATTTTCAGTGGTGGACAGGGGTCAGCATAGGCACTCTGACCCAGTCCCATTAACCCATTAACAATTTGGCCCTTGTCAAACTCACTCAAATCCTTACGCTTGCCCATTTTTCCTGCTTCTTGTGTGTGAGAGATATTAAGTATCTAAATACTTAATATTAAGAATCACTAAAATATTAAGATACAAATGTTTTTACAATTTTGAACTGTTTTCAAAATGGATAATAATGAGAACTGTTTCTTGAGCAGCAAATCATCATATTTGAATGATTTATAAAGGATCATGTGACACTGAAGACTGGAGTAATGATGCTGAAAATTCAGCTTTACATCACAGGAATACATTATGTTTTAAAATATATTAAAATAGAAAACAGCTATTTTAATCACTAATTACATTTCACCATATTGCTGTTTTTACTGTATCTTAATCTATCGAATAAATACAGCCTTGATGTGCATATTAAGAAATATTACCCCAAACCAAATTATCAATAAACATGTTTTTAAAAAAGTGTGTGTACATGGATTTCTTACCGAGTATCTGTTGTCTGTGCTGCATGAGTTCACTCTCCTGAACGAGGCTTGTCTTGACAGAGTGCTGATTTCCTCTCTTATAAAGACAGTGAGACGGACAGATTGAAGCACAGGAACTCTCATATTCAGATCAGTCGTGCAAATGATTCAGTGTTCAGAAAGAAAGACGAAACTTCTTACTTTTTTTCATCCAGCTCTATTGCCAGTTGGTGATTCTTGCGCTTATAGTGGCGATTTACCGAAATTATTATTACGATAAGTGTGAGAACAACCGCTGCAGCAACTCCAGCAATAATAATCATCATCATGTAGTTCACTGATGCGGTGTGAACCAACTCTGAAAGAAACATGCAAACAAATCGACTTATTTGTTGTACAGTATATTCAATTACTATTGTATTCATTTTAGTGCATGCATCATATAGTCTTCTTTATTTGGAAAAGCCCAGCTTGTACATTCTACCTAACTTTCACAATCCATGGATCAAAAAAACAAACAAACATACAGGTTGGGAATTACATGAAGCTAAATTATGTAAATGATTTATATATTATAAACTAAAAGTAAATTATGACAGTATTTGGATTTTTGGATGAACTATTCATTTCATTTTATAGGTTAGGAGACATGCAGTTGCATAATATTTCCACTAGATGACAGCACTTCAACATGAGTGAAGGTTTTTCGGTGGGACACACACCTGCTGCGATACTTATTGAAATCTCCGCTTTTCCAGATCCCACCAAATTGGTGGTGGTGCAGACGTAAACTCCTTGATCTGTCAGGCGGAGGGGCGTAGAAAAGCGCAGAGTCCCGCCGTCCACCGTCACACCCTCTGGTAAAGCTTCACCTTTCCTGTGTAAGCAAAGAAATACAGTTCAATCCCCAAATACAAACCAAGCATCGAAAACAATAGAATGCCTTGGTCATCTATACTGAAGGATTCAGTGCATAACAAATGATTAATGCTTCATTATTTCATGAATGTCAACTTAAAATGTCCTTGTATCACTTTCACTTTTTTGTCCATCATTTTGGCCCCCTAAAAAAAATATCTATCAGATTGTCTGTCTTTGAATAGCATAGGTTAAAGTCAGCATGAAACTGAAGTTGTGATAGGCTTTTCTTCCCTATTGTGACGTGTGTTCGAGAGAAGCGGACAAAGATTTTGTCCAAAGATTTTGAATTTATTGGATCATTAGATTGTTATAGTTTGCTATTGGTGGATCTCATGCATTGCCCCGCCCCACGCACCAGTAAACACTTCATCACAGAAGAGAAGAGATAAGAAGCTATTTTGATTAAAAATGACAAGGGTGTATGAATTAAAAATAATAATAATGATGTGTATGGGTAAATCATTCATAATAAATACTATAATATTCCATTAAAAAAAAAAAAAACTGTCAATTTTGATTTCATGGTGACTTTAAAAAAAATCAACTGAATTCATAGAGTGCTTTAACCTCCTAAGACCCAGGGGGAAAAAAGGTTTTTAATTTAGTATTTTTTCATTTCATTACATTGTTTATAGCATAAGAAACAAATGGGGGGGGGGAAACATTATGAAAAAAATATATTTTATTTATGTTATGTTATGTCAAAAACAATGGGATTTTTTTTTTCATTCACCAATCAATGTTTAGGTTTCAGGATTTTTGCTAACCAAACTTTGTTTAAAGATGATTCTCAACTATGTTATGAAAGATACAACGGATATACCATTTTACTTTATGCAATATTTGATGAGAAAATGGGTTTTCCCATTCAATGCAATGTATCTATACACTGGATCTAATTTGCATATGAATGTTTTCTTGTTGCAACACATAATGAAATAAGAAGTGTAATAATGGGAGTAGTAGTTGGCACTTGGCAACATTTTCATAATAATATCTAATATTTTATAGGAATATTGATATGTCATTTCTTTCTTTATTCACTTGTGTCTCCCAAAATGCTTGATAAACATGATTTAAGTCCTCCATTGAGGCCATGTATGAAATCAATGCATTGTTTTGTAACAGAAAGTCATATTTTGATTAGAAACCCCATAACATTTCCTGAGATGTTTCCATAAGAGTGCAAAATTTGATCTTTCAGTCATTTTTAAAGACCAAGGAGAAGATGTAACAGACAAATGCTATCTCTGAAAAGCTCTGAATGTGCTCTTTACAGGACATCCAAAACTGTGACATGTATAGTGTCCGAGAAATTCACTATAAAGCAGTAGTTCAATTTAATTCAAGTTTGTCAGGTCAAATTTTATAGAGCTTTTAACAATACTTATCAATGCATATTTCAAAGCAGCTTTACAGAAAATGCTTGTTTCAAATGTTACGATAGTGATGTTTTAATACAGCAATATAATATAAAGCTATAATATAATACACTATATTGCCATTTATACTACGGGGCCGTTGAATGCTTGAATCTGATTGGCTGATGAACGTTCTGAGGTGTGCAATTATTTTCTGGTAAACGCACAGCGAACGTAGTTCCAGGCAGCTCTTGACCGCATTACAGTTCCATATCACTTCGCATAGTTAACTGTAATAACGGAAATTACAGGACTAAAAAAACAACAACATGACAGACGATTAGAATGTTCATCAGCCAATCAGATTCAAGCATTCAATGGCCCCATAATATGAAGTGTAGCAACTTAAAGGCTACACATGACATTTTTTCACTAGCGAGATAATAACAGCTGTTTAGAGACACACAGAGGTAGCCTAATTCACACAAGCTCTCTCTCTGCCGCTCTCACTCTCTTTCTAATAACTTCATTAATAACTGCAGTAGAATGCTATCAACGGCTCAAGCCTCCGTTAACAGCTTTAAAATGACGTTTCGGAAATAACAAAAGAGCCGTTGGATGAGACGCGGAAGAAATAGTCCTACTGACAATAGCGATTTAAGTACAAAAACCGGATGAATCCCTTTAAATATATATTCGGATCGATGTCTTGAGGTGTGGTACCCGTAGTATAAGCGGAATAATTGACTCCGGGCCATTGAATTATTAGAAAAATAATGCACACCACCTCGGGTGTGCATTCTTTTTCTAATAATTCAACGGCCCGTTGTCAATTATTCCTTGCATATATTGACGTCTGCCTTTACATGCACATGAACTTTAATGACATCCCATTCTTAATCCATAGGGTTTAATATGGAGTTGGCCTACCCTTTGCAGCTATAACTGCTGGGAAGGCTTTCCACAAGGTTTAGGAGTGTGTTTATGGGAGTTTTTGACCATTCTTCTAGAAGCGCATTTGTGAGGTCAGGCACTGATGTTGGACGAGAAGGCCTGTCTCAAAGTCTCCGCTATAATTCATCCCAAAGGTCAGGACTCTGTGCAGGCCAGTCAAGTTCCTCCACACCAAACTCACTCATCCATGTCTTTATGGACCGACGCTTTGTGAACTGGTGCGCAGTTGGAACAGGTAGAGGCCATCCCCAAACTGTTCCCACAAAGTTGGGAGCCTGAAATTGTCCAAAACGTCTTGGTATGCTGAAGCATTAAGAGTTCCTTTCAATGGAACTATAGAGGGCTAAGCCCAACCCCTGAAAAACAACCCCACGCCATAATCCCCCCTCCACCAAACTTTACACTTGGCACAATGCAGTCCGGCAAGTAACATTCTCCAGGCAAAGGCCAAACCCAGACTCGTTCATCGGATTGCCAGACGGAGAAGCGTGATTGGTCACTCCAGAGAACAGGTCTCCATTGCTTTAGAGTCCAGTGGTGGCGTGCTTTACCCCACTGCATCCCACGCTTTGCATTGCACCTGGTGATGTAAGGCTTGGATGCAGACCGGTGCGCAAAACTCTTGGACGTGTTTTAAAGAGTCTAAGTGAAAACTAAGTGATTAGTTGATCCCGACAAGCGCTCATTGTCACAGTTGTAAACACGACCGCGTTCTTCTTCCATGAGGGGGTTTGGCGTCACGCCATTTGACCGTTAAAGAACATGACACACATGTCTCCCGGGACATCCTGTAGAATTCAACCAATCAGATGACGACTTCAAAACTCCTGAAGTGTTTCCAGTTAGGTGTGCCTCATGCATCAGACGTTCAGCCCGTGGGTGTGACATCTGAGGCTGAGACTAATATTAAGCAGACAGTCTACTAACTCTCTCTGATGGTCGACATGTAGTTGCAAAGTTACTTATTAGAATGTCTAAAGTGGACCTTTGAAATAAAAAAGTCTTTCTCAAAATGCAACATTATTAGCAATTAGCAACTAAGTTTAAGTTTAGTTTGATATGATATGGGAAGCGTTTCTCCCCCTTTTTAGAAGTGCATAAGCCTTTATTGTGCTAATATCACAAATAGACCCACACAGGGTTTCTGTAGACAATGAGAAGTTTGTCCAGAGTGTATACCAGGAACTATATGTTACCGTGTGTTTTTGTACAGCACAGTGTGTTTTGCATGAGGACAGTATTAATACTCATCCCATGACACACATACCTGTACGCAGGCAAATTTTCCCGACACCATCGTCATAAACTCACTCCATCTCCCCCTCAGCCTTTTCTCATCCCCCGCTCTCTCCCTCCGTGTGAAAATGCACTCTTGTCTGTTTGCCGCGCAAGTTGCAACACGACACCAGGCCACAGTTACTTCATTTACTTTGCATTTACACCGAGCAGCCAGAGAACAGGTTTCCCCACTGAAGGCGGAGAGAGGAGGAGAAAACCAGAGAATGTTTGTCTCAGGAATTGCGTGATCATCTAAACGTCCGTGTCTACACCCCCTTAGTCACTCGCACCGAAAAATGCCAGAAAATAGGTGTGTGATTGTGACTAATTACCTCAGACATATTCATGAATACAAAAACAACTGATGTATATTTCTTTAACCTCTCAGTGTCGGTATTATTTCCTAACAGGCTCCATATCTGATCAACTATTATAGATTCGCTCATGAATTTAGGCCACAGCCTTCTCGTCCACACCTACAGATTACTCTGGCATGCTGGTAGAGAAGCCAACCGAAACAGAATCAAACCGACAAGACAGGCTGTCAGCAAGACAAACAAACAGATTGTTAGATTCAGGTGAAAGACGTGCAGACAGACAGTTTTACCTGGTCCAGTTGAATTGGTCAGGTTTTGGATTTCCTTTGCCATTGCACTGTAGCGTGGCACCTTGCATTTCAACATGCCAGTTTTCCTCGTAGCCAGATATCACTGCATTCGGAGGGTCTGTACGCACACATGAACACACACACACAACATTTAGGTGTGTCTAAATCATTTTTTAGCCTCTTGTTTGAACTTGTGATGAACTTCCCGCTTGACCAATACGTTCACTTGATCCTTTCTTTTGTTGACACAGTACAAACTCTAATGCTGGCATTATGAAACATGCATCTGTTGGAATTATATCAATTTTGTGCAATTACATTAAAGCAATGGGTTCCAAACCCACATGACTTTCTTTCTTCTGTGGAACACAAAAAGTAGTTTTTTTTCCATGCAATTATACAATTAAAGAAAAAGGGCAGCAGCTTTCAAGCTTATTATAAATGATTTATCCATGCACATCACTTTTTCTTTTTCTTTTTTATTCACGTGCCCTCGTAATCTTTCATTTAAAAAAAAAAAACGTTTCCTCCCTCTTGTCGCGACATCTCGTGATGATGATGAGGGCGGGACAACCTGTCACTCACATGAGATCCACCAATAGCAAACCACAACCATCCAATCAATCCCTGATATAGACAGAGCGCATTTAGGCCGTCTCCATTGACTTTGTATTGCGTGAGGCTGCCTCCTTGTCATTTCTGACTTATAACAAAAAACAGAACAATATCTAAAAGCTGCTATGTGACAGGGTGCACAGCAAACAAGCCGAAAAACACAGAACTACGTTTTTATAAGCTGTCGAACCGTAAAAGGCGGAAAAAAGTAGATACAGGCAATAAGACGTGAAGCTTCAGCTGGAAGAATGGGTGCATTTTGGGATCCTGACACTCAGTATGCCTATGTGTGCCATTAACATTTTATCACTGTTAAGTCAAATATCCAAATGTCAGTTTTATATGTTATATTTCCTGAGGCTGGTTACGTTCCCCTCTAGTGGGTGTAGTTCTCAGTGTAATATAACATGTCGTGCTCTGTCTCAATTGCCTGTGTTCACTTTTGTGTCCTTAAACGCTAGTTTTTTGGGTCAACAGCTCATAAAAACTTCTGGGGTTTTGGTTCTGTGTTTTTTAGCTTGTTTGCTGTGCACCTTGTCACATATCAGCTTTTAGACATTGTTCTGTTTTTTGTTATAAGTCAGAAATGACAAAGAGGCTGCCTCACGCAATACAAAGTCAATGGAGATGGTTTGATTTTTGTGGTTTTCTCTATGGACAAAATCACGTCCCGCCCTAAGGTTTTTTCCTCATTCGAGAAGTGCTATACGTAACAATAGGGACGAAAAAACAATTGCGACTTCCGTTTTATGCAGACTTTAAAAAGGATGTAAAAACACCATTCAAATATCATAGAATGGTGTGCATTATATTACATATGTCAAATTATTAATTTTTTTAATTGAACTGATACATTTCTATTCTAGTGAGATGGTAACCGCTGCATCCAGATCATTGAGTCAGTAAGTTGAATCGCCCAATTTATGAATGAATCATTCAGATGTTTTTTTGTGAACTGAATAATGGATTCATTGAACAGTTCAGACTTAATTCTCATTCACAATAATTGAAATGGAACAAAACAAAAACAAACCAACAACCTGGGCATTCCTAAGAATTTCTCCTTTTGAGTTCCACAGAAGTAAGAACGTCAAATGGGTTTCTAAAGACATGATAGGCGAGTAAATAATGACAGAATTTTCATTCTGGGTGAACTATTGCTACAGTCGAGTCACCCAAAGCAAAAATGTTTTTATGACTGTAGCTCAAGCGCTGATGAATCAGAGAATAACAATGTTGCGTCACAGTATCGATTAAGACAATGAACAGATGTCCACAGGTCAAAACACATTAGATATGTAGACATAAAAAAGGTAAAACGACAGTTTCATCACATTTAAATTTCAAAAGCACAGTAAACAGGAAAGGAGTTTTAGGTTCCCATTGTAAAATTCACAATCATTCTGAGTCATATACAGACAGTGATGTAATAAAGCTTGATGTGGCTCTAATAAGACTTGCGGCGCAACAGTATATCAATCATACTGCAGTAACGACAACATTAAGGCCATTTTGAAGAGAATGTTCTTTGGGTAAGTAAAAAGTGCTTAGACATCAAAATAATTTTTAAGGAATGCCAAAATGAATAAAGGTTGAACAAACAGCAGCACTAATTAATCCTTGTCCTATAAAAAGTACTAGAAATGTCTGTATAATATTTCCTTAAAATAAGAAATTATAATTTCAAATAAAGTCATACATGATACCAACTTATTATTATTATTATGTGGGGGAGATTTAAATTAAAAGTGATATTAAAATATGATTAAAATTACAGGTAATATTTTTATTTAAGGTGACGTTACTACATGTACTTACTATAGTAACAACAGTAAATTATGCATAATTAACTAACCCTTAACCAAACCCGTTACACTTTAATTTAAGGTGTCATTGTTACTGTGTACTTATATATTTAAGTACTGAGTAATATTAATGAACTACATGTACTTACTATAGGATTAGGGTTTGGTTGAGGGACAGATGATGTTATTACTGTGGTAAGTACATGTAACATATCTAACAAGGACACTGTAAAATAAAGTCAAACCCTAACTCTTTCATAAGTACATGTAGTTAATTAATATTACTCAGTACTTATTTGAGTAAGTATAATGAAACTATGTCACCTTAAAATAACCAAATTACATATGTTGTTGTGTATCTTTGTGTAAATGTGTTAAGATATATGTAAAGTACAATTGAAAGTATACACTACTGAATTTGTTTAATTTATGCTGGTTTTAATGAAAAATGTATTGTGTTTGTACAGGATGATTTTCATTAGAATAAGATTTTTTTATTGCAGTAATAAGAATTCAAGGGGGAAAAAGTGCCAAATAAATAGTCTTAAATGTTTTACTTTTCTTATGCATTTTCTTTTGCATTTTTTATGGATTTGATTTTGGGATGGAATTATGACCCATGCATTTCTTTGTGAGATTCACCCAGGATACAGTAGTTTTAGTATTTTCAGAACAATGTAAGAGATTAAGACTCACAGTGTACTATGAGTTTATTGGCGATCCTCTGGGGGCCGTTTTGAGATGGATGCCAGACCAGACAGTCCAGCTTCTGTCCGTTCATGCTACGGAGAGGGTGGAGGGAAAACTGGATCGAGGCCCCCAGACCATCCAAGCTGCGGTTCTGACCCTGACCCGAGAGCTCTGTGTCCCAGGAAAGGCCTGCCATTGGGATAGCCACTGAACGGCATACAGCAGCCGGGCGATATGACTGACCCTCGACCAGGATGGATGGTTCCAGGGAAGAAATGGGTGTAGCTGTGAAATGAAATGACAAATAAAAAACATGATAAATAAATTTTAAAGCTGCAGTCCTTAAGTTTTGCCCTTTGTGTCGCCATCTCTGTTTGAAACCTGCAATTGCAGTTATTTGCGGCGTTATCATCTGTACGCGAGTTGTGCATCGGCGGCACCTCAGTGCGGATTAATCTAATGTTTTGAGGAGAGTGTGTGTGTGGCAGAGTATGAGGTATCACCGCACCGATGTGGATACTGTACTTCAGAATCACAGATTCTACGTCTTGGAGCCTAAATAAGGATTTCATCGGAAAATGTCATCTGAACAAGTAACTTTAAACTTTAAAATTAAGTATTGACAGAACAAATAAGCTTAATAGCAAATTCAGATAACACTGTCTAGATCTCCAGCAGTCATCCAGGTTTGTCATGCAAGTGATACTTTTTTCAGGATTCTTTGATGAATAAAAAAGAAAAGCGTTTTTTTAAAATAGAAATCTTTTCTAACAATATACAATTTTAGTAATTAATACTTTTATTTAGCAAGGATGTGTTAAATTGATAAAAAGTGATAATAAAGATTTTTATTGCTACAATATATTTTGAATAAATGCTGTTCTTTTTAACTTTTTATTAATCAAAGAATCCTAAAAAAGTATCGCAGGTTTTAAAAAAATATTAAGCAGCACAACTATTTCCAACATTCGTAATAAATCAGTATATTAGAATGATTTCTGAAGGATCATGTGACACTGAAGACTGAAGTAATGATGCTGAAAATTCAGCTTTACGTCACAGAAATAAATGACATTTTAAAGTATATTAAAATAGAAAACTTTTAAATTGTAATAATATTTCACAATATTACAAATTTTTTCTGTATTTTTGGTCAAATAAATGCAGGTTTGATGAGCAGAAGAGACTTCTTTCAAAAACATGACAAGATGTTTTCAAATATATATATTATATAAATATATATAAATATATATATTACTTCCGCTCAATTTTAATTTTCCTTCAGTACTCCGTCTGGGATTGCGGTGTATTCTCTGGTTTTCAGAGGGAGCGAACAGAGGGAGTGGCTGAGAACGATGACGTTGATGTTGTGCGGCAGTTTGAGACGACATGCGTCACGACCAACCGTTAGCGATTGGTTATGGCAGATCCAGAGTGTCTCTGGGCAGATCCAATAGTTTTAAACTTCAACAGAGAAGCCGCCTTCAAGGAAACTAACGTCAATGGAGAGTGGCCAGACTCTCTGTACAAATGAAATGTACGAGAGTCTGGTAGAACCAGGCTAACACATATACACATATACACATATATATAATTATAATGTGTTTTCATTCCAGTGTCTTATATATTACAGCAGATATTTCACCAGTGTCTGATTTTTAAAAAGTATAACATATCCCTGTTTGCTTCCCTGTTTCTAACAGTACTTGAACACAATCATAAACAATACTTCTGAAGGAGAAAGCAGCAGCTATTGTACGATCGTATAACCGCAGCATCAATGAACACTGTCACGTGAATATCTCCATCACCACTTCCATTGACGCACACAATACGTGTGTGTTTTTCTGAAAACAATAACTGTATACATCAAAGCAGTGCTAACCTTGTGGTTAAAGGGTTATATGAAAGGCATGATGAATGAAATGACAAGAGTTATGTTTAAAAAAACCCAAAGGTTTACTTAATCCTTGTCCTGTATCGCTGAGGGCTAAATCCTTAATCTATGACTGCTGCAGGGTTGCATATGACACCAGTTCTGAGTCTGACTAATCTAAATCTAATCCAGGGGTGTCCGCTCCTGCTCCTGGAGGTCCACTGTCCTGCAGAGTTCAACTCCAACCCCCATTAAACACACCTGAACCAGCTAATCAGGCTCTTACTAGGCATACTAGAAACTTCTAGGCAGCTGTGTTGAGGAAAGTTGGAGCTAAACTCTGCCGGACAGTGGACCACCCCTGATCTAATCTAATCTAAATAAAATGAAAAGCTTTATTATTAGCTTCTTCATTGGATTTGAGGAAGAGGTTTGCGAGAGATCGATGGTGTCGCACCGGTTTGCAAGTTTTAGTCAGACAACCGGGCAGTTCTTAACCAGAATAAGATAATCAAAAGTTGGTTTATAGTGATCTTCCACTGTACCAAATCACTGTTGGGTGTAATGCATACTAAGTCATTTATAATTGAATTGCTTTTCCCTTGAAAACGTAAGGGATTCCTTTAAATTTTTCTGTAATTTAATTACACTTCTAATGTGATTACATTAAATACTGTAAGTCACAGTGATTTTGCCGAGACAGACATGTTCCTGGATCAACATTTGTTGTTGATCCAGGAACAACTTTCCTGTACGAAAATGTAGTCCAACCAACCCTATTTCACGACCAATTCATACATATTTGTACAAGGTGGCTAATTCATACAAATTCGTACAACCTCACTCGTATGAATTTGTACGATTTGTCTATACTGCAGTGATGGGTAGGTTTAGGGGAGGGGCTTGAGGTTAGGTCATTCGTACGAAATCATACAAATTGACCAACTCGTCAAATATGTACGATTTAGCAAAAATCTTACCAATTCGTACGAGTGAGGTCATACAAATTTGTGAGAATTAATATGTACGAATTGCCATGAGATCGCAGAAATCTAGACGCGCCCTAGCGGCAGCAAATCTAATTTGCAGCCAGGGTAGTTAAGCAACTCTCCGTTGACTTGCGAGCTGGAAAAAACAAACTCTGGTCAGGCCAATCACATCGTGTATAGAGTCGGTGGGCGGGTTTAACATAATGACAGCAGAGTTGCAGCGGTTCCGCTGTGCTACTCGTAAAAAAGCTGATGAACAGCGGCCTTTCGAATGGTCTTTGGCCGCAACTCTGGAAGACTTGGATTTAAGCTTTGCTTTGAGAAAAGAACGGCACTGAAGTCATTCTTAAGAAAGGAAGATGTGTTCGAAGTTTTGCCGACCGGATACGGCGAAAGTTTAATCTATCAACTAGCTCCGCTTCACCTTCTTCATTGCTCTGGTTGGTTGTAACGCTATCCTATTGCGTGCAGAGGGAATCTGAAAGACAACTGTTTATCCCGCCCCTCGGATTGAGCCCTGCCAATGGTGAGTTCCCAGACCCAACATCTTGATGTGGGTCTGGTTTGTCAGGCTAATGAGATCGGGTTGTCTTAACCCTATCCCTACACCTAATCCTAACCCTACCCATAACTTATCCCTAAAATCATATGGAAATCATAGGTGAATAACACTGATGTAGAAGCCTAAACTTGACATAAACTGTAAAACGGTTCCTTTAAATCTGATTGGTTGATACAAAGATGTTGATCCAGACTATAGACCAATTCTATATAAAACAATAGTGGATTTAATTTAACATCAAAACTTAACATCTAATCTTAAATGTATGTTTTTAATGTAACCTCCCTTTAAATGCTTTGGTCAGATCAAGAACAACTTATGCAATTTTATATTATTTATTTGAAAGAGTTAAAAGAGCAGTTCCATGTCTATCCTTGTATTGTTCAACTGGTCAAGGTTGGTATGGGATTTAAGTATTTAGTAGTGAGTAAGTAATGCAATACTTTTTAGACAGCCTGTTCTCACCCTGGGCTGGTCTCAGCGGCCATTCCCTCAGCTTGCCTGTTATTGTGCCTTGTCCCTGCCTATCGTTTGGACTGTTATCCCCTTCTCTTCCTCAATCTCTTGTCGTGTCTGCTGTTTTGTTAATAAACCCGTTAACACTCTTTCTGCATTTGAGTCCTCTCTCAGAGATCCTGATATTTGCATGACAAAAGTGTGTTGTTTCTTGCTACATATACTATGCTGGACTAACTGGGGACCGGTCACAGCACTTGCATATTGTTGCCCTATTGTTAGTTTGACTGCTTCTATTGCTCTCCTCTTTTGGATAAAAGTGTCTGCTAAATGATTAAATGTTTGCCCATTGCACTGATTAAATGTACTTACTCCACACTGTGAGCGAAATCTTGGTCTCAAAGTTTCCAGTGGGGAAGGTGGCGACTTTGCATCTGTATTTGCCCTCATCTGCAAACCTTGTTTGCTCAATAATCAGAGCAGAGTCTGCTATCGGGTCGTTGGTCTCGAATCGCACACGCTCTGAATATGCAGCGATTTCTGTGGAAGAGAAAAAGAAAGAGAATGAAATGGGTTTGCCACATCCACCACATGACAGTGAGGTTTGTGACATTTTTGTGACACATAAAACAAAGAATGATGCACTAAAAAGCAATATTCTGTCTTATAAATTGTTCTAAATTGCATGATTCTTTATAAAAGTGCATTATAAGTCACTTTGGAAAAAACATTTGCTTAATGATTCAATGTAAATGAACGCAAGAGGAGTACAGAAATGAAAGTAGGCACTGAATCTACTATACAGTACAGGTATAGTTACATTACTAGATTCAAGGAAGAAGAAATTCTGTGCTATTGTAATGCTAGGAGGAAATAGGGGAGATTGTTATACTATATGGCACCAAAAATGGTTCTTGGCTCGTTATCATAGGAGAACCTTTTTAAGTGCTATATAGCACCAATTTTGGTGCTTCAGTGGTTCTTCAGTGATTCTTCAGAGGTTCTTTGTTGTTGATCCTGGAACAACTTTCCTGTATGAAAATTTAGTCCAACCAACCCTATTTCACGACCAATTCATACATATTTGTACAAGGTGGCTAATTCATACGAATTCGTACAACCTCACTCGTATGAATTTGTACGATTTGTCTATACTGCAGTGATGGGTAGGTTTAGGGGAGGGGCTTGAGGTTAGGTCATTTGTACGAAATCATACGAATTGACCAACTCGTCAAATATGTACGATTTAGCAAAAATCTTACCAATTCGTACGAGTGAGGTCATACAAATTTGTGAGAATTAATATGTACGAATTGCCATGAGATCACAGAAATCTAGACGCGCCCTAGCGGCAGCAAATCTAATTTGCAGCCAGGGTAGTTTAGCAACTCTCCGTTGACTTGCGAGCTGGAAAAACCAAACTCTGGTCAGGCCAATCACATCGTGTATAGAGTCGGCTTAACATAATTATGGCAGATTTGTGGCAGTTCCGCTGTGCTACTCGTAAACAGAAGCTGGCGAACAGCGGTCTTTCGAATCGGCTATTGCTGCGATTTTGGAAGACTTGTCGTTAAGCTATATAGCACCAATTTTGGTGCTTCAGTGGTTCTTCAGAGGTGCTATATAGCACCTTAGTCAAAGAACCGGTGAAGAACCTCTGAAGAACCACTGAAGAACCACTGAAGCACCAAAATTGGTGCTGTATAGCACTTAAAAAGGTTCCCCTATGATTACGAGCCAAGAACCATTTTTGGTGCCATACAGAACCTTTTTTTTTTTAGAGTGTAGCTACACTTAAAAAAAAAAAAAGGTTCCAAAAGTTTTGTTTTGTTTTTTATGCTGTGATGCCTTTAAAGAACCATTTTGGTTCCCCAAAGAACCTTTCAGTGAGCAGCTCTTAAAATAAAAAAAAATGTTCTTAGTGTGGAGAACATTTTATAAACTAAAGAGCCTTTTTCCCAGTATAAAGAACCTTTTGTGGAAGGGAAAGGGTTCCATGGATGTGAACGGTTCTTCATGGAACCACAAATGCCAATAAAGAATCTTTATCTTTAAGATAAAGTGTAGAGAGGTATATTACTTGAACCCATGTTCTTAGAGTAAACTTTTAAATGTATTGTCATATTTTAAAAACATGAACACCCTGATTATCATTTTAATGAAAAAATATATTTTGGGGGAAAACAGTTTTCTTTGGTGCTAATGATGTCAGTAAAAGGAAAGGGTGAATTCATTATGTTACAAAATATCTGATGTAAAAGACAAAAAACATTTTGCTGTACCTGTCTTTCCTTCACTGAAATGAGCTGTAATAATCTGTTCTTCAGCTCCATTTGAGTTCTCTCGAATCCACGTCACCTGCACCACCTTAATCTCGCTGTTCGATCCATTGAATCGACAGGGTAAGCGCGTTTCCTTCTCTGCCAAAGACTTCAGATCCCAGGGGGTCTTAGAGGGCTCTAGAAATTGTTCATTTTCTCCTCTTACACAGGCTGCTAAAAGAGAGAAAGATTAATGAGTCTGTTAGTGATGTTAGACATGATCAGATGCTTTAATAAAAGTCTGCCAACAGCAATATGATAAAAGAAACAAATACAATTGGATGAGCCATGTTGGAAGTTGTTTATCTTTGATAAATATATTACATACTTTGGTTGGAAAGCACATCATTTGAATTAAATGTATTCGTGTTTTTACCATAAACAGTGGAAGAATTGGTGGAACAGCAGTGATTATATAATGTGTGACTACATATTGTGTTTTATATTATATATTATGTGACACACACACATACACACCCAAACGTCATTTTCCATACTTTCCATAGACATCGTAATTTTTATAGTGTACAAACTGTATATTCTATGTATATTGGCCTACACAAACCCTACCCCTAAACCTACGCATCAAAGAAAACTTTCTGCATTTTTACATTTTCAAAAAACATAATTTATTGTGATTAATTCAAGCTGTTTTCCTCATGGGGACCAAAAATGTCCCCATAAGGACAAGGATTTCCTACATTGCCATCTTAAATGGGGACATTTTCCTTACTTTATTGGTCCCTTTAAGGGGAAATTGTTTTGGGCAATACAGGTAAGCTGCATAACAAGATACCACACCAATACATAATCACACAGTTGTGTCCTTTGAACGTTTAACAACCTTGTAGAGGAACAAAACAATTATGATAGCGGTTATATCTGAACCTTGGAGTACGAAAACGTCGACTAGATGGTTGTTCGAATTCTGGATAAAGCACATGAGAAGGGTCTAAAGTCATTTTCTTTGCCTGTTTAAAAAAATGTGTAGAATATAGATTGCAGATTGGGGTAAACCCCCAGACCAATCACTTTCATTGCTGTACACACCAACTGAGATCTAAGAGTAACATTCAAATTAGCCAACCAGACCGCTATACCTTACAGTGAGATGGATTCAATACAGGCATTGATAAAACAGCAACATGACCCTCTGAGCAACTCCAAACAGTCTGAGCCTCTGCAAAAAGTACATTTTTTGTTGCACCTTTCAACACAGATTATCCACATGCACCCCCCATGAAAGTTTGTCATCAATAAGCAAACCTAAGTATTTGTATGAAGCAACCTGTCTAATGGGCTCGTTGTTGATCATGATAGGCGATCAAGTGGTCGCCTACTAATTTGGAATCAAAAATAATTTCCTCTGTTTTTCTATCGTTAATTACGAAAATTTGTTCTTTACTCCATGCAACAAAGTTAGTTGTCCTTATCCTTATACAGAAGACCAAGCATGGCGGTATCATCTGCGGATTTTACGACGATATTCCCAGGATGGTGACTCCTGTATTCATTGGTGTATAGTGTAAATAAGAGTGGTGAACATACACACCCCTGGGGAACACCAATGCTAATGGACCTACACTCAGAAAGAATCTGCTTGATTTTAACTTGAGTCCTACCAGTAAGAAATGCATGGAACCATTTGATGCTATATGGATCAAAAGACACTTGCACTGTTTTCGTCCCCATAATGTAGGGTTTACCAGGACACACACACACTCACAGGCCACTTACACCTGTTCAACTGCTCGTTAACGCAAATATCTAATCAGCCAATCACATGGCAGCGACTCATGTTGACATGGTCAAACGGAGTATCAGGGGAAGAAAGGTGATTTAAGCGGCATGGTTGCCAGACGGGCTGGTCTGAGTATTTCAGAAACTGCTGATCTACTGGGATTTTCACACACAACAGAGAATGGTCCGAAAAAGAGTAGCTATGCAGTGAGCGGCAGTTCTGTAGGTTAATGCCGCATTCCAGGCAACCTGTAACCCATGTTTTTAATAATAATAATAATAATAATAATAATAATTTGTTACATTTATATGGCGCTTTCTAGGCACTCAAAGCACTTTACATATAGAAGGGGGAAATCTCCTCAACCACACCCAATGAGCAGCATCCACCTGGACGATGCGACGGCAGCCATATTGCGGCAGAACGCCCACCACACACCAGCTGATTGGTGGAGAGGAGACAGAGTGATAAAGCCAATGATATATGGGGATGATTAGGAGGCCATGATGGACAGCGGCCAATGGGTAAATTTGGCCTGGACGCCGGGGTTACACCCCTACTCTTTATCGAAGGACATCCTGGGATTTTTAATGACCACAGAGAGTCAGGACCTCGGTTTAACGTCTCATCTGAAGGACGTGCTTGTTACAGTATAGTGTGCCCTTCACTAAGGTGGGGTGTTAGGACCCACACAGACCACAGGGTGAGCACCCCCTGCTGGCCTCATCACCTGTTGGCTTTTTCCAACCTTCTACCCATGAAAGTGCACTGGAACGGCAGCCAAACCTGTGACTTACCAGCCATGAACTCGTACTAGATCAACGTACTCCCAGTTACGAGCTCTGACGTCACAAAGCCCGCAAAACATCAATGGCAGCCCCATACGGATGCGGTGTTTATGGAAGTTGTACACAGTATTTTACAAATAACGTAAAATAAAAGGTATAGCAGCTTCTCTTGCCTTATGCGCCGTTTTTTTATCCCCCTGTTTCCCTCAAATAAGCAAGGAGTAAGCATCTTTGACGATAATAAATGATTGTAAATGAGCATAAGCCCCGTACGGTTGGCCATGCTTTGTTTACTTCTAGCTACCACAATTCCTTGCGCTCAGGCAGTTTGGCGTGACTTTGCCTGGAATGCCCGTAACATATGGGCTCAAAAACCTGCTTGGAAGCCTTGTTGATGCCAGAGGTCAGAGGAGAAAGGCCAGACTGGTTCAGCTGAAGACCATAGTAATTCAAATCAGCACTCGTTACAACCGAGGTCTGCAGAAGAGCACCTCCGAATGCATATTTTCTTGGCACACTTTGGGCGCCTTAGTACCAACTAAGCATTGTTTAAATGCCACTGCCTTCCTGAGTATTGTTGCTGACCATGTGCATCCCTTTATGACCACAGTGTACCATCTTCTGATGGCTACTTCCAGCAGGATAACACACACCATGTCACAAAGCTCAAATCATCTCACAATGTTTTCTTGAACATGACAATGAGTTCACTAAACTCAAACGGCCTCCGCAGACACCAGATCAATCCGAATAGAGCAGCTTTGGGATGTGGTGGAACAAGAGATTTGCATCATGGATGCATAGCTGACAAATGTACAGCGACTCTCTCAGCACCTTGTTGAATCTATGCCAACCCACTACTAGCAAGAGAAGTAGCTGGTAGACACACACACACACACACACACACACACACTTCATACTATATTATATATAAAACGTTTAATTATTTATTGAACTTTAATGAACTTTTTGAAGTTCTGTTTCCTCTTCCCAGTTTTGTTAACTGAGACAATCCTTGAATTAGACATGTATGTACTATGTATTTAAAGGACTTATTATGCCATTGCATATTGTATTTTTGCTCTGTGTTGCATTTAATGTTAAGAAAAAAACACCACAGCAAGTTCCTTGTAGCACTCATAGGTGTTGCATCACATGCTGAATAGCTAGACAAGATGTTAAAGGGCCAGACCAAAAAAATAAAAAATACTATGCCATATATATCTATACAGCTTAAGGCGGTTTAAGTAAGGCTTTAAAAAGAATAGAAATAACACCTCTGATAGATATATACCTGCATGAAATATACCTGCAGTAAAAGGAAAGTTGGGCCACATTGGCTGAAGTCATCTGTTACCTTCAAAACGGCGGTAACATGAACCTTTCATTTTTTAACACTCTATTGAACTGGCACAGAGAACAGAGAGGAGAAGCAGACATGGGAATCGATATGGATAACAAAATAAGAGAAAGGAAGAGGGGTGAGAGACAAACAGATGTCTGGAAGAGCGTTTGTGGACCAAAGGTAGATATGCTGCTCAACTCGTTATGTGTCTCAGGGCTAATTACGTTTGGGTGGCAGACAAGCATAAGCAAACACTCAATTCAACACATAACATCCAAAGAACATCCAAAGCGGAGTGAATAAAAGCTGAACTACTTACAAGCTAATTTTACATTTAGATGCAAAACCAGTGCTGTCAAATCGATTACTCATGATTAATCACATCTAACATAAAAGTTTGTGTTCATATAATATTTGTGTGTGTACAGTATATGTATATATATATACTGTATATACACACACACACACACACACACACACACACACACACACACACACACACACACACACACACACACACGCACACACACACACACACACACACACAGTAACATCCACATGGATGGCAGGACCCCAAGGTTTCCCAGCAGAACATTGCCCAAAGCCTCACACTGTCTCCGCCGGCTTGCCTTCTTCCCATTGTGCATCCTGGTGCCATGTTTTCCCCAGGCAAGCGATGCACACACATCCACGTGATGTAAAAGAAAATGTGATTCATCAGACCAGGCCACCTTCTTCCATTGCTCCGTGGTCCAGTTCTGAGGCTCATGTGCCACTGTTGGTGCTTTCGGTGGTGGACAGGGGTCAGCATGGGCACCCTGACTGGTCTGTGGCTATGCAGCCCCATACGCAACAAACTGCGATGCACTGAACACCTTTCTATCAGAACCAGCATTAACTTCTTGAGCTACAGTAGCTCGTCTGTTTGATTGAACCACACGGGCCAGCCTTCGCTCCCCATGTGCATCAATGAGCCTTGAGCCCATGTCCCTGTCGCCGGTTCACCACTGTTCCTTCCTTGGAGCACTTTTGACAGATACTGACCACTGCAGACCGGGAACACCACACAAGAGCTGCAGTTTTAGAGATGCTCTGACCCAGTCGTCTGGCCATCACAATTTGGCCCTTGTCAAACTCGCTCAAATCCTTACGCTTGCCCATTTCCTGCTTCTAACACATCAACTTTGAGGACAAAATGTTCACTTGCTGCCTACTATATCCCACCCACTAACAGGTGCCGTGATGAAGAGATAATCAGTGTTATTCACTTCACCGGCCATAAAGTTATGCCTGATCATTGTATAATTTGCAGTTTTTATAACTATTAAAAATGAATAAATATACAGTACATACAAGGATGTCAAGCGTACATCATGTTGATGGGCCCATGTAAGATGGGCCCACGTTTATTGTTATTTGTGGTTCAATATCAGGATGAAAAGTGGAAACTAAAAAAGGTCTATTAACACCTAATAGCTTCTCAGTTCAGGGCAGGGATTCAGCTGTAATCACTTTAATTCTTTCGTTTCTGAGTCACTCAGAAATCCAACTCTGGATTGAACTTTGTGTCAGTAGCCCAGATCCTTGACCATGAGGCCACAACAGTCAGTTGTCCAGTTTACAAAGACTAGAGGATTACATCAATGAACAGTAATGACAACTAAGCCTCCCAGACATCTGCTTGTTGACATCCTCTGTCACTGTGTCATTCAACATGATTTACCCCAGTCTGACATGTTTCTGAGTCAGCATCCTTATAATTTTTGTCATTTGTTGCCTAATACTAGCCTGAAATCAGGGGCGATGATGGCTGAGATAGACCTAATTGATTTGACTAAGTTGATTTGATTTTGGTAACACTTTGATTAGCCAACACATATTAACTAGTAGTTTTCCCTCAATACTCACCCTCATGTCGTTCCAAACCCTTAAGGCTTTTGTTCATCTTCGAAACACGAAGATATTTTTGATGGAATCTGAGATTTCTGTCCCTCCATTGACAGCTACGCAACTTAAAGTCTCAGATTTCATCAAAAATATCTTAATTCGTGTTCCAAGGAAGGACGTCATGAGGGTGAGTAATTAATGACAGAATTTTCATTTTTGGGTGAACTATCCCTTTAAGGGATGTAGATTATGATCATGCAGAATAAGGCATCAATATGTGCTTAATAAGTACTAATAAACAGCCAATATGCTAGTAATATGCATGCTACAAAGCAGCTACTTCATAGAAAATATGTGTTCCCTATGTTACTGATATTTCTACTAATACGGTTCTTAAATATAAGGTCAACTGATATATTGTATCATTTGTTGAATTTCGAAAGTATAACGACCGTATTCTATTTAATGTATTTTTGAATTACTTTAATTTAAATGTTTTATTTTAGCAGCCAATGATTTTCTAGTAGTCATCTAGATGACAAAATAATGTAGCATACTATATGTATAATAGCATTAAAGGTTATTCAAAACAAAGGCGTAGCTTGACGAAGCCTTGATTTCGCAGAATCATGGGAGTTGTCGTCTTCACCTCTACAACCGGTGGAAAAGAATCCGACGGGACTCTGGAGAAATCATATTCATGGATGAGATAATGTATTAAAGATTTATGAACGTTGCTGTAGTATGAAGCAGGGTGGGGCTGAAAGCCGTTGGAGCGGAACGAGGCCGCTGGAGCGATAATGAGAGACGAGCGCGACACACGGCTCGAGAGCAGCGGAGCTTTTATGACGCAATCGTTAGCCTATTTTTACAAAAATGGCTTCTACGGGCGATAGTGTAAGATACAAGGTAATGGAGCCTTTTATACATTGTCGTGTTTCTTAAGAAATAAACAATGGTCAAATGGAGTCTTTAAACGCCTCAGATTTAAAGTTATTCGCTGTCAAAGTGACGCCAAAATGAATGGGAGTCAATGGGATGCTTACAGCAGGTGATGGCTTGGTTAGCAATGGCCGCTCCTATGGAAGGTACGCTTTCCGGGTGTAGGATTACCCCCTTGGTGTTTCCATGGTTTCTACAAACGCAAGTATAATGTCATTGATGGGCGACGCACGGACACGCTCCGTGTCCTGGTAAAAATAGCTTATTTCTCTGGATTTAAACATTCTTGGCAACATTTGGGATAATGTAAGTACACAAGGCAACAAAATATATCACAGTGATTTTTGGATATTTTAATCCAAAAATCTTACATATTGTGCCTTTAATATCTACCTAATTATCTAATATCTTATTGTGCGCTCAATATCTATCAAGCGCTGACAAATCGGTCATATTCTCAGAAAATAATGACCAAAATTATCATAAAAAAAAAACAAAAAGGGTGTCAAAATTGTACCTTTAGGGGTACAATAGCTTGTGACAAATGTCAAATGACAAAATAGAGACAAATGTCTCCTTTTAAGGGCACTGCCCCAGCGACAAGCTGTTGTACCCCTAAAGATACAATTTTGACACCCTTTTTCTCTGTGTGCAAATCTCAAAATAATTGGTTGACTGACCCTAAACTATGACTATAGGAACGTTGATCCAGGACCAGCAAAGGATGGTGATTCAGGAAAATGTCTTTAACCAAGTGGCCGTTGCAAATTCATCTGTCCTCAGTATCAGAAATAGCCCGAGTGCTTTTACGTCAGAAATTGAACGGGGAATTTGTCGCGTCGCGTCGCATTGTTTTAATGGTTTCTCTTTGGGTGCGTCTCAATCAGTCCCTAGTTCAGTCAATGGGCTGACTCCCTGATCAGAGCCCTGACTACTAAACTAGGGAGCTGATTGAGACGCACCCTTTGCTTTGGTCGCGCCGATCGATGAACGATCGCGTCTGGAGTAGACACGGTGGTAGGCTAATGTATTAATCAGGTTGTATTACATGCTCAGACCCAGTGACCCTGAATTAACACACATGCACAGCTGTGTGTGAATAGCTCCTACACCGGGAAAACGCTCAAAAATGCAAGTTACGTTGACAACACCCTCAGATTCATCACACCCTTATTCTCACAACTTCATCAACCCAGTAAACACTCCTTAAGACTCTGCTTATAACACACACGGTGTGCGCGCGCGCGCGCGTCAGCAGGGAGCGCCTGTCTGTCATACTGAATCACACTCAGTTTGTCATAAGAAACCAGTTCTTCTTGTAATATCAGTCAACCGTAACGTGTTGTGAAGTTCTTCTCCAAAACCTTTAACTCCAAATCCTGCAACACGTTTTAAAATAGCCTATTTTGTTTTACAATAGCAATGTTTTTATCATAGCCCATGTGAAACTGCTCACCCGAGTTCCAGAAGATCATCGCAGCAAGAATATACGAAACTGTCTTCATCGTCCTCCAGTTCAGACTTTCACCTGAGCCCAAGTTATCAGTTATCTCAATGTGATGGTCATTATTAATAGAGCAAAACGGTGTCCCTGTCAAGAGCCAGTTGTATTCCAAATCAATCCAATCGATCATTGATTCCCATAGACTCCCATATATGAAGATCACGTTGAGAAACGAAATCAATCAGATATATCGATTAATTCATTTGAAGAAGCCTACAAAAAAAAGGAAACGACATCAATTAAAAGAATGTTTATGGATTACATCCATAAAAGTGAACGTTTCTCCATGCGTAAATCCTCACGGGAGCGCACGAAAGTTTTACTCCAGTTAAAGGTGTTTTCGTATTATTTTAAAGTTCTACGACATGTTGAGAAAAAAAGCAGAGTATTTCCATTATTCTTCTTCTGACGGTCGGTTTGAGAATGCGTGAAATAGCTCTGAGAGAGGAAAACTCTCAGGAAAGGCACCTGTTGGAAAATGCAGTTCTGCATTGCGCAGTCGCGCACATGTTCTTACGCGCACTGCTCAACTCAACTTTCCAGTTTTTAATCCGGGTGTTTCTTCCCAATCGGATGATTCAATCTATCTACTGGTTTAATATTCTGTAATTGCTTAATCGCTTGGAATCTGTAATGGTCGAGCTCACCTGGATACCTGGAGATTATTGCCCTAATGTTTTGTCAAAAACAGTTTGAAAAAGTCCAGTGATTCACACCAGTCATTACTATTACACTGGGCTTAAAAAACAGAATGCTAAAAAAGGTTTTTTTAAAACTTTGAACAAATAATGATCCTAATTTATAGTTTAACCTTAAAATTAATGATCCTGTCTGACCTTTTAAGACATTATTCTAATACAAGTACCCTTGGTTTCACAGACGAGGTTTAAAGTCCCAGACTAAAATGCATGTTTGAGCTGTTTTAACTGAAAGCAGCTTATCTTAAAATATGTCAGTGCCATTGTTTTGTCCCAAGATGCACAGCAGTAATGTTTTTTTTTCTAAGGCATGTTTTTATTGCTCAATGAACTATGGCCTAATCCTGGCTTAATCTATACCTCGTCTGTGAAACCAGGCCGTAGTGTTTCCTAGTACGCACTAATATTTAAAAATCAAATCAGATCCAGATGGATGACTAATGAGACATCATATCTGATTAATGTTGCAAGTGGTATGTGTCCTACATGGCTATTTATCTTGAATCTAACCCGAACTGTCATGTATCTGGTTGCATTCCTGTCCCAAAGGAAAGCGAGCACCAAAACTGTAAACCTGTTCTCCCTCCTGAAAACAGTTAAAGCCTCGGGCACTTTTACGGTGTTCAACGGAATAGCGTTCCAAACAAGGGTTTGAGCTGAAAAAGGGTTATTCGTGATAAAGCTCTTATAAGGAAAATACACAGTGATTATCATACCTGTTTATGAACGTATAAGATTAGGTACTCTAAATGTCCACAAATTTAATTGATGTTGCCTCTTTAATTTAACTAATTAAAAGTTAATTAAAACCTGAATACTAATATATAACAATTTTGCTATTTGTAATGCTGTCCAATATTGTATAATCATGCTAAGAACTTGGAAAAACTTGAAGAAAAACAATTTAAATCAAGATTTATTGTAAAAAATAAAATAAGAGATACAACTGAACTGAATTAAGAACAGTAAGAGATATTTCTATTAAATCTAATGCGTTTTTTTTCTTTTCATTTAATGAAACTAGTCATTTTTAGTTTATTTGATGAAACCACGTGTAGGTGTATAGTGACATCTAGAGGACAAATTGAGTCGTTTTCAAATATAATACTGCTTCAACAACTGCATGTTTATGCACGAGTTACGTGATCAGATTACTTTTTTCAAGCAACACATTAATGTTGTAAATGTGAAATTAATGTTACTTGTTAGTTAAAACGGTAATCTGATCACACTATCACCTGGACATGCATCTCACTTGCACAAAAACAGATTCGGTATTCTTCAAAATTAATAAAAACAGTGAATTGCAAACTTAGAATATTACGCAAACCGGCAATAATTAAAATGTTAAAAAGTACAAATATATCTTGTGTATTTAATCTCACTTTATGAAGTAATGTCTTTGGTGGATGACCTTCGACGATTCAATTCTGTGATCCAGAATGGCAGCACGGCTGAAAGGTTCGTTTGAGCCGATCCAGATACAGGCTTACATTTGCATTTCCTTCAGGCTCAGGCTTATTCATATCACTTTTACCTTTACAATTTTTCATTTTGTTATAAAAAAAAAACAAACAAGCCCAGTCCGAGTGAGAAAAAGCAATGCACAATTGATGCGACTGATTACTTTCAATGAAAAGTAATGCAATAAATTACTTTTTACGGAGTAATGCAATATTGTAACACATTACTAAAGTAACTTTCCCCAACACTGATAATTAGACATTTTTGAGGCAGATTATTACAATACTCAAAATGAATAAAATATAGTATGTATGTAGACCATTCATATGTGTTAGACATTTAAAATGAAAATGTTTAGTTAAATTCCTGAGAATGACAAAGGAACATTCAGTATCAAATTTGCTTCAACAAAAACATCCAAATGCACAAGCCTTTCAAAAGCATGTGAGATTTCATCAAACTTTAACGGAACAAAACTCGCTAAATAATAGACTGAATATCAAGTTTCGACCTAATTGTTATATTCCTCTCACTGGAATCTGGTTGTTTTAACAGAGTTTTGTGTACCTCCCTTTTGCTGTGTGAATGGTCTTTTGGGTCTTTTTTCTTTTCTGGGGTTGGGTGGCTTACATCTGAGTCTTGCCGTGTCCGAGCTTGTTCTCTTGGCCCACAGGTACAAATCCCACTGTGGCAGAACAACAAAAACGGCTAATACGCAGATTCCGTTTCTCTGATAGTCAAAAAATAATATTTAGTCATTTTATCCTTTTCATTAGAGGAATGCGATTTAACAACATAGCAAATCTACACTTTACATGATAAAAATATTAGCTGGTCAAAGGTATCAAAGGTTTACAATGAACAAAAGGCTCATTGTTCTAAAACAAGTAATATTGTCATTGTTTTTTTCCCCCACAAGATATACACATAATTTTTTTGTTGTTTATTGTTTTTTAATGGAAAAGGTTGAAAAAAAGGTAATCTCTCTTTTTTTCCATGAAATATGTTTCAACAAAAACACCTTCAAGTCCAAACCTCTGCATATAAAGCATCTCAAACCTCAAACTGAGACTAAAAGGAAAAACATTAGAAAACAACCAATTAAAAATGTGCACAAAAAAACAAAAATGAAACAGCATAAATATGTTAGGTCTCTCTATGCTGTGTTTCGCTCGCTGGAGTCTGATTGGTTTAGCAGAGGTTTGTGCTCTTCTTGTTTGCTATCTGATTGGTCTTTTGAGTCCGTTCCCTTTTCTGAGGTCGGATGTTCTGTGTCTGAGTCTTCATCGGAGTCTTCCTCGTCATTGCCCTCTCCGAGCTTGTTCTCTTGGCCCACTGGCACGGCTCCCTTCCTTTGTGGCAGAACAGTAAAGAAAGCTTCCTGCCAGTCTCGTTTCTCCAGGAATGCTAGGATGATCTCAAAAACTGCAGCAGGAGGGAACATGATTGGTTCATTTCTAGCAGGAAACTTAAAAGTATTATATTACCATGGAAACTCGCTTCCACCACGGAATAAAAAAATACATGTAATTTGCAACTTCTTCATCTCACAATTCTGATTTTTTTCCTCGCAATTGTTTATATCTATTTTTATATCACAATTGTTTATGATTTTTTATCTTGCAATTAGGACATGAGCGCATGGCGCAGGTGCACTTAGGGCGTGTCCGAATCCACTTTTGCTAGTTTAATGACGGAAAAACCGGTCGGCGCATGGTCCAAAACGGTTGTTCCTATTCTCTTAATGAGTCATGGGTGTGTTTTGGGCGTAACGTGCAATAAACCAATCAGAGTCTCATCTCCCATTCCCTTTAAAAGCCAGTTGCGCTTGCCCCATGGCGGAATTTGCGAACAGAAAGACTGAACGCTTCTCCAGAGAGGAATCCTTTTATTTTTAATAATTAAAAATGTTTGTGTGCTGCTGCGCATCCCTGTGTGTGTAATAAGCAGAGTGTACACTCGTTGTGTACCCGACTATAGCCGCATATTACTAACACACCCTTTAAATAACACAAAAATACTGCGCTATTGACTTCAGACCAGGTTTTTGTTGGTCAATGGCGCAGTCGTTTTCAGTTGCCTCAAAATAGCAACGCACCAACAATGCGCCTGCCCTAAGCACACCTCATTTTCAGACCAGCACGCCCATGGGCGAACAGATGGGCGCGGGTGCATTTGCTATTTAAACAACGTGGCGCTGAATGTGAAAATGATAACTGTGTCACGTCTGGCGTCACATTGCGCCGGGTGTATGATAGGGCCCTATGTCTCAAAGACTTTATAACTTGCAATATACAAACTTGCAATTGTGAGTTATAATGTCCGAATTGCAAGAAAAAAAAAGTCAGAATTGTGAGATAAAAAGTTGCAATTGCCTTTTTATTTTTTTATTTTGTGGCAGAAGCTTCCATACAATACAGAAGTCAATGTCATTTGAATGGATATCTGTTTACACATGGCATTAAGAAGCATTTCTGTCAATCCGATCGCAATTGTGCGACGCTAAATACAGGTGTAAACAGGATCTAAAATGTTTTGAGCTTGTCCACTTTTGACCACTTCCAGAGGTAGTCGAAAACGCTTTCAACCAGATTGCTTTCGTAGCGTAAACGCTCATGTGGTCAAATGTGTCGAACAGCAAAAAAAAAAAAAGAGCGCCTACTCTCCGCCTACTGACCTAATGCGTGAACATTATGGGAAGCGCGCTAGCCAGATGGGATTTAAACTTGGTCGGCTGAAGACCCAAGTTTGGTTTGAAGATGAAAAACGTACCAAGCACAATGTTCTCTCACTAGGGGTGTAATGGTACACGTATTCGTAACGAACCGTTTCGGTACAGGGCTTTCGGTTTGGTGCACGCCTGTACCGAACGGTTCCGAATGCAATCTTTAACAGTTCACAGTCGGCTTGTTTTAAGTGCGGAACACACTTCAACCCTAGTTCCCACTCGAACATATTAAGTGTTCAGTCCATTTCATCAGTTGAAATCTGATGGCTCAGAAAGGCCTCCATTGGCACAATGCACAGAACACTCAAGACCCTTAAAAGGTACTAAAGACGTCGTTACAAAGTCCATCTCACTACAGTGGTTCTAAAAAAACTTTATGGAGTGACGAGAATAGTTTTTGTGCGCAAAAAAACCCTAAATAACGACTTATATAGTGATGACGATTTCAAAACACAGCATCATGAAGCTTCGAAGCGTTATGAATCAGCGAGTCGATTCAGCGGTTTGGATCGCCAAAGTCACGTGATTTCAGCGGTTTGACACGCAATCCGAATCATGATTCGACTCACTGATTCATAACGCTTCGAAGCTTCATGATGCTGTGTTTTGAAATCGTCATCACTATACAAGTCGTTATTTAGGGTTTTTTTGCGCACAAAAACTATTCTCGTCACTCCATAAAGTTATTGTAGAACCACTGTAGTGAGATGGACTTTGTAACGACGTCTTTAGTACCTTTTAAGGGTCTTGAGAGTGAACCGTGCCATTGAGCCAATGGAGGACTTTCAGAGCCATCAGATTTCAACTAAAATATCTTCATTTGTGTTCCGAAGATGAACCGAGGTCTTACGGGTGTCGAACGACATGAGGGTAAGTAATTAATTACAATTTTCATTTTTGGGTGAACTAACCCTTTAATGCATGTTTAGATAAATCTATCATGAAAATGACAGCCCCTGTTTATAAATGATTAGATTTCAACAACGAATTGGAGAAAAAACATAATTTTATAACTGCCTTACGGGAAGTTTACATGTTTGCACACAATGTGTTATTTGAATGTTGATTATTATATCTAAACATGAATATCAGCTGAATCTAGGCTAATAGTTTGGGCTCTGTTGTTAACCTTTAATGTTACAATAATGTGTGAGTAAGGGCTCCCCATATAGTTTACAGCATTATCTTTAAGAAACTTTTAGTTATAATTGAATTAATTTAAGGACAGACACTTTTTTTCCCCAGAAAACCACTGTTTAATAAAAATAAATAAAAAGCAATTTTGTAAAACTGCTATACCGAACCCATACCGAACCGTGACTGCAAAACCGAGGTACGTACCGAACCGTCAGTTTTGTGTAACGTTACACCTCTCTCACCATTCCTGGTTTCTAACACACACTCACTGTGTTCGGCGTGATCTTGCGGCTGTCAGAGCAGAAACGAAAGCTGTTGCTCTCAGTATGCTTTTTCTGTCGTCTCCGGGCGCGTTCATATGTAAATTGCGTGAGCTTATTACATCCAGTAGATCTGAAAAAGCCCATACATTTACCCGCCCATAGACCCTCCCCTCGAAGAAATCAGGACAAAAGTGGTTGAAAGTGGACAAAAGAGACGGATTAAAACACCAGGTGTAAACGGGAATGTCTTCCTCGTCTATTTGTGATCCGATCAACCAAAACTCATCTTAATACCAGGTGTAAACAGGGCCTAGAGAGAACGTAAGAAAGGGCATCTCACCATGATTGACAGCGAGCACCTTGCGGCTATTCATCTTGACGAAACTGCCCAGCGGAAGCTGAGCATGAGCAATGCCAAGCTCTTGGGCTCGATCAAATGTGATTCCCTGTAATAAAGCAATTGAATTCCCCAAAACCAAGAGCTTGTAATAACTTCAAGGTAAAAAATAAAAACGTATGACAAGTGCCACCCTTTACTCAGCTCAGAATAAAATCACCTTGCAAGCAGGGCCTGTGAAATTACTTGGTGACTGTCAGGAGATAGAGCAGTGCCATGCACTTTACACAAATATTCATTTCACTGACTCCTTTTTCAGTTCTAACTGTACCAAGCCACTCACCTTATGGTGGTTGTGGTCCACCAGACCTCCAATCACATAGGCTTTGGCTTCATCCAGCTCCTGCAGCACATTGGGTGAATCAGACGTGAGGTAGACGAGGTCGTCCTTGCTCAGGATTTCATGAAACGCTTCAGGCTTGACATGGACATCCTACACCACATTGAAATTGCGACGTGTTAAAAGCATCGCTTTCCATTATCCAACATTCATTCATCAAATATACTCATAAAAGACGTTGTGTATACCCCTTCCCCTTTTCAGCCCTTTTCTTCAGGTTTGTATTTCCACAGTATGACGGTGAGATCTTACGGATTTATGAATGAACCGCTTGTTTTAAGATCATGTTTTTTTGGTTGTTATTTTGTAAACACAAGCCAAAAATGTTCATATTATTTGCTTATATAAAAATGTTTTTAATATTGCTAAAATGTATGCAGCAAACAGCAATTTTACAACATCAAATGACATTACAAAAATGTGAACAAAACAAATAACTGTAATATTTATTAGTGTAAGTATCTTACCTTCCAGTTGACCCAGCCTTTGTTAATTTCGTCCATGATTTGCTTCAACTGACCGTCATGACTTGTCAGGTAAAACTGTGGATATGAAAAGGCTGTTGAGGCTTTAAGTTTGATTTTAAAGATCCCATTTTCAGTATATATGAAGGAAACATGCCTGTACAGGATGGAGGGTGCGTCTGTTCTCAGCATAGCACCTCTGAATCTGCTTGTGAAGTTTCTTTACATCCTACACAATAAGAAATAAGTATGCAAGCTTTGTTCAATTTGGTTCTTTAAAGCACCTTTCAACAAGACTTTTCAGTGCAACAGCTAGATTGCATTACGAAAGTGAGCAAAGGAAGTTGTAAGATTTACTGAAGTTGTTGCTACTACAGATGTTGTGAAGTTGTTACCTTGAGCACCATGAGGTTATCAAAGCTGCAGTCTATGACCAGTCTGAGAGAGCTGGGCTCCGCCGACCTGCGCAAACGCTTCTTTCCCGTCCACTCCACTCCGTCGTCAGCCTGCGTTTGTCTCTCGAGTTTCCTCTGCTGCTTTCTCTCTTTCCGCTTCTGTCTGTACATCCGGGGGGAGACACACAAATATATAAATAGAATA
Source organism: Gobio gobio (assembly GCF_949357685.1). Lineage (NCBI taxonomy): Eukaryota > Metazoa > Chordata > Actinopteri > Cypriniformes > Gobionidae > Gobio > Gobio gobio. The sequence goes on from NC_137098.1 coordinate 60,250,205, forward strand.
TAATATACAGTATATAAAGAACATATTAAACTCCAACATCACTATGACACGGGACAATTAAAGCTCCTGATATTCCTAACAATTTTCTTCAGAAATATCATATTTTATCCATTAAGATAATGTATACTACAATCTCAGACCAATATTTTATGCACTTTTCTCTGTTTGCTTGAAATTGCCTTTATGTACCTTACAGGGTTAGTTCACCCAAAAATGAAAATTCTGTCATTAATTAAAAGGTACTAAAGACGTCGTTACAAAGTCCATCTCACTACAGTGGTTCTACAATAACTTTATGAATCGGCGACAATAGTTTTTGTGCGCAAAAAAACCCCTAAATAACGACTTACATAGTGATGACGATTTCAAAACAAAGCATCATGAAGCTTCGAAGCGTTATGAATCAGCGAGTCGATTCAGCGGTTTGAATCGCCAAATTTCAGCAGTTTGGCGGTTTGACACGCGATCCGAATCTTCATTCGGCTCAGTGATTCATAACGCTTCGAAGCTTCATGATGCCTTGTTTTGAAATCGTCATCACTATGCAAGTCTTAATTTAGGGTTTTTTTGCGCACAAAAACTATTGTCCCCGATTCATAAAGTTATTGTAGAACCACTGTAGTGAGATGGACTTTGTAACGACGTCTTTAGTCCCGTTTAAGGGTCTTGTGAGTGAACGGTGCCATTGAGCCAATGGAGGACTTTCAGAGCCATCAGATTTCAACTAAAATATCTTCATTTGTGTTCTGAAGATGAACGGAGGTCTTACGGGTGTCCAACGACATGAGGGTAAGTCATTAATGACAGAATTTTCATTTTTGGGTGAACTAACCCTTTAAATTACAGTCTTTCGATGTCTCCATTTTGAGTGGATCTCCAAATAATGGGAAAAGTCAAGATTATCTATATAAAATGTATTTCTACAATCCAAATACCTTAGAATAATTTTCTCTCAAATATGAAAATATTTCATTTTATTAATGCAAGAATTCTGTCAACTATGTTAAAACACCCCCTAAAGACAAAAAAATGGTTTATTCCAAAACCATGTGACAAGTATCATGACGTCATTTTTTACTGCGGCAGATATTTTAAACACCTTATTTTAATTCTAATTATTCTATATTTTATCTCTAAGGACCTATTGTCAAGTCAAGTCAACTTTATTTATATAGCGCTTTTAACAATGCAGATTTCAAAGCAGCTTTACAGTGTTAAACAGGAAAATAATGCAGCATAATTTTATTCAGCTGTATAGCCGTTCTGGAGAAAACGCTGATGTCATCAGTTCATTTCAATTATCATACAGTGACAGTGTGGGCTTTAGATCAGTAATTAGATCAGTAATTTAGTTTATATGGTTCATTTAGTTTAATAATTAGATTTATTTGGATATTTAGTTGAAAAATGTAGTGTCCCCAACTGAGCAAGCCAAGCCAGAGGCAACAGTGGCAAGGAAACCAAAACCGAATTAGGTGACCTAATGGAGAAAAATAAACCTTGGGAGAAACCAGGCTCAGTCGGGGTGCCAGTTCTCCTCTGGCCAATTAACAAACAGCGTATGATTATTATTCTGGAAACTTTACAGGTCAGAGGTCATAATAGATCGGAATATTCGAAGGATCGGAGGCAACACGCCGGAGACGGGTTTATTGAGGATGACATATCGATTTAAGTATTATTAAATTGTAATATTCGAACAATCTGAGTCATCACGCCGGAGTATATTAATTTCCCGTCAACTATGTTGGGCAAATTGTTATGGTTTGCAATATTTTTATGATTTTAATTGAAATATATATTAAAATGTGAGGTTAACCTGAGCAAGAAAATAATATTTGGTTGGCCAGACAAGGCCTGCCATTAAAACTATGATGCAAAATTTGACTATGTTACCTGTCAACTGTGTTACTATTATAGTCAACTAGGTTTTGATTTTTTTTACATTTTAAATATCCAGACTGCTGTTTTTTATATTATTTCAGTGTTTAGTTTAAATCCACATGGACTGGAGTTTTGCATGACATTCTTAAATTATTTTTAAAGTAGATTTATATTTAAAAAAATGCTCGTTCTTAGTGACCATGCTGGGAATTTGACACAAATATCTGCAAAAAAATTTAATTCTTAGAAGTATTTTAAAATAATCACTGTATAGTGGCAGAATAAAGCAAAAACATTGATTATTTGAGTCACTTAAAAGCTACACTATGTAAGTTTTCCATCCACTAGAGGTCGCCTGTGCAAAACAAAGGTGTAGTTTGATGACTTCAAGTTTGAGCGCAGAATCTTGGGACATGTGGTCTTCACCTCACAGCCGGTGGAAAAGAGTCAGGATAGGACTCGGGCAGAAATCATGTTCATGGATGTGATTATAACGTTACTGTAGTCTGAAGCAGAGCAGGACCGAGTGTTGTGGAGCTGAGCAAGGCCGCTGGAGCGATTGCTAATAAGTTGAACGCAACACACGTCTCATGAGCAGAGGGACTTTTATTATGACACGGTCGCCGGCGCCACTTCCACTTTTCCGGTCATGAAGATGAGGTAACGCAGCTCTGTTTATCATATTAGATACATCTGAGTGTGTTGAAAAGGAAGTTATGAAGTTCGCTCTGCAGCTGCTATGACACTTGTTCACACTGCAGTGAGAGTAAAGCGTTTCTGCAGAATAAAAGCGTACACCGAGGGTAACGCAGATATGACACAATTGACAGGCGACTCCCTCACACGTCCCGGTTCCTTGGTGAAAATAGCAATTTTCTCACCATTTACAAATAGTTGGAAACATTTGGGATATTGTAAGTACTCAACTGAACAAAATATATAACACTGGCCTAGTGGTTTTTGGATATTTTACTGAAATTTGTTTACATAGTGCACCTTTAAAGTGTAGCACTTGATCAGTGTGTGTAGTGGTTTGTCCGTAACATAGTTGACAAGCACACCAAGGAAAACATCTTTATTTTGTAATATCAAAATGGTAATTTATAATTAAGCTTAGCAACTAGCAGATAAGTAACAATGATAAAATATATTGAAACCAAATGGTTGTTTTATTTAGAAAGATTATTGTTTTTACACTTTTTGCTGATGTGAAATGTGCCCTAAACTATAGAATGACTCTCTTATTAAATACAATTCTATCAGCATGAGCCACTTGAGCATGTATTAGTAGAGCAAACAGTTTTGCCATGCGTTTCATCATTTTGAATGGTTACTTGCATTGTTGTTATTGTTGACTAAAACCATTACAAGTCATTAAGCTGAAATAAGTAAATATTAGATGAAAATCCTAATACTAACTGAAATAAAAGTACTATTTCACACGCACTAACACGACTAAAACGGAAATAAATCAAAATAAAAGCTCATTCAGAATATGAATAAAAACTATAAGTGTATATAAATAATACTAAAATAACAGTGCTTACTTGCGAAGTTCTCTCTGTTCTTCCCATTGTTGATTCTTAAGAAGTCTCTTCCGTTGTCTTTTAGACAGTGTTTCAGTTTCTCCAGTCTGTACGGCCTCATTTTCATCCTTTGTAGATTCACTTTCATTGTTAGCACATTCATGGCTCCTCTCCTGCACTGCAGGTGCATTGGCCATATCGCTGGCCATTTAATCTGAAGATCCTGGAGTAGAAAAAAATGTTGAGAGATACTTAGACTTAGATCTCCAATACGAAAGTGTACAAATGACTGCACATTCAGTTAAACTACACAAGGATGTGGTTGAAATTCATAATTTATTTGGGCTTGAAAAAGATGTGCTCAACAATTGATAAAAAAGAAAAATGTCAAATATGTTACGTAAACACTTTCTGGAGCCTTATGTAACCAGATTTTAATGAAGGAAAATAAGATGTTTTTAAAGAGTCATTTTAAGGGTTAGTTCACCCAAAAATGAAACTTCTGTCATTACTTGTCGTTCCAAACCAGTAAGACCTTCATTCATCTTATGAAGCGACGATAATTCAACAAAAATAATGACTTTATTCAACAATTTCGTCTAGTCGCTTCATAAAATTAAGGTTCAACCACTGTAGTCACATGGACTATTTTAACGACATCTTTACTATCTTTCTGGACCTTGAGAGTGTTAATTAAATGGCTGTCTATGGAGGGGTCAGAGAGCTCTCAGATTTCATCAAAATATCTTAATTTGTGTTCCGAAGATGAATGAAAGTCTAAGAATGATATGAGGGTGAGTAAGTAATGACAGAAATTTCATTTTTGGGTGAACTATCCCTTTAAGAGAATGGTTCAATGACTTGAAAGTACCACTGGTCGAACCCCTGGGCAAATCTTTTAAGTGAACTGTTTTAAAAGATTCGACTCACTGAGATAAATCGGCATCCCGAGCAGTGCTCAAACAAATACACACCACACACCGATGAACAAAATCCGTTAGAATTTAGACACAATTGTGGTTACTGTATGCGCATTTAACCGCGACTATGATGTCTAGAAAAGCTTTCTACCAAAGACGGCTGAACTAAACGCTAACGTAAAACGGTAAAACTAACAACCTAACCTAATGTCCCTTTTGCCTGTGGTATCATGAACTATGACAGGTATTTTACTGTATAAAAGTAGTCTATTACTTCCCTATTATTTAACATGCAATACAGGTTAGCTTAAGATAAACATCAGCTGTATTCAGAGTCTGACAATCAAAACAATGCAAAACATCAGGGAACAATAAGACAAGCATGCCGAAATCCCTTATAAAATGGCCCATTTAATTCTGATGAATTACTACTAAGATAACAGAATTACAAATATAAAAGAGAAAACTACCTCTACTAAACTGCTGTCTTTGCAGTAGGGCTGTCATCATCTCATGTGCCGTAATGTGCTGCGTCATTTAAAAGCGACTCGTTCAGCGTGGGAACGTCCACAGTTCGCCATGTTGGTGAGGGCAAGTAAGAATATTTAGGCATTAGAAACATAGATGACCATAATAAAGGCCTTTATTATGGATATCTATGAGTAGAAATACCAGTGGAGCTACAACACTTTTAAAAGAAAACTCAGTTGAAGCTTTACCATCTCTTTCTCTTTGACACATCCCTTTTACTTTCTTTCAGAAAGATATTATTAGCCCAATGTCCCTTCTGTTATATCTGGTCATTATTTTAAAGATATTCCCTGGAAGAAAGTGTGGTCTTTTCAAATTTCACAAATATTTCATCACTAAAGTTAAAGAGGTATCTTTTAAATTGCTACATCAATTTTACCCTGTCAATCTTATAGGCCTTTAATATATATATCTTATATATAATCTTATATATAACATCTTATTATGCAATAGCAACAGGATACGGGTACAAGAAAATAGTGAAAATTTGTATTGGCTTTCAAAATTTCGACAAAAAATCTAAAAGACAAGTATTTTCTAATGAATCTATTTATTTATTAAGTTTTTTTGTTTGTTTTGTTTTTTACATTAGTGCAATTGTTTGTCTGTAAGTCCCTATTTATAATTTTTTGTAAAGAGTTGAATTATTTTGAAACTATTTCTATACTTCAAGCAATGTCAAAGCCTTAAAATCATAACTGTTTAGTATATTAATTGTATAATATGTATGTGTTTTTATAATGTACAATTGATTGTGTGCTGTGCAAAAAGGGAGTGGAAAAAAATAATAGAAAAGGTAAAAAAATTATATATATTTTTTTTTTTCTTCTTTTTTTCAAATTGCATTTATTGTATATTAGGCTATATATTTTTTTCTTTCTAAATTATATATATATTTATTTTTTCAAATTTTATTTATTTTAAATGATATATTACCCCTGTCTGAATTTTACAAAAACAGGGGTAGTGTTTAAATCATAATTTAAAAGATAACAATACTTGTTTATAATGAAAATATTATTTTCTGTTTCGTTATTTATTTAAACACACTATGATATATGGTATGTTAGACAGCATGGCTTGCAAAACACCCTCCCGACGTATAAATTCACACCATATTATGTTTCATGCACAGGTGGTCAACTGAAATATTCTGCCATCCTCATAGCATACACACATTAGCCTACATGGTTACAGTGCTTTTAATGTAGCACTGTCAGGAAAAAAAAGGCACACATATAGGCCTAGCACAAAACTGACCATGAACTTTGCATGCACAGACATTCTCAGAACATTGGCAAGGTTCTGGCAAGGTTCTCTCAAAGTTATGAACAAACGTTCTCCCAGAAACACAGTCTACACATCATTCATGGAATTGCATTGATAAGTTCAGTGAATTTAAAATGATAAAACATATGTCAGTCTTAATTCAGAGCACTGCTGTGAGAGCATGGCACCTGACTAGAGTTACAGCTAATATGGACGTTTGCATTCCCACTGCTGCTTAGGAATGTGTGTCAGTCTTTTAACTACTACACTGTCACCTTTCACATTAGCACTTTGCAACACATATTAGCATATGGATTTGTCGCTTCCTATATATTCATTCTCCTGATCATAGCCTTACAAATGAGCTTAATGTGGAGTTCTTAGTATGCTTCTGAGATGGTAAAAATACTCTGTACAGCTGACAGATAGTTGTTGGCAAACAGTCAGGCTCTAGTAAACAACACCCAACTTCAGCACTCATTGAAACATAAGCAAATTACACTGAGGGGAAAAAAGTTAAATGTACTTAAAGGCACAATATGTAAGATTTTTGGATTAAAATATCCAAAAACCTAACCTGACAAACCAGACCCATATCAAGATGTTGGGTCTGGAAACTCACCATTGACAGGGCTCAATCCGAGGGGCGGGATAAACGGTTGTCTTTCAAATTCCCTCTGCCCGCAATTGGATAGCGCCATGAGCGCCACAACCAACCAGAGCAAAGAAGAAGGTGAAGCCGAGCTAACGTTAGTTGATAGACTTTCGCCGTATCCTGTCGGCAAAACTCCGAACACATCTTCTTTTCTTAAGAATGACTTCAGTGCCATTCTTTGTTCTTTTCTCAAAGCAAAGCTTAAAGGGTTAGTTCACCCAAAAATGAAAATTCTGTCATTAATTACTCACCCTCATGTCGTTCGACACCCGTAAGACCTCCGTTCGTCTTCAGAACACAAATGAAGATATTTTAGTTTAAATCTGATGTCTCTGAAAGGCCTCCATTGGCACAATGGCACGGTTCACTCTCAAGACCCTTAAAAGGTATTAAAGACGTCGTTATAAAGTCCATCTCACTACAGTGGTTCTACAATAACTTTATGAATCGGCGAGACTAGTTTTTGTGCGCAAAAAAACCCTAAATAACGACTTACATAGTGATGACGATTTCAAAACAAGGCATCATGAAGCTTCGAAGAGTTATGAATCAGTGAGTCGAATCATGATTCGGATCGCGTGTCAAACCGCCAAACTGCTGAAATTAGGCGATTCAAACCACTGAATCGACTCGCTGATTCATAACGCTTCGAAGCTTCATGATGCTTTGTTTTGAAATCGTCACAAAAACTATTCTCGCCGATTCATAAAGTTATTTTAGAACCACTGTAGTGAGATGGACTTTGTAACAACGTCTTTAGTACCTTTTAAGGGTCTTGAGAGTGTAAAGTGCATCGTGCCAATGGAGGCCTTTCAGAGCCATCAGATTTCAACTAAAATATCTTCATTTCTGTTCCGAAGATGAACGGAGGTCTGACGGGTGTCGAACGGCATGAGGGTAAGTAATTAATGACAGAATTTTCATTTTTGGGTGAACTAACCTTTTAACCCCAAGTCTTCCAGAGTCGTGGCCAAAGCCGATTCAAAAGACTGCTGTTCGCCAGCTCCTTTGTTTACGAGTAGCACGCAGAACCTCCGCAACTCTGCCGTGACGTGCCGTCATTATGTTAAGCCCGCCCACCGACTCTATACACGCTGTGATTGGCCTGACCAGAGTTTGGTTTTTCCAGCTCTCAGCTCTATCGAGAGTTGCTAGACTACACTCGCGGCAAAATACATTTTCTGCCGCTAGGGTGTGTCTAGAGTTCTAGGCTACCAAAAACCACTATAACAATGTTATATACTTTGACTTCAAGGCGTCATCAAGCTATGCCTTTGTTTTGAATAAGCAATTTCTAGCAGCGGAAAAATACATAATGTGGCTTTCATTCTTCTTTTGCAAGTTTTTGCATGCATATTTTTTAAGGAATTTCGGAATTAAGTAAAATCTATGTAACTAAGTTAAGTATAATTAAAGGTGAAGTATGTAAGTGCAGCTAGTGGTCGAATAGGTATTGCAGTCCAAATTCAAAATATTGGAGATAGTTGTTTCCTAAATTTCCAAAATGAACACCAGATGTCACAGTAAATACAGCTGGACAGTGAAAAATGCAGTGAAACAGTCTGTCGTCTTGTTCATTATTCATGCCCCAGAGCATGATGGGAACACCAGTATCAGAAAGTTGAGTGGATAACTTTATAACAATGATATTTACACTTTCATTTCTACAAGCTTATATTGAGTACTAACATAGAATTTACTTTTTAATACAATTTATTTATTATTTACTTCACCACAGAATCATTTTTAGTAAAAAAAAATTTAAATTATATGATCAATGAGTTACGACAACATATGTTTTTACATTGCTTTAACTCATCAAAATAAGTTTCACCGTTTTTAGTTTTATTCAAGAACAATTTTTTTTTTAAAAGTCAGTTTAATGTAATTTAAGTTGAAATGACTTAAAGATCAAAGTTGATTGTACTTAAACATTTAAGGCAGCAACTTTTTTTTTTTACAGTGTACTTACTACCAGGGCCATAGCCACCATACATATTGAGGGGGACAAGTCCCCTTGAAAATTAGAAATGGCCAAATTGTCCCCCTTCAATATTTGACATTGTTGATGCTGCTCTGCTGTACTCCATTACACACCACTTTGTTTGTTGTAAGGATGACAAAAATAAAATGTTACATATTTAGGTTGGTCTGCCTCATTGGTCTAACAGCACTCGTCACTGTCAGAATGAGTGAGATGGCCAATCAAATCAAAGAAGGCGGGGCTTACTGTTAGTGCGAATTCCAACACGGCACTTTAGTTATAGCAGTGAAAGAGTGCATCGTAAGTAGCTAAACATTTAATATTTGACAACTCTTTTATGATAAAAACAGTAATATCGAGTGATGCAAACTACTTGACATTTTTTATGAAATTTCACCATTTTGAATTGAAAATATGACATCATAACTGAATTTGACATGACAAGAATTATCTTGTCTTATTTCTTTTTCTTTATTTCCTTAAATCCCTTTTAATCCTTTAATAATTTAATCCCCCCCACACTGAAAAAAAAAAGCCCCTGTAAAATGTACAGTAAAAAAACCGGCAGCTGTGGTTGCCAGAACTTTACCATAAAAAATACGGTAGGAACATTTTCGGTTTTGCAGGACAGTTTACAGTTTACTGTCTATTTTACAGTTCAAAACCATATAATTTAAAGATTTATATTGTAATAATTATGTGTACACTATAAAAATTTATGCTAAATTTACTGTAAAAATGTATGGTGAAATAATGTAAAATTATCAACCTATTGAAATATCAATATCTGTTATGTACCTTTGATATATATACTAACAACCACCAATCACAGTGGCGATGAGAGACACATGAAGAATCAAAGCTCATCACAAGCAGCTTTTCGGAGGACAATACTAATATATGAAAGGCGCAGAGTCATTCACACAAACACTAAACACCATCATGGTAACATTTTAAAAATGCAAGAAACATTAATTTAACAACATTAGATGTAATATAAAACCCTAATGTACATAACTGATTAGAAAAGAATAAGAAGAAACATAGTTATTTCAATGAAAATACATCAAATGTGAAGTGTCATGCAGGGAATTATGGGAATGTCAATTTACGTTTTTTTTTACTGTAAATTACTCAATGACTCCAACATTATCCGTCTGCAATACCGGAGGCTGCACTTTCAGGACCGCATTTCTAGGACCCTATTTTTTTGTGACAGCGCCACCTACCGAATCGGAGAACCACAATCCCAGAGGAACGCATTTCCAGGACCCTAGTTTTGAAGATCCGAAACAAGTGCCACCAAGGAAGTATTTTAACCCATTTTTTTTTTTTTTTTTTAGTTTTTAGTTTTTAAAGGTTTATTACCCAAATACTGCTTTCTTTATTGCAATTAAATCTGGTTTCTAGGAATGTTGAGTAATTATTGGGTCCAAGTTGCATAATTTAATAACTCATCAAGTAAAATAAACAAGGAATGGTATAGCCTTTTCAGTCAATCACATTTTCAAGTACAGAGGGAATACACAAGGATGACCCTGGGGGTAGATTTAAGATTGTGTATATTTTATAAAATAATATATTGCAACAGTTGAATTTGAACACACACAAAAACAAATTTGTTCATGACGTGAACCACATAGGAAGAACTTCATGGACAATGTCTTCACTGACTCCTAAGAGAGAGAAAGATAGAGAAGTGAATGAAATAAGGAACATTGAGTTGAACTTGTTCAACTCTCTAATTTTTAATTTCAAATTTTAAAGATCTTAGTCACCACAGAGCACACACATTATATACAATACAAAATTATATCAATCTTCATACCAAATAATGTTCATATTACTGTTATTGCATAGGCTACTGTTCAAAGATTTGGGTGAACAGGTTCTTGAATCATGTCAATAAAACGCATCTGAACCGAGAAAAAAATAATAATAGAGAGAGATGCAAGAAATCTGAACAGAAATAATATGACTTTTAATATTTAAAGCACATTGTGATGTATGCAGCAGCACTACCTACCAACTGGATGCTCTCGCCTCTTTTCAACAAGTTCATTTTATATAAATAAATAGACATAAATTAGGGTTAAGTCTAGGACTTGACCAATTAATTCATCTTTTGTTATACTTCTGCCTGCCCTGAGCTGTGTCCTTGAAAGCACTTCATATAGAGTACAGTACAAAATACATGACACAATCTAACACGTGGTATTTTAACAGTCAATTATTATGCGTGACTATAAAAACGTCATATGTCTCAATCAACATTATAAAACCATGCCAAAATGAAGAGATGTACTCATAACATGTCATGTATTGTGAGGCTGACCATGAGCACGTGACAGCTAAAACATTACGATTATTTTAACTTACTTAAAATGAAGAAAAAACAACAAGCTTTCACAACGAACGTAATACAGTTGTCTTAAGACAAAATTGTGCTGTCACTAAGTCAACACAAGCTTTCATGCAAGTTTAGTTAAACAAATGTGCTAACAATTCATTTACAGCAATATCTAATATACGTATGATAGCTATGCATTCAAGACTATTTAGAAAAATCACGATCACTTCGGCTACGTTAACTTTCCAATTAAATGCATCACGATTTTTTATTTTGATGTTAAAATAAAAACACACATGTGATACTCACAATCTGATCGTCATCCATTTTTGCTGGTCCTCTAATTCGCTAGGTGGCGTTGTCAATAAAAACCTAGGGTCCTAGAAATGCGGTCCTAGGACTGCGTTCCTGAAAATGCAGCCTCCGGTTCCAATGACTTGTTCTTTTTCACTTCCAAAAACTGTAAATTTAATGGTATTTTACTGTAAAATTAAATTAAATGTAAGGTTAGATCTATTACAGTTATTCACCGTATATATTACGGAAACTTTCTGTTAACCAATTAACTGTTTTTCACCGTAGCATTTTTACAGTCTTTTACCGTTAAAATCACGATCATTTTTTACAGTGCATGCAAAAAAACAAAAACCTTGGTCCGCCCAATGACTAAGACATGGTTACGGCCTTGCTTACATCTACTTTATTTTTCATTTTTTTTAACTGAGTAATGTGGAAAAGTACATGTTTATTGGACAAGTAGCATTTTCATAGAAAAAGAAAAAACAACAACAAAATGCTGATTTCAAGTACAATTTTTATTTTTTTCCTGTAACTTCAAATCAGAGAAAATTTCTCCCTTTCTGCATCCCTTTGTTTTAATTCTCAGTCTTTATTCTTTCTAAGACGCTATAATGCGTATTCTCATCCAACACGTCGCCCATCCATCTTCACACATACTTCAAACCATTGTAACATAACTTTGTCATCTTGTCAGTCTCAAACATCATTTATCAAGTGTAGCTCTTTAAACAGTGATTGCTTATGATTAAACAATAGCCATTACAGGAACATTCAACGTCGTCTAAGGACATCATGTGACTTCTTCTCACAAACAAAAACATTTTCACATATTTACGCTATGTATTTCACATATTTATTCTTTTTAAAAAAATCCTTTAGGTAAACGTAGTCTTGTCACTGAATTTAAACACTCTGAAATGATATTCTCATTAATTTGATGACAACGCCACACAAAACTTTGTCAAATGCAGCTTAACGGACTGGCCAGCAGCTCCAACAGCTGAAATAATCAATGAATTCACAAGTATAACACAAGTTATTAAAAACTAGCAATGTGCATCAAAAAAAGCTTCGAAAAAAACAAAACAAATAAACAATATAACAGAGGATCCTAATGTAAGGCCTCTGTTATTAAAATGTTCAGAATAATGTCAGTTATAGAATGTTAATTTTGTGAGCTAAAGACGTGAAAAAGCTAATAAAACCCATTATAATAAATGATGCTGTCTACACTGGATGTGGCACGGCGCGATGCGACAAATTCCCGCGGTTATCCGATGGCCCGTTCTATTTCTGACGAGCTTAAGTCGCTCGCGCTACTTTGGATACGAATGACAAACGCATTTCCAACGGTCCAGTGTGGACAGTTTCTACTTAGATATACACACACAGATGCCTCATTAGCAGTGCTGGGTAGATTACTTACAAATTGTAGTCGTTTACTGATTCCAAATTACAAGACAAAAATTGTAATTTAACGTAGATTACTCATTTTAGGTAATGTATTCGGACAAATTTTAGATTACTTTTGACCTAATGTGTTCATCACATTGATTTGAATAGGATAATCTTGTAACATACTGATATAAAAATCAATACATAAAAAAAAAAGAAAAGATAATATATTCCTTTCTTTGTTATCAACAACATGAAATAACATTACGTCAGGGTTTCCCAATCTGGGGTTCGTAGTTTATTGAAAAGCTATAAAAGGCACAATATGTAATTTTTCGCGCTAGAGGTCACTTATTCAAAACACAGGCGTAGCTTGATGACGCCTTGATTTCGCAGAGCTTTTATTATGCCTCAGACGAGCGCTTCCACTTCTTCCGCTCATGTGTATGTGCGGTAACGCAGCGCTGTTTTATCATATTAGATACATTATTTGAGTGTGTTGAAAGTTATGTTATAATGCTACTCTGTGCGTTCGCTCGACAACTACTATGAGACACTTGTTCACACTGCGGTAAGCTAATGTTAGATCGATATAGGCATGGTAAAACATGGTTTTCGCGGTAAATCAAGAAAACGAGATTTAAACAATAAGACTAACTGTGTTGAGCTGTATAACAATGATTCGTTTTCTGCCGATGAATGTATCCAAGCAGTTGCTCACCTGTCTAATGAAACACATAATCCAAACATCTTACATATTGTGCCTTTAAGTAATTAAGTCATAAACATTAAAAATTTAAATAAACATTTCAAAATAAAACATTTACTAAAATATTTGTTTACCTGCATGTCATGTGACCATCAACCAACATCAGATAACCATGAATAGTATTATTATTTATTATTATCATTGACTTAATCTTATTATTGACCTAACTTATTAACTTAAACCCCAGGGGGTACTTCAAATAAATATATTAGGGAAAAAAGGTTCAGCTGACAAAAAAGTTGGGGAATACCTGCATTGCATGTAAATATGAAATGATGTGAATTTGTACGTTTTAATGTGTTTAAAAGACAAAAGTCTTCCAAAGACAGAAATACATGGTTGAATAACATTCAAATAATACTTAATGTTTGTCAGGAGTTAATTAGATATGCAATGTTGCAATGTTGAGAAAACGCTTGTTAAGATAACAAAGAAGTATAATAAATTAATTATGAATAATTTACTGCCATTGTGAGAATGACATGAATCAAGAGAAAACTAACTGTAATCTGATTACATTTAATATATATATATATATATATATATATATATATATATATATATATATATATATATATATATATATATATATATATATATATATATATATATATACAGTATATACTTAATTTTTGGAATCTGATTACATAATCCATATTGCATGTAATCGATTACTACCCAGCACAGTGTATAGATTATTCTTTTGAAACTGAGGTTCAGTCAAATTTTCCCTGACAAAAATAAACCCTACATCATGTAAGCTGTGTTTTGTATAACAGTTTCTGTATTCAAAATACAAGAAATCCCTTCTAATATCTTTCATTTCTTAACCCGAAATCAATTCACCTGATCTCGATCCATTATCACTGCAGCCAAAAGCGATGAAACTGCAATACCAAATCAAAACGACTTGGTAAACACATTCTCTCACACACTCATGCTATACTGGTACTGTGAGATAATAGAGGAAATGCCATCCCCTAAAACACTCCTTCACCACATCACCACACATTTGTGTGTGTTTTAATGTGGTGGTCTATTCAGTACCAGCAGAAAAAAACACAACAGTAAAAAAAAATATACAATATAAAATTATAATGTAATTCGTTAAGCGCACAGAACACCTCTCAAGGACGAGTGTTGAGAATCAAGGTCAGGAGAAGAACTTCAGTCAAGGGATGACGGAAACCAGGAGAAATTTGGTGTGTTTTATATAGAGAACCTATTAACAGCCTTAACAACTTATTTAAGTGCCTATATACAGTCAAATATTGGACACGGGCCAATATCGGATGTATAATTGTGCACAAATATTGGCCTATTTTTACATTACGATTGCCTAGTTTGTTCACTTAGTTAGTCTTGAAAGAACACTAATAATTTATTATTAATACTGTCAAATGTAATCCTCAGCAAATATCAACATAAATATTTTTCATACTGTTATTATGTCAAAATTCAATTGTAGCATTTAAAATAATAGGTTTTATTTATTTTGACAAAAAAATTATATAGTTGAGTTCTAATATTGGCCATTTATTGGTTATCAGCCATAACATGAAAATAATTATTGCCAGATTTTTAATATCAGTGCATCCTTAGCAGTCGTCATTTAAAAAGCTCTTGTTAACACTTTACTTAAAGCCTTTATGTACTGTATAATTCATTATAATAGTAATCATAATCCATATAGTAAGTTATAATGCATCATATATTTTCATAATATTTGTAACAGAAACACTTCACAATAAGGTTCCATTTGTTAACATAAACTAATAATAAACAATACTTCTACAGCATTTATTAATTATAATTTACTAATGCATCAAAAGTTGTATATTTGTTAATGTATAATTTAATGTATCTGAGCTAACATGAACTAACAATAAACAGTTGCATTTCTATTAACTAAAATCAACAAAGATTTATAAATACTGTAACAAGCGTATTGCTCATTGTTACTAATGGAAACTTATTGTTAAGTAAGTTAAAATTGTTAAAATGCATTATAATATGCAATGCATTATAAAATGCATTACATGGCATAATTGATGCATTAAAATACTTTTATAATGCACTGTATATAATTATATAAACAGTACCGGTCAAAAGTTTGGGAACATTACTATTTTTAATGTTTTTGAAAGTCTCTTATGCTCATAAAACCTGCATTTATATGATCAAAAATACAGATAAAAACAGTAATATTGTGAAATATTATTACAATTTAAAATAACGGTTTTCTATTTTAATATGCTATAAAATATAATTTATTTCTGTGATCAAAGCTGAATTTTCAGCATCATTACTCCAGTCTTCAGTGTCACATGATCCTTCAGAAGTCATTCTGATTTGCTGATTAATTATTAATTAATTAATTAATTCATTCATTAATTAATAAATATATTATATTTGAAAGTGTATTCAAATAGAAAACCATTATTTTAACCATTATTATCTTATTGTAATAATACTTCAAAATATTAATGTTTTTTTTTTGTGTGTGCATTTTTGATCAAATAAATGCAGGTTTTCTTTCAAAAACATAAAAAATAGCAATGTTTCCAAACTTTTGACCGGTACTGTGTATATAGGCTGTAAGTAAAGTGTAACCAAGTTCTCCTTAACTTGTATATACTGACATCATTCCGAAGGTGCTTAAAGGGATATTTTACAATCACCTATACAGTAAATGCACATGAATTCATGTATCCATTGAAAAAAAATTCCAATGCAGAAAAATCCATCCACTTTCATAAAGATTTGACAAGCAGACAGAAAAAAAAAATGTTACAGCATAAACAAGCAGGCCACAAATAATAACGGGAGAAGAGTGGGGCGGTTTCATGATGAAGGAGATTCCAAAATACAGTGAATAAATTCAGCAAAAAAATGGAAGAGACGTCAACTCAGAGAAAAGGGGATGTGTGGCTCCTGTGTGAAACAGAACAAGAATAATATTAAAAACTGAATTTCACAACAGCGCTCTTCTGTCACACCGTTATCAGCACACGGGTTAGTCATTTAAGCCGTACTCGGAATCAAGCCTGATCTTCAAGTGTCTCGAAAACCATCCTGCTTGCTAATAGCTGGATTATTGGTCATTAAAATATGGCAGTTCAGGCGTCTTACATTACTCCCCTGCGCTGCCGGATCGCGCGCTGGATGATTTGTTTGTATAATATTCCTCAGCCAAAGCTTCTGGCCCGCCTCTGGGTCTTTCCCTTTAACATAAGGCAGTCCTATAAAAAGGTGACCTGCCTGCGCCCCAATCGTCTCAGGACGATGAGTCTTGATCTCCAGCAGCAGCTGGCACAACACTGTATCAGCACAAACACATGCCTCAAACTGGCTGACCTTTCTCTCCTCCCACTGCTATGCCAACAATGCCACGCCTCTTCCCTTCAGCCCGTGGGCAGAGCGGACGCCCTGCCACGACCACCCTCTTTATAGGTCTTATCCTATCACCATCCATACCATAGACATACAGTAGCTCTTGAGGAAATAGAACAGTAGTCATGTATTTTGCCGGTGCTATTTTATGACTTGGGTGGGAGGTGTTAAGATAAAATCATTTTTATTTATACTCACATAAACAAAATAGTGTGCAGTCACACATGGTGTTAATGCAAGGCATCAAACTTCTTCGTTAAACTATTTTATGCAGTGTGGGAACGGTACATTTTTCAAGTAGATATATTTGCATTTATTTTGGGAAACCTTTACTTTTACTTCACTACATTCCAAAGCATAATTTCACTTTTTACTCCATTTCATAAAAACATCGTTTCTTGCTATTTCGAACTGACGAAATCGCCACCCAAAACCCAAACCGAGACGTGATGAATCTTTCCAATGAACCCATTGAATTGGTTGACAAATTACACTGAACAATTCATTCACAAATCGGCCTGAACCAATTGTAGCTGCTCTTGAGTCAACGGCAGGTTTGCTGGGTTGCACACTCCAGACAAATGGCTATTTTTTGACAAGATCCGACGTTCGGGGCTGGATTTGATATTTCTAATGCGGAGATTTCATCCGATCTAACAGCTCAAAGATCCGATCAAAATGTCAGCGTAGTTTGAATGGTGTGAAAATTAAGTTACTAATGCTGAATGCTGTAGATTTTTAGAAGTTATTTGTGAACTAAATCTGCTGTCGTAGTAAGGAGGGGCTAAAGGGACATGGTGATGGGAAAAAATATGAGAGATTTTGGCAAATGTTTTGCGTTCCCCTGAGAAACTTTGCATTTGTTCATCAATTGTTTGCTGTGCCGTTCTTTCACAAGCATTTTTACGGAGTCCATAAACGGAAATAGAAACTTTGCGTTCCCTAGCAAAGAGCTAAATATTCAACAATATTACTGATCTGCCTGCATTGACACCATTGTATGAGAACTGAATTGAGATGGGGGGGGTATTCCAGAAAGCAGGTTATGTGACATACCCGGATATGTTTAAGAGTAAGTTAGCGGATAACCTCAACTTTCGGTTCCAAAAACAGAGGTAACTTTCAGGGTATGTAAGTAACCATGGCAACTCACTCTCTGAACATAACCTGCTCTGTTTCCATGGTGAATCATCGATTCATTGCTCTGTTGAGAATGTCTTGTGTGTTAACCGGGAACATACTCTGAGTTGTCTGAACTTACTGCCGGACTCGTTTTTGGAACCAGCATACCTCGAGTAAGCCAGGTTTGGGTTAATCAACCAAGAGTTCAAGGTATATGTGACGGTAAGTTAACCTTGCTTTCTGGAATACCTCCCTGGATGAGGACATCACAGTTTTCTCCAGAGCGCGCTGTGCAGATAAATAAACTGAATTCATAACTTTTTTTACAACAGAAATTAACCATCACTGAACTAACTTAAGCTGGACTATGACACTAGATCTGCTGTACAGCCAAAAAATATTTTTTGCATTTTCATTATTGCATTGCATTATTGATTTGAAACTATCTGTATTGTAAAAAGCGCTATATATTTATAAAGGTGAATTGACTTCACTTGAAAGAGCTCAAAAGTTTTTGCGAGCGAATGCAAAGTTTCTCGGAGGAACGCAAAAAATTAGCGAGTGAACGCAAAAATTCTCAGGGGAACACAAAACATTTGCGCGACAACGCAAAAGCATTTTCTGCGCCCCAATTCGCATAATGTCCATCCTAAATAGTATTCGAATTTAAAATTAGTGCGTCCCAAATCGTAGTATGTTGAAATGAGTATTCCCAAGATACCCGGATGGTCCACTATTTCCGAAGTGCAGATCCGTGCACACTCTAACGGCTAATATTGCCCACAACCCATTGCGAGGTGAACGAGGATTCGATTAGAACTACAAGCACAGTTAAAAAGTGTTAAAAAACTACACTACTACGGTGGCTGTGCAAGTCAGAGTCAAGTACAGAGGTTTAGATAAAGGAGTGATTAATAATCAGTATCTAACAAGATATTTATTCAGTGTTATCCCCATTATCCTGTATATTTCATCGGCACCAGCACTGTGAACTTTTGTAATGATACGTTTGGCCATTAACGTTTAAATGCATCATTATTTTCAAATTGCAAAAACAATTTGAATATCCACATGAAACATCTACAACTGGCAGATCCACGTGCGACTACATTTCCCTCCGATACGGTAGGAAATTAAATGTGGAGGATTTTAACTGTGACTGAAGATGATTGACAGGGCAGTTTAAACAGTGACAGGATGCACATAACTAAGCGACAAAGCCATCCGTTAAAGATTTTCTTTACAAAAAGAGTATATACTTTTAGGGCGTAGTATAAGTGGGCGATTTGGGACGCAGCAATTGACTTATTATTTGTAGTATCTGCACTTTTACTCAAGTATTTGATTTGTGTCCTTCGTCCACCACAAAATGTATAAGATGCAAATACCATTAAAATGTTTTATTCATAAACAGAAAATAGGGGAATAATATTGTGAAATAGGGGAAAAATATTATAAGTGACATAATATTGCGGCAATGCGGATCCAAATTCTATACCCAAGGTTCTTGACTCAATTCTAAAGAAACTTTTATGCCTTAAAAATGTCTTAAATGATTGCATAATACTTTCATGTTTAATGGGTTATTTCAATTGTATGTTTATGAGTTGTTTAGTTCATAAAATTGTTCAAAATTTTTTATTAAAACTTAGTCCACAAAATGATCTCATAATGGGAACCCCATACAGGTGCTGGTCATATAATTAGAATATCATCAAAAAGTTGATTTCACTAATTCCATTCAAAAAGTGAAACTTGTATATTATATTCATTCATTACACACAGACTAATATATTTCAAATGTTTATTTCTTTTAATTTTGATGATTATAACTGACAACTAAGGAAAATCCCAAATTCAGTATCTCAAAAAATTAGAATATTGTGAAAAGGTTCAATATGGAAGACACCTGGTGCCACACTCTAATCAGCTAATTAACTCAAAACACCTGCAAAGGCCTTTAAATGGTCTCTCAGTCTAGTTCTGTAGGCTACACAATCATGGGGAAGACTGCTGACTTGACAGTTGTCCAAAAGACGCAGTGCCGCCGCCCCCATTACGCGCATCACGCACTGCGCGTAAGGCACCAAGTGCTCAGGGGGGCACCACAAGAAAATGCTCTCTCTACCAACCAGAGCTCTGTGTCCAAGCACATTAATAGAGAGGCGAAGGGAAGGAAAAGATGTGGTAGAAAAAAGTGTACAAGCAATAGAGATAACCGCACCCTGGAGAGGATTGTGAAACAAAACCCATTCAAAAATGTCGGGGAGATTCACAAAGAGTGGACTGCAGCTGGAGTCAGTGCTTCAAGAACCACTACGCACAGACGTATTCAAGACATGGGTTTCAGCTGTCGCATTCCTTGTGTCAAGCCACTCTTGAACAACAGACAGCGTCAGAAGCGTCTCGCCTGTGCTAAAGACAAAAAGTACTGGACTGCTGCTGAGTGGTCCAAAGTTATGTTCTCTGATGAAAGTAAATTGTGCATTTTCTTTGGAAATCAGGGTCCCAGAGTCTGGAGGAAGAGAGGAGAGGCACACAATCCACGTTGCTTGAGGTCCAGTGTAAAGTTTCCACAGTCAGTGATGGTTTGGGGTGCCATGTCATCTGCTGGTGTTGGTCCACTGTGTTTTCTGAGGTCCAAGGTCAACGCAGCCGTATACCAGGAAGTTTTAGAGCACTTCATGCTTCCTGCTGCAGACCAACTTTATGGAGATGCAGATTTAATTTTCCAACAGGACTCGGCACCTGCACACAGTGCCAAAGCAACCAGTACCTGGTTTTAGGGATGCACCGAATCCAGGGTTCGGGTTTGGATTCGGCCGAATATTGGGCTTTTTGACTGGGTTCGGTTTCTGCCGAACCTCAGAATTTTTTTCCACCGAACCCGAAGGCCTAGGCCTAGTAGTCCATTTTATCCCAATGGACATGGACATCTCGTTTCTTTTCCCAAATCTTCACTCATGTCGCACCCATGTTCGCAGGGGATTATAAACGTTTCTTCCTTTCGTTTGCTTATAATTAAGTTTATTATAACTATTCACATCCTTTACTGTGGGAAAGTATAAAAAACACTGTAAGACGAATACCTTTTTACTTCAAATTTTATTTAACACAGTTTGTTCTTGTTATTAAACTTGGTAAGGCGCGTCAAGTTTGGTTTATTTGAATAGCGCATTTCACACACGCCAGTGATTTTAGTTTCGTTTTCTCTGGCAGTGAATAATCAAACATTGCCTAAATGTCTTGACCCTGTGGAAAATAAAATCCACTCTTCAGACCTTTTACAACAAGTGTTGCTTTGCAACATCAGTAGAACATATGAAGACGAAGATATTCAAGAAGGTGTCTATTCAGTGTCCCATTCCTCTCAAAGCGCAGAGCGGTAGGCCTATATGACGCATCTTTGCGGGGAAATAGTATGAATCAAATATTTTGCTAACTAATATTTAATTTTCATATATTCTTGAGGTTACCATTATTTACTGAAAATCGTTTTTGTTTTATAGGCTGTGTTGTTTCACTGACGGAAGTGCTAAAATAAACACGCATGCTTATGGATGTTTCAGCCTCAAATGATTTCAAAATGTAGGCTATATATCTGGCATAGACTACAGTATTTAAAATAGCATATATGCATTAGTTACGTTCTCAATTTAATTTACAGAGCAATCCCTGCTAAGTTTTTAGTTTAACTAATACTATAGAAGAGGATTAGTGTGTTGCACACAACAGACTCGCAACGGGGGCGTGGCATCACGATGGTGGCGCTCCATCTTGATGTCGGCACAACCCTAGCGCGCGCCTCCTGCGCTCTCCGTTGGGTTGTTCTTTGAAACGACAGAGGACGACTCGGGGTAATTTTTCTATAAACCATCATGAAATAGCGTCGAGAAGAACATACACGGCAATGTTTACTTTAGTAAACTTGACCAAAACAGTTAATGGCATCCCTACACTGCTGTGGACGTTGTTAACGTCATTAATGTGTTTACTGTGATAATGGACTGCGGATGGGAGTAGGATTCGGTATTCGGTTTCGGATTCGGCCGAATCTTAACCAGTGGATTCGGTATTCGGCCGAACCCCAAAAATCTGGATTCGGTGCATCCCTACCTGGTTTAAGGACCATGGTATCCCTGTTCTTAATTGGCCAGCAAACTCGCCTGACCTTAACTCCATAGAAAATCTATGGGGTATTGTGAAGAGGAAGATGCGATATGCCAGACCCAACAATGCAGAAGAGCTGAAGGCAACTATCAGAGCAACCTGGGCTCTCATAACACCTGAGCAGTGCCACAGACTGATCGACTCCATGCCACGCCGCATTGCTGCAGTAATTCAGGCAAAAGGAGCCCCAACTAAGTATTGAGTGCTGTACATGCTCATACTTTTCATGTTCATACTTTTCAGTTGGCCAAGATTTCTAAAAATCCTTTCTTTGTATTGGTCTTTAGTAATATTCTATTTTTCTGAGATACTGAATTTGGGATTGTCCTTAGTTGTCAGTTATAATCATCAAATTTAAAAGAAATAAACATTTAAAATATATCAGTTGTGTAATGAATGAATAGCCTGGGAAAACCCAGACAACTTCCGGCAAATTTAGATTTGTTCTGCAAGTAGTCTGGCAAAGAGTCCATTCAAACCCATTTCTAAACCCCAGAAATCGCGGCACCAATGAGAAACGTTGGGGCGGGCTTTAGACGATGACGACAGCGCAGCGACGTTGAAGCAGATTTGCCGCTGCTGTGGAGCATCACTCGTTCGAATCAGCTATCGCGTCTGTTTTAAGCGATTTAAACTTTTCCTTTCGTTAAAGCCCGAGCAAAGAACAACACTCGAAGCCTTTATATCTAAAAAAGATGTTATCGCTGTCTTACCGACTGGATTCGGCAAAAGTCTGATACCAGCTTGGCCCTTTGGTGGCTAAACGAATGGGTCTTAGCGCAATAATAACCAACTGCAGAACCGCAGAACCCATATACGTCACTCACAACAGTCTGAGAGCAACAGCGCCACGCCACAGTGACGTCACTCACAACAGTCTGAGGACCGGAAGTGGGCGGAGTTAACGAAAACTAAACAATCGGCATGGCGGAAAAAGAGAATACGGTAAACAGTTGTTTTTGTGTTGTGGTTTTAATCTATCAAGTTTATTTGTGTTGTGTATTTGATCCATAGTTGTTGTATTAACACTTTATACAGCACGTGGCTCTAATCTTTTTTTAAACGAGCTTTACGATGTCTCTCGCATCTGTTGATATGGTCTTGCTTTAAGTTACATATTTATTGTTTGTGATTTTACTTTGTTGTTGGCGCTGTATTTTTTATTTAATTACCTTTTCTGATACTGACCAATGTCTTTTATGTGGATTTTTTTCGAATTTATAGAGGCACATTACGATTTGGAGAGGCTCAGCTTTACTTCATTTTCATCAATGCAAGACATTCTGCAACAGTTTTCACTGCCCAGGGGTTTTAAACTGACCAGATGGCACTAGTTGAATGCACACCTTCAAATTCACTTCAAAAAGCAGCTGTCCATGAAGGTATGAATGTTTTGAGTGGCAAGAAATAGTATTTATTTGTTATCCCTTTAGAATTAGTTGGTTTTCTGCATGATTTGGTCAAAAATGTCATCTCATCTTCAAAGTTTCAAGTAGATATATTTAAATATATAAGCACAATGTGCTTAAGCTAACAAAATACAAACAATATTTCATGTGTCTGAATATGTCCTATTAAAATCAAATCAAATACACAACCAAACATGTGATATGAATTGCCAAATATAGATATTGTTCATTTGGATGACGTTCTGAAAGTTTCTTTTATATTCTGAATTTGCAGTAAGTGGTCATTTTTGCTTGAGAACAATGAAACTTGTCTCTCTTGTACAATTTTTATGGTTACATTATATATAATATTTCTGTTTGATTATGTTGCAGTAAATTGACAAGCAGACTCACCCCAGCACAGGACAATGGAAGCTGATCAAAAACAAGGTTAGTTTTAAAAGGCTCTCATAAAGACATAAGCTACTTATACAGATAGTGTGTTGTTATATCTGTCACATCTTTTCCAGGAATAACTTAATAATGTTCTATTGTTTTAGACTGTTCCACAACAGTTGGTCGGCTCTATTGACTGTGGGATATTCATGTAAGACATTTTTTTTAAAAATAAGAGCTTCTCTTCATTAGGATGAAAAACATGAGGGCTTTTCACACTTGAAATAGTAAACCCCGGGTATACAGAATCCTGGGTTATCTTGTTTCACACTGATCATCATTTACCTGAGATGAACAATTAATCCTGGGTATTCATACACTGCCGTTCCACACTGTACTGTACTAAGCCATAGGATAACATCCTTATTTGCAGTGTCACTGATTGGACGAACACTGCACACAATATGTTTACATAAATGCTCAAGCTTTGCATGTCCTCGTATTACAAGTTTATTCTGAATGGACATTTCAGACTATAAAATAATTAAAATGGTCTCTTCTTCACTGCAATTGTTGCATTTTCTGTCAGCATTTGACGTTTTTCCTCTCCAACGGTGAATTTATTATTTATATAGAATGCACAGTGTTTCAGTGACTGTCCAAAGCACGTAAATATAAAAGTGTGAAATGTTACTTTACCCGGGGTTAAAAGTGTGTTTAGAACGACGATAAGCACAGTGTGAAAGCTTGCCTTTGATTTCTGTATACATTTTGAACTGAAAATGGTTAATTAATTTGATTTGTGACAGGGTATGATTTGTCACAAATATAGACATGAGGAAAATTGAATTTCAAAACTTTTTTACAAACTATTATACATGCTACATCCTTCAACACACGAGATTGTTAAAAAACTTCCAACATTTCATCCCATTTTTTGTACCCTTCTCTCATGAAGGAGCCACGGATCACAGAAGACCTCTGCACTGCAGCTGAACTACCAAACGTTTTCAGAGGTTTCGTGGAGGAGGCGTGCTTTCTGAAATTGAAAGAGGAAGACCAGGAAAAAGCCCTTCAACTTTCACAGGCTGAAATGGTTGACCAACAACTTGCCAAAGAGCCTTTAGTATTTTTTAAGTGTTTGGACTAAAGGAGTCTCAGAATTAATTGTATATTTATGGAGATTTCATTTGATTTAATTTGTCATGTACCTGCTGTGCAATAACTTTGAACCTAGTTCAATATATTCTCTTTGGTCTGATTGTGTATTTTTTTAAAGCAAACCCCAGCTAGTATATGATGCCTTTGGGGAAGTAAATAATTTGTGTGTTGTTTTAGGATTTGATTAATCTGAATCTGCTTGAATTATGCATTCCAGTGTAGAATTGTGTAATGTGTATTATGTACTATGAAAAAAGGTTCATTCTGAAATGCTTGAGTAAAAAATATTTTGTCATATAAATAAATGTTCAAATGCTCAATCTTTGTTTTCATTTTTAGTGTTTTAAGCTTTATGTTCAATTGATCTAATATAATCTTTAAAGACATAATATAAATAGAAACTTTTTACTTTAAAAATCCTTAACAAAACGTTGCAATGGGGTTTATATATATATATATATAAACTTACATTTTATATATATATATATATTAATTTACATTACATATATAACTTGCGTTATAAATATATTCAATGTGTAATGTGTGTATTTTTATGATTTAACTATGTACTATTAATGAAAAGTGAGTATATCTATCTATCTATATCTCTCTACAATTAGAACGTATTAATAAAATACTTGACATTATTAACATGGTTTGAAACGCTCCAATGTATGATTGCTCCATGAGCATTGAGCAATGTATACGAAGATAAATCAGCTCCGCCCACTTCCGGCATGAGACCGTGGCGTGGTGCTGTAGCTCTCAGACTGTTGTGAGTGACGTATATGGTTCTGCGGTTCTGCAGTTGGTCGTGTCTCTCTTAGCGAGAGTCCTCTGGTAGTGTTAATGTTTTACAAAATATAGTTAAGTCCTTTTCAGGAGTGAATGAAGTTGTTTAAAGCTCAAATCTGTGGTTTATTCATAAAGAGAGCGCCTTTTTTAAAATTTGATCTGCCGTTTTCGGAGTTGTGAGCTCCAGTGGTTCAGCGGCGCTCAATCGATCATTGAGCCCGCCGAGAGGCGCCTTTCCTCGGCCAGTCCTTCTGCCGTCTGCCACTGGCTCTGATGTCTCTGTAGTGGTTAAACCGTCTCGTCTTGTGTAGATCTAACGGCTGATCTTTGCTCTCATTAATCTATAATTTGTTCCTAGACAGATCGTTTTGTCTGAGGGCAAAGTGAAGTTTCATAACTTTATATTTTTAAGATATTAAACTTTACCGTTGTAGTCTCCTAGCGCTGACTTTGACTGAATTGCTTTATTAATTGTATAGCTTCTTATACCTTTTACTTATACTTTTATAATTGCTATTGATGATCACACATAAACTGACATTTAACAAAAAGAGACTGGGTTGTGTTTTGTGTCAGATTTAATTTATTACAGTGATAATCATAGCCTATATTATGTGTGTGTGTTTTTTTAAATGTAAACGAAAAGAGGCTGGGTTTTTTATATTTCGTTTTGTTATAAACATGTATTGAAGATAATATGCATTGCCTGCACTACATATACAAATATATACTGAGTGATACTGTCAAGAGCATAGTAGGCGGACTATAGTGTCCTCCCGTCCTCGGGAGTTCGTTCTCCGGAGTCAAACTTGGTAAGTCACGGACGCAAGTCAGAAGTTCGCGTACGACAGGGTTCTTGCAGGTTTCAGAAAGTCAAATTTAAGACCTTTTTAAGACATTTTAAGACCATAAAGATTGAAATTTAAGACCTATACGACGCATTACCAAAATTATTTAAATCAAAGAAATAATAAAAAAAGCAATAAAGCAATGACATTAGTAACCCTCCACAGCCAACAACGTGCCAAATGCCCAAAAACGTAGGCCCAAAATGAAAATAGGCTAAAACAAACTTGCCCTCAAATAGAATAGATTACAAAACAGCATATTAATAGCCTAATAGAGATTGAACAGGGGATGCACTAAGGAGATAGGATAAACTAGGGATGCACGATTTGGGGAAGATATCTAATTGCGATTATTATGGTTAAAATGCAAATGTTTTTTTTTTTTTTTTTTTTTACAAATGAAAAGTGTATGCATATAACATTTTATATATTAATGTTTATATATTAACAAGACTAATAATAATGATTATATTCAATAAATACAAATATTTAACAAAATTAGAAATACTACTATTACAATAACATTTTAATTATTACAAAATTAAAAATAGAGTATTTAAGAATAAATATAACAATATAATAATAATACTAATAAAATAACATTTATATTTTACAGAAAACTTATTTTACAAAAAAAAACCTGCTGGGTTACCTGTTAATATGCAGACAGCCTATGACTAAAAACCATTAGAAAGGTCTAAAGGTTTATTGTAAAAAATAAAATAAAAAAATAAAGAAATTCTGTGCTTTTTATCTGTGATATAAATTTCTTAAAGTCTATGTACTTAATATGAAATATGAGCCTCTTATGCATCCACTGTGGGGGGAAAACTGTACATTGGAGAAAAACATATGGGTTGTCATATAAATTTATTTAGAGAGAAGTATTATTTTTCATATTTGTTACCCAAACTTTCATTCATACTGTAAGCCAGAGGGCGCCCTCGAGCAGAAACTCCACATTTGCCTCAGAGAAGTAATCCTTAGCCCTAATGTGAAGCTAGCGATGTAGGATAAACTGAAGATAGAAACGCTTTGACTGATGAAACGAAGACAATAAACACGACTGCATCAAGCTATGGTGTATTTGAGTTCTTCAAGCCTTCACTATTGTCATAATTATAAGGTATGCAGTGCTGATTGAGTGCAGACTTTATCACTGTTTAGAATAATATAAAACAATGCATGTCTGCCTCATTCTGTCCAGAAAAAATACAACGTTATTAAATGTAGACGTATTTTGCGGGCAGGTAATTGCATTTGTCACGGGATTTGTAGTTTTATCACCGAATACGTGTACCAACACCCCCAGAAAGAAACTACAACACACCGAACGAACGCTCTGGGGGCGGCGCAGCAAAGACTCTTGAGCTCCGCTTTCGCGATTCGATACTTTTTTGCTACAGTGTAACGTTAATAACTTTCTGCAGCCAGCATTTCTGGAAATGAACGAGGATAACACTTTTTTTAAGACCTAACTGAATTAAATTTAAGACCTCGGGTGAAAATCTGGCCGTTTTTAAGACATTTTAAGGCCTTAAATTTAAAAAATAAAATTTTAGACATTTTAAGACTTTTTAAGACCCCGCGGGAACCCTGGTACGAAATATGTCATAAAAAACACCACTGCCTCATTTCATAAAAAAATTAAAATTAAACATAATAATAATACAGTTTTTCTCGATTGCTAAGACACATTTCTTGAAAGCTGCTCTCCTTTTTTCTAAACTGTGAACACAAAACCCAATTTTCAAGCTACATTCACAAAACCTCAGACTCTTCTTGCAAAACCAAACTTTCACCTAAAAACAGTTCAATCTGTGCTCAAAACTGAACTATGTTGTCAAATCGTGCCCCGCGTCAATCAAAATTAAAAACACTACTGAACAGTCACTAAACACTACGTAGAAAAATAGAAAACGCAATGCTCAGGACATGAAGCTGGAGAAATAAATGTTTATTGTTCACTGTAGGCTAAATGCATGTTGCAAAACAAAAAAAAACCTGTTCATTTAGCACTTGTACAAAAAGACAAAACAGAAATCTTATGCATTTGCCACTTGTGTACAGTAAGCCCATGTGAAAATAAAGTACAAAAATATACATGGAATACTTGGCCTACGAACAGTTAGACCAACCCTCCAATACAATACTACAGTATATTGGTACAGTGATGTACTGAAACATATATTTACTTACAGTATACTGTGGTACAGTATATAGTATGTCATACAGTAATTGCTGTCAACATTTACATACTGTACTATAATGTCAAAAAAAGGTAATTACCTGTTCTCTTGGACACAGTGGACACAGTGAATCTACTGATGTTTGGTTGTACCCTTTGTCCAGCCTCCCTCATGCTCATACCATGGATAAGAACATGGTCAATCACAGTAGCTCTGATTTCATCAGGAATTACTGTTCTTTGTCTTCGCTGATCACCTCGACCACCTTGACCTCCTCTCACACGAACTCTTCCTCTCAGATTTCTATCCATTGTAGGGCCTCACAAACCAGTGCTCTCTGAACTGGCTTACTGTATATGTTCCCTCACATCATTAGCCACAAGTGTGATCAATTTTGAGTTGTTGTGTTCAAGTGGTGACATCTGTGCTTTAATTGTGTTTGACTTTTGTCACCTGTGCTCACCATTTTGCAGCACGGGTGCATCACAATGAAAATGTATTGGCAAGTTGTGTCTAAACAGGTGAAAAGTGCTTATGGTTTTGCCAAAAGAGTGATTGATTCAATCAGTGGGTTCAGGCAACTGAGCATTTGGTTCAGACAATAGGGTTTAGTGTTTAAGCAATTGAGAAAAACTGTAATAGCCACACGAATGTGGTTCAGGCAACGCGTAGTTAGGCCTACATTGATTATCTTATATATTTATAATAAAACGAAGTATAAAACACCCTGCCTCTTTTCGTTTACATTTTAAAAATAATATATTAAACATTAATATGTGGTTTAGGTAAGGTGACCAGATTTCTGAAATGGAAACCGGGGACATTTCCTATTTGAGAACACAAGTACAGACAAGAACGCATATTGAGAAACGGCCAGTCTCAGATGTTTCTCTGTTGCTCTGCATACGTCATCTCCCTCATCGCTCTGATTGGTTTTAGGTCCATCCAATTGCGCCGAGAGGCATTTGAGCGACGCCCGTTGGTGACGCCCCTTTGGAAATGATTTGTCTATGAAGCTTTGCCAGACCATAACTCAGTTACTGAGAATGGTCTGGTTTTAACCAGGCTAATGAATGAATATAATATACAAGTTTCACTTTTTGAATGGAATTAGTGATGATATTCTAATTATATGACCAGCACCTGTATATTCTGATCTGCTCTAAAAAGACTAAACCCTGCAGTGGCAATGGTTGGGGATCAAACTCGCAATACCAAGGTTGTTGTGGTTTGATTCTAGCACACAAACTGATAAGACACAGTGTGAATCTGTAAACTCTCACTGTTAGTTTGGACAGAAGCATCTGCAAAATGCATAAATGTTATTGCAAACCCAACACCCTAAAGAACAGGTGGCTTCCAGCTTCCAATGGTTATAAATAACTCATAAACAACCAAAAAAAGACTTAACAAAGACAAAACAACACATTTTCTTCATAATCAAAGCCTTGATTTCTTGAATATGTAAGGAAATTCATTCATATTAATTGTTTTATGGCTGTTACAAATCTGATCCAAAACGTATTTAAAGGAAATATATATATATATAAATTAAAAAACTAGTTCTTTAGCTTATGAGAAACTAAAAGTTCACCCAAAAATTACAGTTCTGTCATCATTTACTCACCGTCATGTCGTTCCAAACTTGCATGACTCTTTTTTTCTTCTGCAGAACACAAAAGAAGATATTTTAAAAAAAAATCTTGTTTTTCTGTCCAGCAAGTCACTGGGGTCCAGTGTTGTTCTGACAAAGCAGTTCTTTAAAACAAGGACATTCGTAGCTGTAAACGACCAGCTAGCAAGCAAAGCAACGTAATTTTTCAATTAAAACAATGCTAAAGGCTGTTAAAGATAAATTAGGCATAAATTAAATTAGGGAGCCCTTGTGGCCAGAGAGTAAAGGGTAAACTGCTTGGAGAGAGTTAGCTGGAAGTGAAGTGCAAAAAAGGAAGATGAACATTTGAACTCAATTGCTAAAACACTAAACCCTATTGTCTGAACCAAATGCTCAGTTGCCTGAACCCACTGATTGAATCAATCACTCTTTTGGCAAAACCATAAGCACTTTTCACCTGTTTAGACACAACTTGCCAACACATTTTCATTGTGATGCACCCGTGCTGCAAAATGGTGAGCACAGGTGACAAAAGTCAAACACAATTAAAGCACAGATGTCACCACTTGAACACAACAACTCAAACTTTATCACACTTGTGGCTAATGATGTGAGGGAACATATACAGTCAGCCAGTTCAGAGAGCACTGGTTTGTGAGGCCCTACAATGGATAGAAATCTGAGAGGAAGAGTTCGTGTGAGAGGAGGTCAAGGTGGTCGAGGTGATCAGCGAAGACAAAGAACAGTAATTCCTGATGAAATCAGAGCTACTGTGATTGACCATGTTCTTGTCCATGGTATGAGCATGAGGGAGGCTGGACAAAGGGTACAACCAAACAACAGTAGATTCACTGTGTCCACCATAATCCGAAGATTTAGAGAAGAGAACAGGTAATTACCTTTTTTTGACATTATAGTACAGTATGTAAATGTTGACAGCAATTATTGTATGACATACTATATACTGTACCACAGTATACTGTAAGTAAATATATGTTTCAGTACATCACTGTACCAATATACTGTAGTATTGTATTGGAAGGTTGGTCTAACTGTTCGTAGGCCAAGTATTCCATGTATATTTTTGTACTTTATTTTCACATGGGCTTACTGTACACAAGTGGCAAATGCATAAGATTTCTGTTTTGTCTTTTTGTCCAAGTGCTGAATGAACAGGTTTTTTTTTGTTTTGCAACATGCATTTAGCCTACAGTGAACAATAAACATTTATTTCTCCAGCTTCATGTCCTGAGCATTGTGTTTTCTATTTTTCTACGTAGTGTTTAGTGACTGTTCAGTAGTGTTTTTAATTTTGATTGACGCGGGGCACGATTTGACAACATAGTTCAGTTTTGAGCACAGATTGAACTGTTTTGAGGTGAAAGTTTGGTTTTGAAAGAAGAGTCTGAGGTTTTGTGAATGTAGCTTGAAAATTGGGTTTTGTGTTCACAGTTTAGAGAAAAGGAGAGCAGCTTTCAAGAAATGTGTCTTAGCAATCGAGAAAAACTGTAATAGTGATGCACCGAAATGAAAATTCTGGGCCGAAACCGAAAACTTAGGATGCACTTGGCCGAAAACCGAAACTGAAGCCGAAACTGGCTTCTTTTAAAACGTATACTAATATATATATATATATATATATATATATATATATATATATATATATATATATATATATATATATATATATATATATATATATATATATATATATATATATATATATATATTATATAGGCCTATATATATATATATAGGCCTATATATATTGCTTGTATTTAATGGATCTGAAATGAAAAAATCAGGAACCAATAGAATAATCAAACTTTTATTAAATTACATAACAAAACCTAAAATATTTTTAACAATAAATATAGATAATAATACCAAATAGGCCTAATATTATTCTTCAAGTTTTATGTTCCATCAAATAAAATTTTTAACAGTTGTGCAAAAAAAGATCCACAATTATCTGAATAACTGCACACAAAATCACAGAATGGTTCTCATTAAGAACATGAGATGCTGCACTGAATAGTCTCTCACTGTCTGTCACTGTTCTCCGGGGAAAATGGCATTTGGGGGGTAAAATATGTGTTGTTTTTGGCAGGGTTGCCTGCTAAAATTCGCATTCCTGGGTCTAAATATCACATAATTGGGGTCGCTTCAACCCGCGGACATGGAAAAATATCACGCGGGAAATCCGCGGACTTGGCAACACTGCTTGGGGCAGATAAATACCTGCGTGTAATCCGCGCAAGCAATGGAAAGCGGCCTTCGTTCGCGCGCCAGTAGTCAAGGGGATTGTTGCTTCTGGCAATGAGTAGTTCAGCTGGAAACCGCTCTATTTGTTCTCATACCGCTGACATGCTTAATCTTTGATAGGCAGACGCATCGCGTGATAACGGCTCGACCGTGAGTAAAACCTAAGCGCTTGCGCACGGATGGGAGGGGCGGGTGACATTCATTTTCGGTTTACGTTTTCGCCAGTTTTTTTTTATTTCGGCCCAAAACCGATAATGCCATTTTCGGCCAAACATTTTCGGCGGCCGAAGTTTCGGTGCACCCCTAACTTTTAATAGTTATTTATTTTACATTTATTTGACTTTTTTCTTTCATACAGGTTTAAACAATGTGAGTAAATAATGACAGTCCCTTAAACTGACCCCTTTAATTACCATCACTGATTTACAGTGTGCTTAAAGGGATAATTCACCCAAAAATGAAAATTCTGTTTGAGCTTCTGCAAGAACCAATGAGGTTCATTCTCGTGTTACGCATCACGTTTGAGCTTCAGCAAGAACCAATGAGGTTCATTCTCGTGTTACGCATCACGTTTGAGCTTCAGCAAGAACCAATGAGGTTCATTCTCATGTTACACATCGCGTTTAAGCTTCAGCGAGAACCAATGAGGTTCCATCTCGTGTTACGCATCACGTTTGAGCTTCAGCGAGAACCAATGAGGTTCATTCTCGTGTTACGCATCACGTTTGAGCTTCAGCGAGAACCAATGAAATTCATTCTCATGTTACACATCGCGTTTAAGCTTCAGCGAGAACCAATGAGGTTCCATCTCGTGTTACGCATCACGTTTGAGCTTCAGCGAGAACCATTGAGATTCATTCTCGTGTTACGCATCACGTTTAAGCTTCAGCAAGAACCATTGAGATTCATTCTCATGTTACGCAGCACGTTTGAGCTTCAGCAAGAACCAATGAGGTTCATTCTCGTGTTAAGCATCACGTTTGAGCTTCTGCAAGAACCAATGAGGTTCATTCTCGTGTTACGCATCACGTTTGAGCTTCAGCAAGAACCAATGAGGTTCATTCTCGTGTTACGCATAACGTTTGAGCTTCAGCGAGAACCAATGAGGTTCATTCTCGTGTTACGCATCACGTTTGAGCTTCAGCAAGACCCAATGAGGTTCATTCTCGTGTTACGCATCACGTTTGAGCTTCAGCAAGAACCAATTAGGTTCATTCTCGTGTTACGCATCACGTTTGAGCTTCAGCAAGAACCAATGAGGTTCATTCTCATGTTACGCATCACGTTTGAGCTTCAGCAAGAACCAATGAGGTTCATTCTCATGTTACGCATCACGTTTGAGCTTCAGCGAGAACCAATGAGGTTCATTCTCATGTTACGCATCAAGTTTGAGCTTCAGCAAGAACCAATGAGGTTCATTCTCGTGTTACGCACCACGTTTGAGCTTCTGTAAGAACCAATGAGGTTCATTCTCGTGTTACGCAGCACGTTCGAGCTTCAGCAAGAACCAATGAGGTTCATTCTCATGTTACGCATCACGTTTGAGCTTCAGCGAGAACCAATGAGGTTCATTCTCATGTTACGCATCAAGTTTGAGCTTCAGCAAGAACCAATGAGGTTCATTCTCGTGTTACGCACCACGTTTGAGCTTCTGTAAGAACCAATGAGGTTCATTCTCGTGTTACGCAGCACGTTCGAGCTTCAGCAAGAACCAATGAGGTTCATTCTCGTGTTACGCATCACTTTTGAGCTTCAGCAAGAACTAATGAGGTTAATTTTCTTTATTAATTTTATGAAATGTCAAAGTCGTAGTTGTTTAGCTGTCAATGGAGGGACAGAAATCTCTCAGATTTCATCAAAAAGATCTAAATTTGTGTTCCTAAGATGAACGAAAGTCTTATGGGTTTGGAGCAACATGAAGGTGAGTAAATGATGACAGATTTTTCATTTTTGGATGAACTATTCCTTTAAATAATTCAAGCAGTCTTTTGACATCATCTAAAATGATGCTCAAGAACTATTAAAGGTTTGAAAAGCTATTTTGCATTGTCAGGTCAAGTTAAATCTGAAAAATTATGCGTTAATCTATACAAATACTTCCTGAGCTTTTAAAACCTTGAATAGCATCATTTCAGGTAGTGTCCATAAGGTCTGCTTGAATTATTTAAAGGGTTAGTTCACCCAAAAATGAAAATTCTGTCATTAATTACTTACCCTCATGTCGTTCGACACCCGTAAGACTTGACAAGGTTTTTTTGCGCACAAAATCTTTTCTCGCCGATTCATAAAGTTATTGTAGAACCACTGTAGTGAGATGGACTTTGTAACGACGTCTTTAATACCTTTTAAGGGTCTTGAGAGTGAACCGTGCCATTGTGCCAATGGAGGCCTTTCAGAGCCATCAGATTTCAACTAAAATATCTTCATTTGTGTTCCTAAGACGAACGGAGGTCTTACGGGTGTCGAACGACATGAGGGTAAGTAATTAATGACAGAATTTTCATTTTTGGGTGAACTAACCCTTTAAGTATATACTGTAAATCTTAAATATCTAAGTATTAACTTACTAACCAAAAATCAATATCAAACAATGTCTGTGCACCTAAACTGTAACAAAACGATGTTAACCTGTCTGGTCTGTGAGATGGCATGAAGTTATCAAACTGAAAATGTCTAAAAGATCTTGACAAGTAAGACATTGCCATTCTTGTATTTTGTCTGATTATTTAGCTAAATCTATATATATATTTAGTTAATCTTTTTTGTTGTTGTTTACTTTGTTTTTTAAAGCCCTTAACATTATGAAAAACATTCAATGCATGCAAATATGATGAAGAAATAATGAATTTGCACTTACGCTGCAGGTGAGCGGGACTCTACCTATGCTCCACCACAAAGCTCATGGTGGTGCCGTCGAAGGAGGGGGGAGCGATGATCCTTGCCCCTTGCTGCGAGGTGATGCTGATGACAGGCTGCTTGCTGTCGGCCAGCCTGCTGGTGGAAACGTGTTGAGCCACAGAGGTTGATTGCGACGACTTCCCAGACGGCATATAGTACGGGCTCTCCATATAAGCTCCCTCCTCCTGCTGTCCCATGTGCGAATGGGATTTATCCCCATCATCTGCTTCTGACTGCATGGAGAGCTGGGACTGAATAGCGCGTGCAGGGATCATCGTGGTTGGCATGTACCCCGGGTAAAACATGTAAGTATGGCCATAAGCTCCCGGGCCGAGGGCGAGAGGGGATATTGGAAGTGGGACGGGGGTCATGGGAGGCTGCTGTGGCATGGGGATGTCCACGTACTGCCCGGTTTCTGGGTCAAACAGACGCCTGGTGGCTGGCTGCACAGGAGTGTCCACTAAGTAGTAGCTTCCTGTTGTGGGATCCAGCAGCATTTTTCTTTGGGTTGTGTGGAAGTGCTCTGTCGGGACGGGGGAGGGTTGAACCGAAGGGGAGAAGCAGATGAGTTGAGGCTGAGCAGCTTGCATTGTGACAGGCAGGGGTGTGTGGTAAATAGTGGCGGTAGGGGTATCCGGGGACCGTGTCTCCATGACAAACGATGAACGTTTTGGTGACAGATGGCTTCTGATGTCACTGTGAGCCAGGTAAGAAGGGGGACTGGCCGTTTGGGTTTTACCTCCTCCGGGTGGGATTGTATAAACAGCCGTTTTGCCCAGTCCGGCTGCGGCCGGCTTTATGGCGGAGGTGGCGTGAGGCTTCACGGGTATGGTTAGGTAGTTCTCCGCATCTGCTGTGGAAGTGAACTGCAGAGGGGCAAACTCAGTCTCACTGCCGTTTGGCCTCTCCCGCTCTTCTAGCACACGCTTTGGCTGGGATATCTTCAAGGAAATGGGTAATTTTGGAGATTTGGGTGCCACGGCCTTGAAGCTCAGAGATGCTGGTGATGCAACGTGCGTTTGTGGTGTCTTTGAGGGCTTCTTGGTTATATTCTTACATGGCGTTCCTGTGAGCTGCATGAGCGCTTTAGGGCTGTTTCTCTCTTGAGTGACTGATAGTGACTCTTTTTTAGGGGGCGTCTCCATCAGGTTTGAGTTGGAATCCCGTCTCAGAAAACTATCATCTGCAGGAGCACTGATTTCCTGTTCCTCCACGGTGTGTTTGTCGCCGGAGATGAGCGAGAGCACGTGGCTGTCTGTTATCGGCCGCGGCTCCGTTTTTCTCTTCCACTCATTCTTGTCGAAAACATACAGTTGCTCCATTGTTTTGACAGCGGCTTGCAGTTTTTCCAAAGCGGCTTGGTTGGCCATCTTGGGCTCGGTTTTTTTCTCGCTGGCGTCGCTTGTTTTATCTTGTTTTCTTGTGCTCGTCTCGATTTTTAATCCGGTTGGAACCTCTTGCTTTGCCAGCCTGTTAGCAACAGCAACGTGTGGAGAGGACCTGTCCGTCTCCACCATATCCTCTGGAAATCGTCTCTTGGGGGAGTCCGTTACATTTCCAGATTGCTTCACACTGCTATTTGTATTCACAGACTGGCATTTAATCACTATGGGTGAAAGAGAGGCTGAGTTCAGATAAGGACTCTGCTTTAATGTCTTCTGCTCTCCATCACAAGTCGAGTGGCTAGATTTGCTCTCGGTGTTATCTAAGGACACAAAGTGATACGAGCTCTTAACCAATTTACGCACGTCCCTAACCTGGTGAATGGGGGTCTGTAGTTTGCCCTTGTTATCTCTAATGTCTCTGACTATAAAGTGAGGCACTTTGTCAGAGGACTCACCCTTGAAAGCCGCGGAGAGCGCTTGGCACCTGGTGTCCTCAGCTGTCTTGCAGCCTAAATTGGGAGTCAGCAGCTTCGCGATATTGAACGGGTCGCTTTTGTTGTCCCGTACACTCCGCAGACTTATTTTGATTTCGGGCGACTTCGATGTCACGGCGCTGCGCGTCGCGTCTGTCACATAAAGTGTGTTCGAGCGCCACTTCAAAGCTTGATCGCGCGTGGAATAGTTCACATTCGGCGGTGGTTTCCTGAGGTCCCTCTCCGAGGACGGAAGCTGTATGCTGGGCACAAATAAATGTGACATTTTAGTGTGCTTGCCGCTCGCCGAGTCGATGCAGAAGTTGGTTTCCCCCGGACACTCGCGTAGCGGTTTCCCCTCTGGAGTTTGGACGTTTTTATGTTCCTTTTGAAACTCTAGCTCGCCGTCCCTCCACGATCTGAACGCGCTATTTTGGCTTCGAAGCAGCGTGCTTTTGGATGCTTCGAATGCTCCTTTTTTAGTATCATTCGCCGACTCTAAATTCGCTTCTGATGTCTCTTCATTGCGCCCGTCGTCTTTGGCATCGCTCGAATTGCCGTCTACTATGTCGCCCAGATCGTCCACGCAGACGATCGTGAAGTCGGAATCGGCTTCTGAGAATTTCGAGCTTTGCCTTTGCAGCCCTTTGGAATTCTTCCTGGCCGCTTTCTCGTGCTCGCGCACCGCGGAGCACGGAGAGGGCGCGTGGTGCGCCTCGCATATCTCGCCCCTCTCCATTTTGCGCTCCTGCTCGAACTGCATTTTCTTCGAAATGACATTTTTGAGGAGACTCGAAGCGAATATGGCTTTCTTGTGTGTGTCTTCCATGGCTTCACCTGCATTGCAGGGTGGCTTGCTTGCCTCGCTCCCTTGAGCGCTTGGCAAAGTGTGTGTAACTTCATCTGTGGAACGTGATCCTCCAGCGCTTTCGTTTACAGGCTGGTCGGATTTGACATTGCACCGAAAATTGAGCGTTTCGGTCAATCTTATGAGGCCGCTTTGCCCCTGTGAGAACTTCCCCATGAGCTCAATCTTTTTTTGTGCGTTTTTGTGACCGACTAAATTGCCGTTCAGGGCAAATATCTCCACGGGGGGCGCTCGCATGCTGGTCAACGTCAAGCCCGTTATCCCCTTAGCGTCCCTCTTTTTGGCCAAATGGAATTTGGGTGTGGAGCCTTTATGCGCGACTAAGTTTTGATCTCGCCCCTTGCCATACTTTAAGTCAACAAACGTCGACCACCTGTTGATTCCCAGCCCATGCTCCGAAGCGGAGGACTCACTAGAAGTGCTAAAGTTGATCGCATCGAAATATGGATACGCCAAACTTTTGAACGCCCTGGCAGTGAGATTGCGCACTTCCTTATCGGCGTCATCCAGCTCGCTCACCGCGCTGGACGCACCGCTGGAATACTCGTTCACATCCTTGCTTTTCAATTTGGTGCCAAAGTGCAAGCGCCCTGGCACAGCAATGAAACACTTTGCGTTATCACACCCTTTGTCGCCGCTTTGTCCTCTCAAAACATAGCGACTTGTGTCTTTTTCGTGGTCTTGGATGTTGCGCAGCTCGTTCACAGCGCGAGAAGTGGCTTTGATTGACAGGTGAATCTGCCCGGTTGTATTTTGTCTTTTTGACAGGCCCTCGTCTGAGCTGGCACATTTGTCCACGTCACAGAGATTGCTTTCAGGCTTACTGCTGACCGAGGCTCCGCTCGTATTAGCCTGGTTGCTTTTCATGCAGGCTTCTTTTGCCCCAATCGTTTCATCACTGTCAAAAGAGGCATAATCGACGAACGAGTAGACCTGGAGATCGTCCTCGAGATCCCAGCTGGATCCCGTCTCGAAGTCGTAATCCACATCGTGGTCCAACTCCAAAAGCTGGATTTCGTGGGTTGTGATATAGTGGGACTCGTCCTCGCGCGTGTCGTGGTCCGAAAGCACCACAGTGACCTCATCGTCCGATTCACTTTTGCTGCTCAGATAAACTTCATTGTATTGTTCATTGTTATCGTTTCCTGGGTTCTGCGTCTCCAAATTTGGGGATTTGGGCTTTTGCTCCGTCTTCTCGGTACAGTCCGTTTTATCCGCTTTGGGTGTTTCCGAAGTTGCGGTTTCATAAGAGCTCGACTTTTCCGCGCATTCCTCCAGCGCGCATTTACTTTGAGTAGATTCAGTGGAAGGTTGATGCTCTTCTTGCGAATCGCTCATGCCACTGATACTTTTAATTATTGCCAGTTGACTCGAGTCTCCAGAGAATGTTACTTTCACCGTATCATCCAGTTTCAGATCCAGCAGGTCGTTCAGATCCGCGTAATTTGCCTCTTCTTGCGCGCTTATCAGGCGCATGTCCCGCTTGGAAAGCAAGTTCTTAAACGAATCGGTGTCTTCCCGGTAAATGAGCGTTTTCTCCGATGCTGCCATTGGCTTTGTTGGTGATGAAGCTGTAGTTGTCTTTTAGGAGAGACACCAGTCCCCAGGAATCCCCACTGCACTGCCCGTTTGTCCAATCCTAGTGGAGCTGTGGCTCTGCGCTGCCTTCCTCACCCGCAGTCGTGAGCGCGGCACTCGAGAACGTCATTCCACACGCGCGCCAGACGTTCACGCGACCTCCTTTCACTACTCTACTTTCCCCTCGAATATGTCATGAATATTCCCGTAATAATGCGACGGGAGGAGACAAACGGAGCCTGACTTCCATGGCACGGCCTGTTGTGTTGCGCGCTGGCACTTAAAATGCGTGTGACTGCACATTTAGAGCAGATGACGAAATGCGAAAACGCTATTTTAGAACGAGGATGTTATGTTCGGCGTGTTTTGTTACATACTGCAGACGAGGCTGACTCCCCCGACACAACATTTGTGCTAAAACTGAATCCTCCTTAAGCTTCTCGCTCAACAATGCGCGCTTTTGGCGTGTCACCGCCTTAACCCAACAAAAGAAATATGTCCCAGCATATAATCACCGTCAGTCATGGGATGGAAAGGTTGACGCTCTGAATGGAGTCCCAGCATGACGGATATGTGAAGGATTCAGCAGTGATGAGGCAATGATGAATGCAGTTATAGTGCACTGCGATAGTAAATAATGGATGAAGTGTTGCGGAGTTTAGCTAGGCTACATTTAGGCGACTGTAACTTCTTCTAAAATCGTTTTCCACCATTATTCCCCGCAAAGTCCCGTTTTAATGTTTAAAACACACTTTTTTTGGAGCAAGGTCAGCACCACAGCGGTGGACAGCGCCTCAGACAATATTAGTTCGTTCCTCGGAATCAGGACGCAGCAATGCATTACAAACGTGAAATAATTTAAAGACACCATCCAAAAACTATCTGCCTCCTTTCTTAGACGCCAAAGTTGTTTACACACATGTTCTGAAAGCATGCCTCACACTGTCAGAACTTTACACAAATCAAAAAAACACACACACAC
The DNA here is from genome assembly GCF_949357685.1 of Gobio gobio. Classification (NCBI taxonomy): domain Eukaryota; kingdom Metazoa; phylum Chordata; class Actinopteri; order Cypriniformes; family Gobionidae; genus Gobio; species Gobio gobio. Next base: position 60,291,314 of record NC_137098.1, read on the forward strand.
ACAATGGGCAAAACCCCTCAATTCTCCTGCAAAATGAAACTTTACATTCAAAACAATGTTATTTCTTCTCAAAATGGTATTTTGTTTTCAAATGACACACACAAATCATCATATGAATATACATTTATAAGAACCAGTTGAACCCTGCTCAATGGATTTAGTGTTACACTATACATAAGTGAGTTGTTAAATATTTGAGGATATTGTTTTTATTGTAACAAATATATTTTATTTTTCCCACAAAAACAATGTACACAGTGTAGGCTACATCCCAACCAACAGAAAGTTGCACATACAGTGGTCTAAACAACAGAAGAATTTACTGTTTACAGGACAGTAAAAAAAACTGCCATTTGAGTGTAAAGCAGGAATTGTGCTTGTAGTTTAGCAGAACTGGTTCAGGGAGTTGGTGCATGAGTTACATGTTGTGGTCATTGTGTCTCAAGTACCAGTATTTGTGTGTAAACAATTGAGAAAACTGTAAAATGTAAAAATTTACCTATTTAGATTTTTTTATTTATTTAAACAAACAATAATGTGATGTTTAACATATGTATTCTCTCTGTTTGAACGACATTTTTAAATAGTGAATTAGGGGGGAAAACAGTTGTCCATTTCGTCTGAGGGGGCGTGGCCTCGCATGAATATTTAATAAAGTAGGCCTGGCCAACGAATACATGTAAAGTTATTATTTTAGGGGTTAGAGGCTAAAACTGTTTGTATTTCTGTTTTTATCTGTTTTGTGTAAAAATATGGTAGCCTATTTTATTTAAAATCAGTGTATCTTCACACTAAGAATGAATATCTAATTTATTATAAGAATTAGGTATAATAACTTATTCACATTCATCTTGCACACTAATAGCCAAAAAGCCATTATATATATATATATATATGTGGTGGGCATCGATTAAAAAAATTAACTAATTAATCACACTTTTTTCTGTAATTAATCGCGATTAATCGCAAGTTTTTAATATTTTACGTTTTTAATATTTTGATATTGTAATAATTTCAGTAAAGACAGCATATTTTAAATATGTGTTGTATTGTCATATTTTTATGAATGAAGGCCAGTATCACTGATACTAAAGTGTCTATGAAACATTAATGACGTTACATTACAGAATAACTGAAAGCTCCTAATTTCAACATTTATTAGGCTTTAAAAAAAACAACTTTTAATTTAAGTGAACTTAAAACAATCTTCACATAAACCCAAAATAATAAATGTTATATTTACCCATGGCCTTCCCTGTTATACATATACAGAAATGTAATTGTTATATTTCTTTACTGCATAAATAATAAATTAAATATAGATGAATCATCATTAAAGCTACAATTTTCTCTGTTCCCGTTGTTCTTTGATGAACATTAATGACGGACATCATCAGTGCTCCTGTCACTTTAAGAACAGCCGCGGATCTCACGCGCTGTCCCGCGCATCTCGAGATGATCATTTCCTCACAACTCTTTAAGTTCATTTAAGACGTTATTTAACTAATTTAAGACTCCTAATATGAGAATACTCAAAATCCCCTGTGTTATTGTTTGTTCAAGAGCAAAAGAGAACTCGATATGAGCAGGAAACTGAGCGAGTCTATCTATGCGTCGAGTGTGTGTGTGTGTGTCCTGATTAGCTGACATGAGACGCATCCACACAGACAGGACACTGACTGACACACACACACACACACACACACACACACACACACACACACACACACACACACACACACACACACACACACACACACACACACACACACACACACACACACACACACACACACACACACACACACAGGACATTGGCATACAGCGCATTTGGCATTTACATGAATAAGAGCGTGATGATCATGTAACGCTAAGCAAAAATGGATATAAAAACGGACGCTGCATTATTTGCGTTAAATATTTTAATTGCGTTAAGCTGAAAAAATTAATCGCCCGCGTTAACGCGTTAATTTGCCCAGCCCTAATATATATACATACTTAATCTGCTAGTATCTCTGAGCAAAGGTAGGTTTTACAATAAAAGAAAAAAAGCATTAAACTTTTAAACTTTAGAATTTCTAAAGTGTAGAACAACGTCATAAATCAAACAATAAAAATAGTTTTACAATTAACTATTGTTTATGGCAGATTAAAATGTAAATATATAAAAAAATATATATGTCTAATGAATAATTGCGATTAATCACATCCAAAATAAACAACTTTGTGTTTACATAGCCTGATATGTGTGTAATTATTATGTATATTTTTTTAATACACACATACATGTATGTATTTAAGAACATACTGTACATACTGTATATATATATTTATATCATTTATATTATATATAAATATTTTATATACATAACACATAACCCATTTTCTTAAATATATAGGCTACATGCATGTGTGTATTTATTTATACATAATAATTATACACAGTACACACACATATATTATGTTAACACAAACTTTTATTTTGGATGTGATTAATTGTTTGACAGTACTACTGTAATATATATTATACTATAACTGTCACGGTTTGGTCAATGAAGAAGAAGAGGAAGACGGTTAGCGTGCAAGTAATAAAATAACTTAATAAATCAAAACAAAGGCAGTATTTTAAACAGTAACATTGTGATCAAAACACAAACAACATCAGACCGGGATAAAAACACAAGATGAAAAACTGAATGAAAAATAGGTGTGATCTAATGAGTCATATCATGAATAAACATGGAAACGAACTACTGGAGGGAAAATGAGAACAAAGGAAAACTAACTAGAGAACTAAGGCAGGCAAAACAGAGGAAGAACACAATGAAAATGAAACCAAAACTGAGCATGACCTTTACAATAACCTTAAAGGGATAGTTCACCCAAAAAGGAAAATTACCCCATAATTTACTCACCCCCATTCTAAAAAATGTCCTGGCTAATGCAAGCTTTATAATGGCAGTGAATGGCAGCCCAAAATTTGAAGACCATAAAAGTGCGTCCATTCATTATAAAAGTAATCCACACGGCTCCGGTGGTTAATAAAGGCCTTCTGAAGTGGATATGGAAAATATCCATATTTAACACGTTATAAAGTAAAATATGGGATTATGTTTATAATGGATGGATGCACTTTTTTTTAACTCGTAAGCCTCCGTTCACAGCCATTATAAAGTGAGGAAGCGTCAGAATGTTTATTAATATAATTCTGATTATATTCGTCTGAAAGAAGAATGTCATAAACACTAGGATGGCCTGAGGGTGAGTAAATCATGGGCTAATTTTCATTTGGGTGAACTATCCCTTTAAGCTCAGCACATCAAAACAAATAATACTTCATATAAACCCTTATATATCGTCTCCAAATTGATGTTACTCCATTTTAAGGATTGAACCGACCATTGTAAGCGTGTTTTGCTTTGTTTATGCAGTGTATACAGTAGAGCAATGCCTGCAGGAGACCTGTAGAGACTGGCAAATGTTTTAGACTGGTTGGCTATATCATGTTGCATTCCTTCAGCAACTGTAGGCTGAATGAGAAGACCACCATAAAGACAGTCTGAGATCTGACCTAGTTAATGTAATAAAGACCCCTCATTACCAGTTCAACACCAGCCGCCAAGATGAGATATTTTAGTTAGCATGATGTTATGAGGGAATATTTGAGTTATTGTTATTATATAGTTCACACATTCTATCTAACGCTTTCCATGTTGTGTTTTTTGTTACATGAGAATAAACGCGCACACACACACATGATAATTTTAGTGTGCTATTTAAATGGCTCCTGTCTGCTCAAGTGTGTTCAGATACAGTTACATTCAGTGGCTGTATTAATCCACCAGGTGTTAAATCATGTCATCTATTAATCATCAAGAGGCAGTTCACACAGTTCTGAGCTCATTAGTTAGACACACCCGAATACAGCCGATATTCGCAGCCAATTTTTCTTAATTAATATAAGTGCGCTGCAAGTTCTCCTTCATGACCGGTCCGGACACTCCTTTTCAGTGTTTCTGTTAACATACAATATTAGGACTTTTCAAGCTGTCGCCCCTAATAGTGGTATAAGACATCTTGTTTATGCCAGCCAGTAACTGGGTTTATCAGGTGGCGTGAACAGAGTTCAGTATCTCACTGATAACTCTGAAACCCATCCTGAGTGCTTGACCATCTGTACAGAGTCATCCATCATTCACCCGTAGTCTTGATCAGGGGCTTTCCAGCTTGTCCTGTAAATTGATGTCAATGATAGTGAGAATTAGTGGTCAAGATAAGTTAAAGGGTTAGTTCACCCAAAAATAAAAATTATGTCATTAATTACTTACCCTCATGTCGTTGGACACCCGTCAGACCTCCGTTCATCTTCGGAAAACAAATGAAGATATTTTAGTTGAAATCTGATGGCTCTGAAAGGCCTCCATTGGCACAATGGCACGGTTCACTCTCAAGACCCTTAAAAAGTACTAAAGACGTCGTTACAAAGTCCATCTCACTACAGTGGTTCTACAATAACTTTATGAATCGGCGAGAATAGTTTTTGTGCGCAAAAAAACCCTAAATAACGACTTATATAGTGATGACGATTTCAAAACACGGCCTCATGAAGCTTCGAAGCGTTATGAATCAGTGAGTCGAATCATGATTCGGATCGCGTGTCAAACCGCCAAACTGCTGAAATTTGGCGATCCAAACCGCTGAATCGACTCACTGATTCATAACGCTTCGAAGCTTCATGAGGCCGTGTTTTGAAATCGTCATCACTATATAAGTGGTTATTTAGGGTTTTTTTGCGCACAAAAACTATTGTCGCCGATTCATAAAGTTATTGTAGAACCACTGTAGTGAGATGGACTTTGTAACGACGTCTTTAGTACCTTTTAAGGGTCTTGAGAGTGAACCGTGCATTGTGCCAATGGAGGCCTTTCAGAGCCATCAGATTTCAACTAAAATATCTTCATTTGTGTTCCGAATATGAACGGAGGTCTTACGGGTGTCGAACGACATGAGGGTAAGTAATTAATGACAGAATTTTCATTTTTGGGTGAACTAACCCTTTAAGGCCTCTCTGCGGGTCATATGAACTTTGGTTTTGGTGCGACTGTCATGAATTATCATTAGCCTTTCTTGCAGCCTTTGTAAGAATCTTCAAAAATATATACTGTATAAAAGGTAACTTAAACATGTAGTTCAAGTGGTAACATATGAATTAACCAGATAAAGTCAATTATTTATTTATTCATGTAAATAAATTGAGCTTTACTTTCATATTATATTTTATATATGCACCGATCAGGTATAACATTATGACCTAATATTGTGTCGGTGCCAAACAGCCCTGACCCGTCGAGGCATGGACTCCACTAGACCCCTGAAGGTGTGCTGTGGTATCTGGCACCAAGATGTTAGCAGCAGATCCTTTAAGTCCTGTAAGTTGCTTGGTGGGGCCTCCATGGATTGGACTTGTTTGTTCAGCACATCCCACAGATGCTCGACTGGATTGAGATCTGGGGAATTTGGAGGCCAAGTCAACACCTCAAACTCGATGTGCTACTCAAACCATTCCTGAACCATTTTTGCTTTGTTGCAGGGCAAATTATCTGCTGAAAGAGGAATACCATTTCCATGAAAGGGTGTACATGGTTTGCAGCAATGCTTAGGTAGGTGGTACATGTCAAAGTAACATCCACATGGATGGCAGGACCCAAGGTTTCCCAGCAGAACATTGCCCAAAGCATCACTGCCTCCGCCGGCTTGCCTTCTTCCCATAGTGCATCCTGATGCCATGTGTTCCCCAGGTAAGCAACACACACGGCAATCCACGTGATGTAAAAGAAAATATGATTCATCAGACCAGGCCACCTTCTTCCATTGCTCAGTGGTTCAGTTGTGATGCTCACGTGCCCAGTTTTGGCACTTTCGACGGGGGACAGGGGTCAGCATGGGCACCCTGACGGGTCTGCAGCTATGCAGCTCCATACGCAACAAACTGCGATGAATCTTCATTCTTTTTGATGTAATATTACATATTCATCCATTTAGTTAAAAATAGTTTGTAAAATATGAATAATTATTATTATAATAATAGTAATGAAACTGCCATGGCCCCCTGAAGAGCTGCTTGGCTGAATTTGAAATTACTATAAAGTAAAAATAAATAAAAAAATAAAGATTATATTATTTGGTAACACTTTATTCCAATGCTCAACTTTAGACTATAAGTAACTTCGCAACTATGTCAACTACCACTCATTAAAGTATTAGTATACTGGATAGCAGACTATTAGTAGACTGTAGGGTTAGTGTTAGTAGAATACGTTGACGTAGTTGCAAAGTTACTTATAGTCAGTAATGTCTGTTATGGGAGGATCAAAATAAAGTGTTAGCAGATATTAAGCAGACGGCCTACTAATACTCAAATTACTGCTAATTGACATGTAAGTTACTTACTCTCTTAAAAATAACCCAAGTTGGGTTGAAAATGGACTAACCCAGCAATTGGGTTGTTTTAAGCAAACATTTAACTCAACCACTGGGTTAAAACAACCCAAACGCTGGGTTAAAACAACTCAATTGCTGGGTTAGTCCATTTTCAACCCAACTTGGGTTATTTTTAACCAAGCATTTTTTAGAGTGTACAGTTGGTAGAATGTTTAAAATAGGACCATGAAGTGTTACTTATGCTATTTAGCAAAATATAACTCGCAATCAATCAATAAGCGAACAAATAGTATTTTGTTTTTCCATAGAAACCAAGGGCTAATGTTTGTAGTTGGCTACTAAATTATTCGATTTATTAGGAGTGGCCAGCAGTCACCCTAACAACCCGGTTTAAATTTGGCCCAGCCTATTGCCCCGTCTGTCAGTGGTCCTCTTCATAACTATGCAAGTTTTGAGCATTCGACTCATGGCACATTAGCCTTCCTGCCAGAATGCAGCGGTTGTCTGGAGAACTATATTAAGTCCGACTTGCAACTGAGACTTTGTTTGCACAGAAATTCTATTCTATGAGTATCCATAAAGAGCAAATGCTTTCTGCCACTGAATGTGTCTGCGATAGTAAAGTCAACCGACTTCAGTGTCACATTTCACAACTTTTTAGTAGCTGAGAGACGGGGCGCCCACTGGACGAATATCTGGAGGTCTTTAAAAGAAATTTACAGCATTAAAGGGTTAACTGGAAAATGATCAATCAAAAAGTGTCTTAATGCATACATCAGGTGTCACATAAATCCCTGGAAGGCACTTTTAGCTCCTACTTAAACAGCTAGCACTTTTAAAATGTCTATCATATTGCTGTTGCCTTAAGCATTAGCCTGTTAAATCTGTAGCATTCAAAATCACATTGGTGATAATCTTCTTCAAAACTTAAATAGATATGACGCGCCAAGTGTCTGTTCTGCCTAGGCACGCAAGACCTGTGGGTGTTCTTACAGAGAGACGGAAAGATAAAGTGAGCTGTCATCAAAATACAACGTGATGGCAGGAATGCTTCATCCTGATTCTCAGACATTATCACACTCACACAAACCTTTTGACCTTTTCATTAAGACGTTATTTAGTATGTTTATTAAGCTGTTTTACTTGTGGGCTTGTCCCAAAATGTATGTGAATTCAGGTGGAGAGGCAGTATTCCAGAGGCAGCGAAGGCTGGCCCGTGTGGTCCGATCAAACAGACGAGCTACTGTAGCTCAAATTAAGAAGTTAATGCTGGTTCTGATAGAAGGTGACACAGTGCATCGCAGTTTTTTTGCGAATTGGGGCTGCATAGCCGCAGTCCAGTCAGGGTGCCCATGCTGACCCCTGTCCACTGCCGAAAGCGCCAACAGTGGGCACGTGAGCATCAGAACTGGATCATGGAGCAATGGAAGAAGGTGGCCTGGTCTGATGATATACACCCTTTCATTGAATTTCAGGAATGGTTTGAAGAGCACAACATTGAGTTTGAGGTGTTGACTTGGCCTTTATTTCCCCAGATCTCAATCCAGTCGAGCATCTGTGGGATGTGCTGAACAAACAAGTCCGATCCATGGAGGCCCCACCTCGCAACTTACAGGACTTAAAGGATCTGCTGCTAACATCTTGGTGCCAGATACCACAGCACACCTTCAGGGGTCTAGTGGAGTCCATGCCTCGACGGGTCAGGGCTGTTTTGGCAGCAAAAGAGGGACCAACACAATATTAGGACGGTGGTCATGATGTTATGCCTGATTGGTGTAGTTGAAATCACTTTCAGAACTGATTTTTCCCATTAAATGAACAACAAAAACATTGATAGCCACAATGCTTCTAGAGCTCGAGCGTTTAAAGGGACAGACGACAAACCTGCAGCACACAATCAGAATAAAAAGAACAATATTGTGCGCTGATGTGTATGTTAAAATTATAGTTATCTTTATATTCTGCGTACACACGAAATCACTGAAACCGACTCAAAGCGATGTAGTATACATGCCAGACCAGTATGTGGCGCTGTAATTCTGCCACAGAAATACACTAAAAATGGTGACGTGTTTGGAGGCCGCATTTAAAGGAGCCTTCGAATTGGGACAGCCTTCGTTGCGCCGTGGTGACGCAATTGGCCTTCTAATGCAGCCTTTGAAGGATGCGACCTCTGAATTGGGACGAGTGTTTTAGGGTGCTATATGGAACAGGGCCTATGTCACAGTTCAGTACTACCACACTGTAAAAGTCTCAAGCAGAACTATATTAATATGGATTGAGTTAAAGCAGATAGTTCCCAGCATGCTTTCCGACTGTTAAACACAAGTAGGAGAATATATTGGATTCACCAATATAAAAACTCTTTATCATTGAAGCATATTTTATTAGATTGTAGTTTTAACCCTGTGAGAAACATTAACTCTTTTGAAGAAATTTTTAACAAAGTTAAAGCAAATATAGTTTTAGAGTTTTAGCTTAAAGGGTTAGTTCACCCAAAAATGAAAATTCTGTCGTTAATTACTCACCCTCATGTCATTGGACACCCGTCAGACCTCCGTTCATCTTCAGAACACAAATGAAGATATTTGAGTTGAAATCTGATGGCTCTGAAAGGCCTCCATTGGCACAATGCACGGTTCACTCTCAAGACCCTTAAAAGGTGCTAAAGACGTCGTTACAAAGTCCATCTCACTACAGTAGTTCTACAATAACTTTATGAATCGGCGAGAATAGTTTTTGTGCGCAAAAAAGCCTAAATAACGACTTACATAGTGATGACAATTTCAAAACAAGGCATCATGAAGCTTCGAAGCGTTATGAATCAGTGAGTCACTGTACATAATTGTATTTTTAATTTAATTTCAGCACTTTTCTGATTCTTGATGTCTGTGCATTTGCTGCAGAGCTCCTGTGGTTGAGCCTTGCTCAAGGACACACTGGTGGTGACGGCTGCGGAGATCCAACCTGAAACCTTCTGCTTATCAGTTCAGTGCTTTAGCCCACTACACCACAAAAGTCATAAAGCTACAATACAAATAGCATGTAATTGTAAAAATATTAAATCAAATATGGCAAGAAATGGGATGCTGACAACATGAATTGTAAAATGTTTTCAGTAGTCATGCTGATGGAGAGCAGACAGACGGATGTTTGGAGCAGACATCAGCAGTCAGATTGTCCCGCACATGTTCTCTCACTCTTGCTTCAGGGTTGTGGGGTACAGGAGGGACGGCTGGGACAGGTGAAGGTGTTCACGGTGGTCAACCGCTTCATCAATATAAAGCCGCAGAATTGGCACAGCTGTGTTGAGATGGCAGCAGATGTGGAGTTCACCGCCTGTAAATGCGTGATGGTTTGTTAGAACAATACGTTTGAATAAACCTTTGTTTCATGTGTTGGTGACTTATTCATTTGTGATGTTTACTTTTATTCATTCTTTTACTCATTAATTCATGTTTCCTATTGTTGTCAGTAAATAAAATATTTTATTAACTCATGCATTTATGCATTGCTTGACTGAAAATTGGTATTCACATCGGCTGCATTTGTTTAGTGTGAATTCATGCATCGCTATGTCATATGACAAGTTGCAATTTGCTTGTTTTACTAAAACAATATAATTTTCAGTAAAAAAGAAAAAGTATACATAATTAAGTATTGGTCAGCATTTGTCATTATTATTGTAAGTGTTTTAGTGGGCTGGCAATGCAATTAATTCTGGGGTAATCTTCATTTTGAATAGTGATACTTACATTTTTTGAGTATAAAATCAACAGTTTTCTCCAAAGGTGAGATCCTCGAGCAGCTGAAAGACGTCTCTGTGCAGACACTGAGGGAAACCGCACAGGTCGGGCTGTGGAGTTACTGATGCTTTGAGCTCTCACTGCACCTGTCACTCATATCTTTTATTTTATAATTACATGGTTGTATCTTTAACAATCATAATGATAAAACAAATATCATGGGTTTGCATATATACAAAGAAAAAACAATAACAAAGTTAGATATCTTTGAATAATTCATCATAATGCAATAAAAATGTTTTTTCATAAGCTTGAGGGATGAAACAGGAGTTAAATTTAAAAAGAAAAAGGAAAATATAAAGGAGATTTAGGTCAATTTTGCTTGTGGATGAATTGTTTGGCATATAAAATAAAGAAATTACAAAATATTAAAGAGATCACGATTTTGGGTTTTGGTAAGGATAAAACTGGGTCAGATTAGTAGGGTTAATATCACAAAATAAATGGGCAGCTGTTTCTTCAACAATAACACAAAATTAGCAAGTTTAATCAATATTAAGATATTTATAGATCGATGAATTAAACCTGTCACTCGTCTTTCAAGTTGTTGCGCTTGTGATAACGTTGTAGGTCACATGATAACGTCAACAAGGCGCATAAAGTGCGGATCGCATTCATACTTAACGAGATCAGGCAATATAGTACCTACTCTTTTAGAGCTCGTTAAATAAGTACTTATTGAAAATGAGTACCTACTCAATGAGTATGCGGTTTCGAACGCAGCCCTAGTCTAGTGCACCGAACCAGAGAAAACCAGAGAGCATCAATGCTCACTATAGGTGTCCAAAATTGTGTACTTATACACTATCCTATGCCAAAAAGAAGCAGTTTAAATTCCACTTAAATAAGCAAAAAATGTGTGGAATGTTGGACACATTAATATGTAGGCTATACATATCATAGATGCCACATTCAACCACTCAAGAAACCAGAAACCTTGAGTTTTTTTAAACTCATCCGTTTAAATTATATTAAGCCTTAAAGTTCTGCATAATAAAGGGCGTGGCCACTTTGAGTGACAGGTGGATTGCCGCTGCTGTCACTACTAGCTGCCAAGATGGTGATGGCCAGCTCCGCCCACTTTGGGTTTCAAAAATGCTCTTCAGAAACCTACGGGTGACGTCCTGGACACTACGTCCATTGTTAGTCTATGGTTTTGCAGTGCATTAAAGGGGCTGCGTGTAGAATTAGCGACACCAGTGGCCATTAGGAGAACTGCAGCCAGAAACGTTGTGCTTGCGCTTGTACTCGCTCACATGTAACATACAAGAGACTGAAGGAGAGCCCCTTTTTCGTTCTTTGCTTAGAAGTAAAATGAAGATGGAAATACCTTTGCAGTTATAACGAACATCCTGATGCAGTCCACACTGCTGAGAGTGACGTTTAGATGAATGTGTAAATATGTGCTGCACGTTTTCCTCGATAACAATAACAAAATAAACCCTAATAAAAAATTTGAGCGGTGAGAAAACTGCAGTTAAGAAAGCATCTGATCATAGCGATGTGGATATGTTTGCACAAGCTCCACAATTCACCGGCATCATGTGGACAGATGAGGCAATTACAATGACACTGTTATGATAGTTTGATTTATAAAGTATATTTTAGAATATATAGACTATAGATACTGAGATAGTGAGACTACAGTCTGAATTAATTCCTTTTCTTTGTATGACTCGTTGACATTACAGTACAGAATAGCTCTTTGGGCAATCAACATTATCCTAAACAAAAGCATTCGTTTCATGTGTCATGGGAACGCGTGTAAACGTCACATCTTTTTTATTTTCCCGGTAAAAAAGTCCAGAGTCCTTCACAACTCAATGTTTATTTTGTCATTAAAGTTACATATAACCGGTTCCTGACTCCTCTTAATATTTGCCGGTTCCCGCCTCCTTTTTCCCTAATCAACAAACCTCAATAGGTAACTTTGGTATGTTTAAATGACAACAATGTACTAGTTTTCACAAAGATAACAGTTTCGTTTTCAAAAACGTTCACTTCGAAATCCTTTTTCAAAAGTTTGCATTTTCAGGTGTAAATGAACAGCCCAAACATACAGTTTTCCGTGTTTAGTTCCCCCTTCAGACAATGAATCATTCAGCTGATTAGTTATAAATTATATTTATAAGGAAATGTCATTTTATTAGTGATTAAATCTTTCAGCTGACTACATATGACATCATTGCAATATATTTTATGGCCTTTAGAGATTGTAAGATTTTTTTGTAACATTTTTAATTATTGAAAAAAAAAAACATTACAAAATAATGGCAACATTTTCCTTCTTTTGTGATATATCTGCTTCCGTTCTATCCATTAAAATTAGTATATGCCATGGCAGGGCTCTAGTAGATAAATAATATAAATGAATACCATATTTTGCAATTTGTTTAAATAATATTTTTAATTCATGTAACACTATACATTAAAGCTGCATGCACAGTATCTAAAGCAGCTTGATCACCCGGTAAGATTATATCAAACATATATGCATTAATTGTTTAATTTGTTAGCAGTCTGTTACTTTTGAACATTTGTGGACATTATCCATCAGACAGATGTTACAGGTAGTGTCCCCACGTTACCACTAGAGGGCAGTCGGTGTTAAGGACATTCCTTAAAATACCTTGATTGTTTCCCTGTAGTATACAACTGTAAAGATGGTCCTGAATGACTGCCATTTTGGCATACTTTGGTCATCAATTTTTCCCACAAAATTGTATGTTACTGTAAATTTACTGCTGCAAATATTCTGAATATTATACATGTTGTCACAGCTAGTTTATGAATATTTAATTTGTGAATCGTGAGCTGGAATTTACCAAACATTTTATTTTATTTATTTGTTTTGTGGCCTTGAGCATGACATGCAACCACAGGTTGTTCTCATTTGGGTGGATCCTGCCATTAGCAGGCTGTAAGTCACTTTCTGATGAAAAAAATAAAAAAAGATAAATAGCAAGCACTTATATATAGTCAAAAGTTCACAATACAATTTCTTCATGTTTTCAACATAATTTGCTTATGCTCACCAAGGCTCAAAAAACTTGAGCTTGATCAAAAATACTGTAAAATTTGTATTATTATGAATTCAAATTATCCTTGCTAAATAAGATTTTTAATGTAAAACTAATATTTTCAACATTGATAGTAATAAGAAATGTTTCTTGAGCATCAAAACCAGCATATTAGAATGATTTCTGAAGGATCATGTGACACTGAAGAATGATGCTGAACATTCAGCTCTGATCACAGGAATAAATTGCATTTTAAAATGTACTAACAGTTATTTTAAGTTGTTATAATATTCCACAATATGACTTTTACTGTATTTTGAAGTACATTATGAAGATTTAAAAAATCATAACATCCAAACTTTTCACCGAAAGTATACACACACACACACACACACACACACACACACACACACACACACACACACACACACACACACACACACACACACACACACACACACACACACACACACACACACACACACACACACACACACACACACACACACACACACACACACACACACACACACACACACACACACACACACACACACACACACACACACACATATGGCATAGATTAAACAAGGTGAATGATCAATATTCTCTCTTTTTCGGACCGTTCTCTGTAAACCCCACTCTAAAAAAAAAAAGGTTCTATATTGCACCAAAAATGGTTCTTGGCTCGTAATCATAGGGGAACCTTTTTTAGTGCTATATAGCACCAATTTTGGTGCTTCAGTGGTTCTTCAGCGGTTCTTCAGTGGTTCTTCAGCGGTTCTTCAGAGGTTCTTCAGCGGTTCTTCAGAGGTTCTTCACCGGTTCTTTGACTAAGGTGCTATATAGCACCTCTGAAGAACCGCTGAAGAACCACTGAAGCACCAAAATTGGTGCTATATAGCACTAAAAAAGGTTCCCCTATGATTACGAGCCTTTTTTTTTAGAGTGTAGAGATAGTTGTGTGTTAAAATCAGCAGTTTCTGAAATCCTCAGAGCAGCCCGACTGGCACCAACAACCATGCCAAAGTAACTTAAATCCCCTTTCTTCCCTATTCTGATGCTCAGTTTGAACTTCAGCAGATCATATTGACCTTGGCTGTGTCCGAAATCACCCCCTATACCCTCACTCACTATTTCGTATCCACTAATATACTCCACTTGAGTGAGTGAATGAAAACGTGTGAGCAAATTCAGACACTGAGTGCACCGGAAGGACTGTCTCTTTTGCATGGTTTGTGCTTGCCGTTTAATAATCATTTGAAACTTAGCAAACTGGCAGCTCCAGTATGAAAAGATTTATCTTAAACTCTGTCATGGAAACTGAGTATAAACCTGTATCGTATTACGCTGTAGCCACATTGGACCAGCGGTTTGGAAAATGGATGGATGGATGATTCAGCTGCGGGCGGCATCTTCTGGTTAGATGTGGGAATTCATTTGGCGCGTGACTCTCGTGGTGCACTATGGGTATTTTCTAGCCGTTGAACGTATATTGGTTGTACACTTGTTGTTGCGGTGCATTGTGGGATTGAATGAGTGTACACGATAATGTCCACTATGGTTTCAGACACCACTACAAATGACTGTCCCCTTATATACTGCCCTTGTTAAGGCTATAGGGGGCGATTTCGGACACAGCCCATGTCTACATGCCTAATGCTGCGTTCACACCAAACGTGAATAGAGCATCAAAATCGTGTCTAGTTGGACGCTTGAACATTTTGAATCCATTCCCGTGTCCGCGGCGAATTGGACGCGCATATAAGCGTTTGAAGAGAAATAGACGCGCGTTCAAGGCGCTTCAGGAGAAATATGTCATAAAACACCACTCTGCCTCTTTTCATTTTCATTAAAAAATATATTAAACATTAATAGCCACACAAATGTGGTCCAGGCAACTCCTACATTATCTTCACTGCATGTATATTTAAATATCCTAAAAAAATTAAGTTATGAAACTTCTCTTTGCCCTCAGTCAAAAACGATTTGGCAGACAACAAATTATAGATTCATGACACCAAAGATCGCCCGTTAGATCTACACAAGACAAATTCTATCTCATGTTTAACCACTAAAGGACATCAGAGTCAGCGGCAAACGTCAGAAGGACAAGCCAAGGAAAGGCTGCCCTCGCCGGGGTTAATGAGCGCTGAGCGCCTGGTGATCGCCTGGATCTAACAACTCCAAAAACACAAGATTCTTTTATTAAATAGGCGCTCTCTTTATAAATAAACCACAGATTTGAGCTTTAAAACAACTACATTCTCATCTAAAAAAGTCTTAAAAGTACATTTTGTGACACAATAGTAGTATCTTTAAATTATGCAGGGTTTCTCATCACGGCACTTTACCACGTGACAGCAGCAAGCAGGCTCCTGATTGGTTAACGCGGCGCGAATTGACACCAAATTATGTTTGATTAACAAAGTTCGGGAGGAGCACGTTCAAATGATCTATCCAATCATAATGTCATTCAAACCAGCTGTCAGCAATCAGTAATCAACACATCTACCCAATCAGCACAAGTGGAGGATCATATAAACACCCAGGCTGCGTTCGAAACCGCATACTCATTGAGTAGGTACTCATTTTCAATAAGTACTTATTTAACGAGCTCTAAAAGAGAAGGTACTATATTGCCTGATCTCGTTAAGTATGAATGCGATCCGCACTTTATGCGCCTTGTTGACGTTATCATGTGACCTACGACGTTATCACAAGCACAACAACTTGAAAGACGAGTGACAGGTTTAATTAATCGATCTATAAATATCTTAATATTGATTAAACTTGCTAATTTTGTGGTCTTGTTGAAGAAACAGCTGCCCATTTATTTTGTGATATTAACCCTACTAATCTGACCCAGTTTTATCCTTACCAAAACCCAAAATTGTGATCTCTTGAATATGTTGTTCATTTCTTTATTTTATATGCAAAAAATTTCATCCACAAGCAAAATTGGCCTAAATCTCCTTTATATTGTCCTTTTTCTTGTTAAATTTAACTCGTGTTTCATCCCTCAAGCTTATGAAAAAAACATTTTTATTGCATTATGATGAATTATTCAAAGATATCTAACTTTGTTATTGTTTTTTCTTTGTATATATGCAAACACATGATATTTGTTTTGTTTTATCATTATGATTGTTAAAGATACAACCATGTAATTATAAAATAAAAGATATGAGTGACAGGTGCAGTGAGAGCTCAAAGCATCAGTAACTCCACAGCCCGACCTGTGCGGTTTCCCTCAGTGTCTGCACAGAGACGTCTTTCAGCTGCTCGAGGATCTCACCATTGGAGAAAACTGTTGATTTTATACTTGAAAAATGTAAGTATCACTATTCAAAATGAAGATTACCCCAGAATGAATTGCATTGCTAGCCCACTAAAACACTTACAATAATAATGACAAATGCTGACCAATACTTAATTATATTATTATTATTATTTTTTACCTTAAATTATATTGTTTTAGTAAAACAAGCAAAATGCAATTTGTTGTCATATGACATACACTCTAAAAAAAAGGCTCGTAATCATAGGGGAACCTTTTTTAGTGCTATATAGCACCAATTTTTGTGCTTCAGTGGTTCTTCGGCGGTTCTTCAGAGGTGCTATATAGCACCTTAGTCAAAGAACCGGTGAAGAACCTCTGAAGAACTGCTGAAGAACCACTGAAGCACCAAAATTGGTGCTATATAGCACTAAAAAAGGTTCCCCTATGATTACGAGCCAAGAACCATTTTTGGTGCCATATAAAACCTTTTTTTTTTTAGAGTGTAGCAATGCATGAATACACACTAGAAAAAATGCAGCCAATATGAATACATATCAATGTATAAATGCATGAGTTAATACAATATTTTATTTACTGACAACAATACACTCTAAAAAAAAAGGCTCGTAATCATAGGGGAACCTTTTTTAGTGCTATATAGCACCAATTTTGGTGCTTCAGTGGTTCTTCAGCGGTTCTTCAGCGGTGCTATATAGCACCTTAGTCAAAGAACCGGTGAAGAACCTCTGAAGAACCGCTGAAGAACCTCTGAAGAACCACTGAAGAACCTCTGAAGAACCACTGAAGAACCTCTGAAGAACCGCTGAAGAACCACTGAAGCACCAAAATTGGTGCTATATAGCACTAAAAAAGGTTCCCCTATGATTACGAGCCAAGAACCATTTTTGGTGCCATATAGAACCTTTTTTTTTTTTTAGAGTGTAGGAAACATGAATTAATGAGTAAAAGAATGAATAAAAGTAAACATCACAAATGAATAAGTCACCAACACATGAAACAAAGGTTTATTCAAACGCATTGTTCTAACAAACCATCACGCATTTACAGGCGGTGAGCCCCACATCTGCTGCCATCTCAACACAGCTGTGCCAATTCTGTGGCTTTATGTTGATGAAGCGGTTGACCACCGTGAACACCTTCACCTGTCCCAGCCGTCCATCATGTCCCTCCTGAACCCCACAACCCTGAAGCAAGAGTGAGACAATCTGACTGCTGATGTGTCTGCTCCAAACATCTGTGTGCCTGCTCTCCATCAGCATGACTACTTAAAACGTTTTACAATTCATTGTCAGCATCCCATTACTTGCCATATTTGTATGTAATATTTTTACAAATGCATGCTATTTGTATTGTAGCTTTATCACTTTTGTGGTGTAGTGGGCTAAAACTGAACTGACAAGCAGAAGGTTTCAGGTTGGATCTCCGCAGCCGTCACCACCAGTGTGTCCTTGAGCAAGGCTCAACCACAGAAGCTCTGCAGCAAATGCACAGACATCAAGAATCAGAAAAGTGCTGGAAGGGGTACAGCAACGGTCGGAAGTGAGGCAAAATCTCACGATAAAATAACAATAAATAACGCCTACACCTAACCCCCGACCCTAAACCTATAGCCTTACAATGATGTAAAAACAGTAATTAAATGACGCAATATCGTTGTGCGCATGCCCAGTGGCCGTAGCTGTATCCCTTCTAGTCTTTACCATGCGGGACGTGGTGTGATGACATCACTGTTTCACAAAATATATACGGATTGGCTGTACACACGAAAACGGAAGGGTGTCGGTTTCAGATGTATCCACTCTGGGACCCGGTTTCAAAAAATACCAGTTTCAGGCTCCTAAAACGCTGGATCCGTCTGGACGAGACGCTGATACGATACAACATTTTTAGGTATACAGCTAAACGCGTCTCTGTGTGGACGGGGCCTTAATGCTTTGAGTTACTTGCTGCCATGTGATTGGCTGATTAGATATTTGGGTTAACGAGCAGCTGAACAGCTATAGTGGCCGCCTGGCCGGTGATGGGGCACCGTTTTATGAAGGATGTCTGATTTAATGCATGTTAGTAATCATTTTTGCAGTTGAACAGTGGCCAGTGAGTTTATAAATATACAGCATATATTGAGCGCAGCTATGAGGATATTTGCATAATTCCTCCAACTAACCGGCCACGTCTTTATTACCGCAGTCTATGGTCTCTTTTTTCAGAGGTACTTATACTGAATTTGCCACAGTCAGCAACAAGACCTGATGTAACTCACTTGCAGGCCAGAAAGTTCTGCAGTCGTTGGGCACACTGGCTCTTTCTCTGAGTGACAGGGACATTGGCTCAGTGCAGGTTTGTGCTGCATAGCGCAGGTGTGGAGGAGAGAGTCTACTGACTTTCCTCTTCCAAACTTCTTTGTCTAGAAACATTTGCTTTGTGGGAGACTGTCATTATAAAGGAATTCATTTGTTTAAGGTCAAAAGTGTTTGCAGATCTTATTCGGGGGCTTGCAGTTGCCCCCACAAATCCCTTGTCACACACGCTAGCCACTGAGAGAATCAACAATCGACTGTTTGAAGACATAAGTCATTCTTGTCATAGTTGTAATTAGTTCTTGTCAAAACATTTGGTGGAGAAATGTACCGTGGCATAGACAGTGCAACTGTAAAAGCCTGCGTGCATAGATTAGATTGGACACCTTTCATAAAAACAAGTCTTAAGGTGCTATTAGATAATCTAATAGTCCAACACTAATTTTAAATAAATGAGCAAACAGACCGGTTTAAAAAAGCCCGTGTGGCTTCGAGCTCTCAGACTCATCTTCTAGACCCAATTAGACTGAGAACATATTTCCTGGCCCAATAACCATTCACTGACATTCATTTGTTTACCAGACTCTTAAATGTCTGTTTTCTGGAGCACTTTGCAATTACGCATGGCTATTTTTATTGCTACTGCAATTCATTACATTTACAATGTATAACATGATCTGTTAGAGACGAAATTTGACTCGAAATGCCCAATGGGTGTAACTTCATATCATTCAGATAACAAGTGGAACTATATGATATAAAGATGCTTTGTATTCATGGACACGACTTTCTTCTGTGATGGCCAGAGGAACTTATCCTTTCACCAGTGATTAATAGAAGCCCCAGAGAGAAGGTTGAAATACAGTATATCAGTGGTATGAACATATCTCTAGTTCAAAGTATCTTTAGTGAGCTGTGCTACACAATCGAAGGACTATTATACGTGTTTTAATTATGGAAATCGCTATCTGTGTTCCTGAGTAATATCATAATGACAGTACTTTCTATACCTCACTACCGGGGTTTTAAATCAAAATAAACCAAATAACTTAACAAATAATAACTAAAGAGATATGAGTGTCTGTTAAATGTTTTAGTGTTTTTGAAAGAAGATGCTCATTAAGAATACATGTAAAAATAGAGTTAAACAGTAATATTACAATTTGAAATAACTGTTTCCTATTTGAATATCCCTCATCCTTCCCCCACACTTTGTAACATATCCTTCACTTTTTAATGTACAAAGCTGCAGTCCGTAACTTTTTTTTGGTTAAAAGTACACAACAAGCCGGTATTCAAAACGATCTCCTTACCTTAGCCCTATTCACAACAAGCTTGTAATAATGTGTTATAATTAGAGTGGTATGGTGGATTTCCGCGGGAAATTCAACCATGTCTTTGCGTCATTATGTCACGTCTGTATACATAAAGAAGGAGTCCGGCTAGTAGTGAGGAGCGGACCACATGTTCTTCAGCGGATCATTTATAGCCTTCTCACAGCAGCTGGAGTGATTAAATTTATCATTTTGATGGTGGATTGTAATCCAGAAAGGCCCGAATGACATCATCAGTGACAACTGGAGATTCACCCGTAGTCAAAAGCAAAAAAATTACACTGTAGGGAATCAGGTGACACGAATACACAAATACACGTAGTCATGCAATGCTGATGTTGCTAACATTAACAATTTGAGAACGAAGT
Organism: Gobio gobio; assembly: GCF_949357685.1. Taxonomy (NCBI): domain Eukaryota; kingdom Metazoa; phylum Chordata; class Actinopteri; order Cypriniformes; family Gobionidae; genus Gobio; species Gobio gobio. Next base: position 60,311,884 of record NC_137098.1, read on the forward strand.
ATAACAATATTAATAAATTGCACGGTTTGATGTTATATGAGCGATCGGTAGATTTAATCACCGTTGGTAGCGCGATTTATTGTAGGGGAGAGCGGGGCACAACCTAACGCTTTTTGACTTTCTCAGTTTGTGTAAATCCACTTGGGGTTCAGAGTATGTATTTTTTCCCACATTAAAGGGTTAGTTCACCCAAAAATGAAAATTCTGTCATTAATGACTTCGCCTCATGTCGTTGGACACGCGTCAGACCTCCGTTCATCTTCGGAACACAAATGAAGATATTTTAGTTGAAATCTGATGGCTCTGAAAGGCCTCCATTGGCACAATGCACGGTTCACTCTCAAGACCCATAAAAGGTACTAAAGACGTCGTTACAAAGTCCATCTCACTACAGTGGTTCTAAAATAACTTTATAAAGTGACGAGAATAGTTTTTGTGCGCAAAAAAACCCTAAATAACGACTTATATCATGATGACCGATTTCAAAACAAGGCATCATGAAGCTTCGAAGCGTTATGAATCAGTGAGTCGATTCAGCGGTTCGGATCGCCAAAGTCACGTGATTTCAGCAGTTTGGTGGTTTGACACGCGATCCGAATCATGATTCGACTCACTGATTCATAACGCTTCGAAGCTTCATGATGCATTATTTTGAAATCGTCATCACTATATAAGTCGTTATTTAGGTTTTTTTTGCGCACAAAAACTATTCTCGTCGCATTATAAAGTTATTGTAGAACCACTGTAGTGAGATGGACTTTGTAACGACGTCTTTAGTACCTTTTATGGGTCTTGAGAGTGAACCGTGCATTGTGCCAATGGAGGCCTTTCAGAGCCATCAGATTTAAACTAAAATATCTTCATTTGTGTTCCGAAGATGAACGGAGGTCTGACGGGTGTCGAACGACATGAGGGTGAGTAATTAATGAAAGAATTTTCATTTTTGGGCGAACTAACCCTTTAATTGCACACATGTCTAATACATATATGTGGTTTTGTTTCATTAATACACTGTATACTTTTTTCTTGATTTACCCCGAAAGAATGGAAGTGAAATGTGACAACATGCCCCGTCGGTGGGGTACATTGTAACATGTGAGGGGCACAATGTAACATGACCAAATGACAGCTTCAAATGTTACCTGATATAATAAAAAAAATATACCTGACAAACTAAAATATTTTGTCAACAAAATACAATTATTAACTTTTTTAAATAAAATAATGCTATTTTTTAATCATTAAAAATATAAGCATTTTTGAGTTTGACTACAAACACATCGCTAAATACAGCTATACAGCATAGTTCAAACCATAATGATAATGCATCATTTCTGAACATTAACTCTCAGATATTATTCACCCTTTTCTCATGGTTTCTCAAAAGTATTCATAAAAGTATAGAATATAATGGCATATTTCTAATAGGGGTTTATTGTAACGCAGTGTTACAACGCACCCCACCTGCACAACTGGGATTTAAATCGTGGCTTGTCTCTTCTGCTGGTTAGATCAGCATTAAAGAACCATCTCAACTGTTAAAGGGGTGGTAAAACACATTGTTTTGAAGGCTTGATTGTGTTTGTGGGGTGCACTGTAACGTGTTAATGCTTCGTTTTTTTAAAAAAATCATTATTTTTCATATATTTGACATTTATTCTACACTGCTCTGTCCCTCCTTGTAAAACGGTCTGATGCTTTCCGGGTTGTATGAAGCCAGTCCCTCAAAAATACGCAATGGGCTCAGATTGGTTAGCTGGCCCAGTGTGTTGTGATTCGCTAACAGCAGTGTATGTTTGTCGGAAACGTCACGCCCCTTACCTTACCGGTAGACTGTGCTTTTGTCAGTATTAGAAACGATGGCGTCAATAAAACCACACCAATCTGAGCCCGAATCAGACCCAGAACATTTTAGTGAAGATGATCGAGCAGAACCTGTTCATTCCTCAAGAGTAAAGACTGCGGATCTATAGTGATCGCTACTGAATGGCACTTTAACTTTTGTATTTTTAGAACGATTATAGCCAAATATCTGTCGCAAGAACTATTAACCCAAAACACTAAACACTGGCTTTACTAGTAGCCAAATCACACACAGAACCATGTTTAGCATGCCTGTAGATACATAATACATAAAAGCTCTAATCAAAGAATAATTTACACTAATGCCAGGTTCGCTGTTGAGATTTTAACGTTAGTGTTTGTAACAATAGGTGTTCGTCGGATAACGTTAAGTATGAATAAGCATTTAACAGACTGGTTTGCAGTACAGTGCTGTCATCTGTTTACTTCCTTGCTACAACCCATTACAGGAAAACACATCGATGAAAAATAAATCAGACTTACAAGTTGTGGCCCGTAAACAGCTTCTGTTTGTAAATCCAGCTTTCAGGTCAAGCCGTTGTGCATATCCTGTATTGAACTCGCGAACATTGTGAAAGTTTTCCTCCGTGAGATGTGCTGCGGGAGGGAGCCCCGCGTGCGCCGTGCATTCACACACTGGCAGTGTTTGTCTTATGCAGCTGACGTTGTGCAAATCCGGTGTTGAACTCGCAAACATTGTGAAAGTTTCCCTCCGTGAGATGTGCTGCGGGAGCCCCGCACGTGCCTGTTCCCTTCTGTCTCATACACACGTGCATATAACATGTTGTATGTTAAACGCTCTGCAACGCACCCCTGTCCCTATGAAGGCTGAACAAAGCAAGTACCCCAGACCTGCAATCCGGATGAAAATAACAGCGTTTCCTCGGCATCGCGGCAACAACACTCCAGCCTAACTATACCACAACAGCGCCGCGATACAAAATGGCCTCACCCTCCCTTATTTAATATTCTCGGAGGAGGGGTTTATGTAAATATTGAGCCTGGTGATGTCACCAACCCTGGAGGAATGTGTGTAGTCGCCTGCTGGCCGTTTGCTGTAGTTCTTAGAAATGGATTTCTTTAAAAGCAAATATCTCCCTTTGCTTTAAACTTTGAACGTTGTAACTTTGCAGATGTTGTTTATGCTCAAGCAGCAACATTACACGCTAGCTTAAGTTAGAATAGTGAAATCGTGGTTTACCACCCCTTTAAATAACAGATATAAGATTCAAATAATATCGGATTTGTCTTATTTAATAAACACAAAAAACAGAGATGAAAACTAAACTTAAGTTAGAAATGTACTTTTGCTATGGTTAAATACATGTCAGTAATATCTTCCAGAGATTTTTTAATTTTGGCGCTATTTTTTCTCTTAATAATGTTGATATAGCAACTAGTAAATACATTAAGTTTCGTCATTCTGGCATGTGTGGAAAGGGTTAAAACATGCGTGTTACAACTAACCCCGCGTTACGTTGTGCCCCGCGCTCCCCTAATGTTTTGTTCCCAAAAGTGTCAGACGTTACTCAGTTGTTCAGATGACATTTTCCACATTCTTATTTAGGCTATAGGCTACTCCAAGATGTAGAATCTGTGATTCTGAAGTACAGTATCCACACTGGGGCGGTGATACCTCATATTTGGCCACACACTCAAAACATTAGATTCATCCGCGCTGAGGTGCTACCAATACACAACTCACGTACAGATGATAACTCCGCAAATAACTGCAATTGCAGTTTTCAAACAGAGATGGCGACACAGAGGCAAAACTTACGGACTGCAGCTTTAAAATGACTAGATTTTATCAATAAATAATAAATAAATAATTTCAGCACATTCTTTCAACTTAAATTCAAAAATAACACATTGCATTTTTTTCAACCCTTTTAATTAAGCTGAAAATATCATACATTTGGTGGGACCTCTTGTGGAAAAAATAATAATATAACATAATATTTTATGACTCTTGCCACTAGATGGACTTATAGCTCTGTATTGAGCAAATGAGCTGTTCTGCTGGGTCCTAAAGTCAGTTTCTCTTCAATATGCATTCAGATACACGTGTGGGCTATAGTCATTATAAAATGCAAAAGGTTTTTCTATGAGTACTGAAGCATTCCTCGCATTCCATTAATTCCTATGGGGGTCAAATTGACCCGAGAGGGAAGGATTTGTTACTTTTAAAATTTTCAACCACAAAACACTTCGAATCCAGTAAAAAAATGTGTGTGTGTGTGTGTGTGTGTGTGTGTGTGTGTGTGTGTGTGTGTGTGTGTGTGTGTGTGTGTGTACGCGATAGCATATTCTTCATGGTTCAAGTGCAACAAAATTCCTAGGGTCTTGGACCACTCCGATCCGATGAACACTCAATTTTTAAAAATGATGGATGGAAGGAAGGATTAGTGATATGTATTTTAAAATGTAATTTATTTCTGTGATGTAAAGCTGAATTTTCAGCATCATTACTCCAGTCTTCAGTGTCACATGATCCTTCAGAAATCATTCTAATATGATGATTTGCTGTTCAAGAAACATTTCTGATTATTAATGTTGAAAATGGTTTTGCTGCCTAATATTTTTGTGATAAATCTTTCGAGGAATATTTGAGGAATAGTTCAAAAGAACAACATTAAAAGTGAAAAATAGTTATTTTTCTTATTACAGATGTTCTTACGGTCACTTTTGATCATTTTAATGTGTCCTTGCTAAAAAATAGACTCAAATTTTGCTTGACTAATGCGATGGCATCCATATAGGTCTTAAGAGTCTAAACACTTTTTGTATGAACTGTAAACATTCTTCAATGGTTATTTGCTGCATAGAGGTTTTGTTTTCTGAATCATTTCAAAGAGAACACCATTCAGCAAATGATGAAAGATGAATATGCTTCCTCCTCCCTCCTTGTAAATTGCTAATAAGGTAAAGTGACATCTCCTCTATGACTCAGCATTTTTCTAAGGAGAACACAGATTCAGACCCAAGGAGCCTGACATTAAGACTAATTATCAGCTCTTGCACACATTGATTAATGTTATTTAGTTGCCTCATAAAATAATATAACAATTATAAATTGATACATTTCAATCAAGCAAATCGCAGCTGTTTCATTGTTCTTGCTCTTAAAAAAGAAAAAGAGACTAGTGTGTTTGGGAACTTATAGCTAGACAAACTTCTGTCAAACAATACTTATTGATTTAGATTGTGGCTTTTCAGAGAGACAGCAGGAGGTGACTGGACAGTTGGGGACAATGTTTATTTTAGGACACAGCCTTGAGACAAAAGAGATCAATATAATTTTGTGCCAAGTCACAGATCTCATGCGCTCAAAATGACTGTCCAGCTCAGCATTAGTTCCATATGCTGGGGAATTTTAGGAGCATTAGGCTCTCGCAATCAATATGCTGACTAGAGTTTCATTTAGAGACCCTTCGTAAAAACAATGCCCCCTTAAGGATATACAGTTTATATAAAGTATGTTCTATATAGTATGAATTAAATTCATATTGTTGCTGATCATGTCCATCCCTTTATGACCACAGTGTACCATCTTCTGATGGCTACTTCCAGCTGATAACACAACCATGTCACAAAGCTCAAATCACCTCAAACTGCGTTTTTGACTGACAATGAGTTCACTAAACTCAAACGGCCTCCACAGTCACCAGATCAATCCAATAGAGCATATGGAGGAACACAGCACATCGGTTTAGGACAACCTCACAGTAATAAGAATTACCATGACAGGTGTAGATTTAGGGCCCTTTCACATGAAACCTCCCCCGGACCACAGTCCGGACCAAACAGACGAAATTTGGTCAGACGAAAAGAGGTAGTCTTGGTCCGGATCAAACTGAACAACGGTTTGGTTCGTTTCTAGTGTGAAAGCATTTTCTGTATGGTTCGGACTTTCAGACCATTCACAGGAAATTCCTAGCTTGACGTCGTCATTCTGAGATTCTAGTCAGAATCTGAGTCTGATGCTGCTCCATTGGGCTGTGATTATGGGGCGTGTTTCAACCGAACCAGGAAAGAAAATGCCTCTGCACTCAATTGGATAGACCTACAACCAATCAGAGCAACAGAGCGACATATAGTTGTCAACAGAACTCAACTGTACGCACGCTGGAAGAAGTAGAAGATGTGTGTAAACGATCTTTGCCGGTGTTGTAAAAAATTATTTAAGGATACACAGAGTACTTACCAACACGATCATCATTTCTGAAAGAAATAGTAAAGGTGATGCATATACGAACAAGCTCTCCATTTAGTAAATTAATTCAACCCAAGCACTCTTTGGTGACGTGATGATTACGTGACTGTTGAATAAGGTGACCTGGGGCCTCATTTATAAAACTTTGCGTAGGATTTGCGTCAGAAGTGGCGTACGGATGAAACATAGGACGTGCGTACGCACAGAAATATTTGGATTTATAAAACCGTGCGCACGCACATCCTACGCAGTTTTCCTTTAATAAATCACAATCAATTCTAAATGTAGCGCAGCTTTTGCGGCTTCATGTCACGCCCATAGTTGCCCATAAATAGTCCGTGAAACGCTTAATATTCATCGATTGCGAAATCATGGCAAACACAGAGAGGAAATAAAAAAAAAAGTAACTTCACTAAATTTGAAGTAGAAGTTATCGTTGGCGAGGTGGAAAAGAGGAGAAAAATTTTGTTTTGGAGGGCACAGTGTGGGCATTACTAATGCCAAAGAGGCACTTGAGGTGCAAAAGGTTGCAGACGCCGTAAATGCTGTAGCCTCACAACCTCGGACCGTGGCCGAAATAAAAAAGAAATGGTCGGACATCAAAGTCGAGACAAAAAAGCGTCTAGCGCTCCATCGCCAGAGTGTGTCCTCGTTTGCCAGCAAGTATTCTTGTCTGAAGATGCGTTCACTCCGACTCCTTGCCACATCTTCTAAGAGTGCAAGATCAGCCATTGTGCGTCATTACGCATTGTGATGGGGCATTTTATTTCCATCCATTTAATTGCATCTGACAAGCTACAGATGTCGGTTATAATCTACGTGGAAATGGGAAATAGTTCAGTGCAAATGTAATTTCTTGCTGCTTTCTGAATGGTTGAGACATAGGCTATACGTTATTTTATAAAAAATAAAACAAACAAGGCATATGCATGAATACCATGATTCCGTAGCTGATGAAGACATTCTATCTATCTATCTATCTATCTATCTATCTATCTATCTATCTATCTATCTATCTATCTATCTATCTATCTATCTATCTATCTATCTATCTATCTATCTATCTATCTATCTATCTATCTATCTATCTATCTATCTATCTATCTATCTATCTATCTATCTATCTATCTATCATCTATATCTGCTCCGCCAGACGGACACATGAGAATATCAGTTTTGTACATTATTTTATGGGGCGCCGTTTGTAAAGCGACTCACGCTGAAAATAACAGCAACATTTTGACACATTTAGCTTCAAACCATGTTTAAAAAACTGGTATGAATTTTTGGGGGTCACTTTTTTAGCACATTTACAACAATATTTGTCAACTTAGAGATATTTTAAATAGTTAAATCTAAATGTTAAATCTAAATCTAAATGCTAAATCTAAATGTTAAATCTAAATCTAAATCTAAATGTTGAATCTAAATCTAAATGCTAAATCTAAATGTTAAATCTAAACGTTAAATCTAAATGTTGAATCTAAATCTAAATGTAAAATCTAAAATGTTAAATCTAAATGTTAAATCTAAATACAAAATCTAAATCTAAATCTAAATGTTAAATCTAAATGTTAAATCTAAATCTAAATCTAAATGTTGAATCTAAATCTAAATGCTAAATCTAAATGTTAAATCTAAATCTAAATCTAAATGTTGAATCTAAATCTAAATGCTAAATCTAAATGTTAAATCTAAACGTTAAATCTAAATGTTGAATCTAAATCTAAATGTAAAATCTAAAATGTTAAATCTAAATGTTAAATCTAAATACAAAATCTAAATCTAAATCTAAATGTTAAATCTAAATGTTAAATCTAAATATAAATGTTGAATCTAAATGTTTCGGGTGAAACTAAATATTTAACTAATATGCAAATTCAGAATGCAGATAACCGGTTTTAAAATTTAGATTTAACATTTAGATTTTACTTTTAGATTTAGATGTAACATTTAGATGTAACATTTAGATTTAGCATTTAGATTTAGATTTAACATTTAGATTTAGATTTAACATTTAGATTTAGCATTTAGATTTAACATTTAGATTTAACATTTAGATTTAGATTTAGATTTAACATTTAGATTTAACATTTAGATTTAGATATAACATTTAGATTTAGATTTAACATTTAGATTTAACAATTAACATTTAGATTTAACATTTAACATTTAGATTTAACTATTTAAAATATCTCTAAGTTGACAAATATTGTTGTAAATGTGCTAAAAAAGTGACCGCCAAAAATTCATACCAGTTTTTTAAACATTGTTTGAAGCTAAATGTGTCAAAATGTTGCTGTTATTTTCAGCGTGAGCCGCTTTACAAACGGCGCCCCATACTATTTCGTTCTATTTACCATATTATTTATTAGGATGAATTGCATAACATGCCAATATTATTGCAGAACATATTTCACTTTTCTTTTTGCAAATATGTGTTCATTTGCATTTCTGATTTTGTTTGTTTTAGCCTACACTGCAGATCGATCAAACGGGTGTTCGTGTAGGCTGTTAATTGTAAGACTTGCTTTGTGAAGTCTTCATGTTATTTATGAGAGTCAGTATTGCCATTTCTTTTACACAACGGTCTACAGTTTCACACACTTTCACGTGTTTCTTCCATCTGCCGACGGTGTCGCCATTTCTCATTTCGCCCGTTTTTGTGCGTACGCCTGGGTCAGAGCTTGCGTGAAGGACCGCACATTTTCCCGTCAAGTTTGCTTTTTATAAATACCAATTATTGCGTAGAGAGCGGCGTACGCCTTCTTTTGTGCGTACGCAACGTTTATAAATGAGGCCCCAGATTTCTGAAATGGAAACCGGGGACATTTCCTATTTGAGTGGTCAAAATATCACTAAAAATGAATTTGTTATTATCCTTTAATTAAAAAAACATTTTTGAATTATTTGGTTGCTGTTGTTGTGGGCTCCCTTTATTATTATTAACATTAATAATTATTATGATTTAGTTTGATTATTATGATTTTTGGTCTTGATTTAATACAATTCAACACCCAAAAAAAAAAAAAATGAAACCAGTTAATAGCAACCATTGTAAATAACAAGCACTTCAAAACAATATTCTAACATGACTTAACAAAAACACATTACAAAAATAAAACAACATAAATATGATAAATAATCATTTTATAATTGTATTTAATATTTTAATTTTCACAAGTTTATACTGTATAAATTACTTTTTTTTTTTTTACTTCAAATGTTTTGTTACGTTTGTGCTTGAAAATAACTTACTATCCTTAATTGGTCTTGTTATTTTGCATTTTAGGCTTACTTTAAGCAGAAAGTGTCAGTGAACGGAGAGAGGACTCAAATGCAAAGGTACAGAACAGAAATGTTTATTCAGTCACAAAAAGGAACTTAGGCAGACTGCCGATCACAGGAAATGGTGATATAGATCTGGAGCATAACACAGGCATCAAACAATTGAGACAGTCCTTAGAAACAGGCCGATGTCTGTGCTCGCAGCGTGAAGGCAGTGGCGAGCGAAACAGCCCCAGTCAAAGCACTCGGCACCACAGACAGTGTCCAGATGGTTACTCACGTACAGCAGGAGACTGGACAGAAAAACAGGTGAGACCAACACGACAACACAGGTCGATCCGAACAGATTAGACAGGGCAAACGAGAGACGTAAACTAGAGCAAAAAGCATACAATAATAATCTGGCAAAGACGCCACAAACAGGAGGCACTAAATAGCCAGAAAGATCAATGAAAAGAGGAACATGTCTCAATCAGAGAGCGCGCTGATTGCGATAGCAAACAGGTGGGAAGGAGAAGAGAGCCAAACCCAACTCATGACAGTACCCCCTCCCTAACGAGCGGCCCCAGGTGCTCCCAAGAAAGGGGACTGACGAGAGCGAAGGAAGTCTGGGTGGGTATGGGTGGGATTGGGTTGGGAAGAGCCCGAATTACGGGTTTAATGCACGAGACGTGAAAAACTGGGTGGACACGCCGCAAAGAGTGAGATAACCGAAGGCGCACAGCCACTGGACTGAGAACCTTAACAATGGGAAAGGGTCTGATAAAACGAGGTGCCAATTTCTGAGAAGATGAGGGAAGAGGCAGGTTACGTGTGGAAAGCCACACCTTTTGTCCGCAAACGTACCTAGGAGCTCGCGAGCAGCGACGGTCGGCAGCACGACCGTGTGTTCTCTGGTACGGCAAAGAGCTTTCCGCACCCTCTTCAAGGTACGGCGACAGACTGGACCAAAGGGACAGCCGCGTCAGGTTCCTGAGAAGAGAACAGAGGCGGCTGATACCCCAGACAACAGAAAAACGGAGACAACCCGGTAGATGACGATGGTAACGCATTGTGAGCATATTCTGCCCATGTAAGCTGCTCACTCTAAGATGACGGATTGCGGTTGGCCAGGCAGCAAAGTAATCGCCCGAGAATTTGGTTGGCCCGTTCGGCCTGGCCATTCGTCTGTGGATGAAATCCTGACGATAGGCTGACTGTAGCGCCAACCTGCCGGCAGAACTCCCTCCAAAAATGTGAGACAAATTGAGGCCCCCTACGGAAACGACATTGGTAGGAAGCCCGTGAATCTTAAAGACATGGTCAAAGAGCCGCGCAGTCTCCTTAGCAGAGGGAAGCTTAGGAAGGGGAATAAAGTGGACCGCCTTCGAGAAACGATCAACAACCGTAATGATCGCCGTATTGCCACAGGACGGGAGAAGCCCCGTAACGAAATCCAGGGCAAAATGGGACCAAGGACGAGAGGGAATCGCGAGGGGTTGGAGCAGACCCGCGGGAGGAGAATTACCGGACTTAGCCTGGGCGCAGACAGGACAGACAGCCATGAATTGACGAACCTCGTGAGTCATAGACGGCCACCAAAAACGCTGGCAAACTGTGGCCAAGGTACCCCTCACCCCAGGGTGAGTGGCAAACTTGGAAGTGTGACCACAGTGGAGAACGGTGGATCGAACAGTCTTAAGCCTTGTTTATACTCGCCGTGGCCGCAAGAGCGCGAGGGTGCGCGCGGCAAAAATGACGTCAACGCGGAGGGGGCGGCCTCGCGCGTTGGCTCCGCAAGACCCCATTTCGCCTGGCGGTGCGCAGCGCATTTTTTGTAACTCCGCGCGCACCTCCGCATCCGAAGATGTACGATTTTGAGGCGACTTTGTCTGAGCTGGTGCGTCAGTCCCGGCACATTTATGACCATTCCATGAGGGATCATCGCGACAGCCAGATGGCACAGAATTCATGGAAAGTTTGCATTGATGGGCATCCATCCATCCGTCCAACCATCCATTCCTTTTGTGAATAGGACTTTAGAATACATTTGCATTAAGCACCCAGTTTGCACTTGTCTTAAGTAACTGCTTACATTTTCAAAATGAGCCTACACTAACTGAAATAGAACCTTTGATAAAATAAGGCATGTTTTATAAAAAGTAACTGTACAAAGAGGCTTCATTTAGTACATTAGTTTACAAGACACTTTCTGCAGCATTTATTGTGCTTGTTTAGTGTTAATTTCAGAATGTACAAACAAAATCAGAAATTAGTTGTCATCTTCAGTTAATGCACTGTGAACTAATATAGTTTATATATATAGGCCTATATATATATATATATCAGTGATGCGCGGGTCAATGTATAAACAACCCGCACCCGACCGACGTTTTCAACTAACCCGCCCGCAACTCGGACCGCAAAAAAAAAGAAGAAAATATTGTACCCGACCCGCTTCCTGACCGGCATTTTTTAAAAGTAGTAAATGCTCATCGTAGCTCATTGGGCCATTGAGAAAATGTTTCAGGCCCTGGCGTGGTGCGCTCAGAGGTGCAGCAGCGAGAGCAGGAAGTTCTTGAGGCGGCCCATCATTTTCCATTTCAGCTCCAGATGCATATTATTGATGAACGCGATGTTTATGTTTCGACCCGGCTTGAAGAATTCATCAGCCCACATTTGGAAAACATTTGGAAAAGTGTGAAAGCCCTTAGGAGCGCAAACTGTTATTTTTCTGAATGCTGTATGATATAGCCTAGTGTTATGTAATACAGGCTTGATTTATTCATTTATTTCGTTTAATTTTCTTAACAATTAAGATGCTGCATGTGTTTATCCAGTCTAATCGAAGTGTGCGTCTCTCCCCCGACTTTCCCAACAAAAATCCCGCCCCCTCTCAGAAAATACATAAAACTGACTTTAAATGCGTTTAAAAGTAGCCTATTAAAATGGTACAATGGCATTGCTCAGTTCAACGTTTTGGGAAATCGGGCATTTTGTCCCGCGTCAGCATTTATTCAAAAGTTAATAACGCTCAACATTCAAAAGGTAAATAAGGATTTATTGACGATCCGACCGACCGTAATTGTCGACTATAAACGCCTCGTCCGTTTGGGGGAGGAGCGCGCTCAGTTTGCGGAGCTCGTGCTGCGGAGCCAGGCGCGAGTATAACAGGGCCTTTAGGAACAAACAATCTACCCTCTGGGCAACCTTGAGGAACCGTAACGTGGACGAGCGCTCTTTTAACAGACCGTTCGACCCCCCAGACGAGCGCACCAACCACACAGCCCTTAGGCAAAATGGACTCTGTGGTGGAACCCTCCCCCGAGGAGCCGAACTGACGAGAAAGCGCGTCAGGCTTAAGGTTCTGAGAGCCTGGTCTGAAAGAAATGGTGAAGTCCAACTGTCCAAAAAAAAGTGACCATCGTGCTTGGTGCGAATTTAACCTCTTAGCAGAACGAATATATTCAAGGTTTCAGACGATAAACAGAACGGCCGCCCCCCTCTAGCCAATGACGCCACTCCCTGAGAGCCAACCGAATGGCCAAAAGCTCACGGTCTCCCACATCATAATTTTGTTCCGCGGGTGAAAGCCTGTGAGAGTAGAAAGCGCACAGATGGATCTTGTTATCAATAAATGAGCGTTGTGACAAAACCACATCTGAAGCGTCAACCTCCACAATGAACTGTCTCTGGGGGTCAGGTGTAACTAAGATAGGTGCAGAGGAGAATAACCTCTTCAGACGCTCGAAGGAGAGCTGAGCGGAATCTGACCAGAGAAAACACGATTTGACAGAAGTGAGGGCGGTAAGTGGAGCTGCAATCTGACTGAAATTATGGATAAACCGTCGATAAAAATTTGCAAATCCCAGGAAACGCTGAAGAGCTGTGCGGGAATCGGGAACGAGCCAATCGATGACAGCCTGTGACTTAGCGGAATCCATACTAACCCCCTCTGCCGACACGACGGAACCGAGAAACGTTATTGACTCAGAATGAAATTCGCATTTCTCGGCCTTAACGAAAAGACGATTCTCTAAAAGGTGCTGTAACACGCATCGTACGTGTTGGACATGCTCCTGGAGCGAGGACGAGGAAATGAGTATATCGTCTAAGTACACAAAGACAAAGACATTTAGCATATCTCTCAAAACGTCATTTACAAGCGCCTGAAAAACTGCCGGAGCATTTACCAGCCCAAAAGGAAGAACGCGGTATTCAAAGTGGCCTAGAGGGGTATTGAACGCAGTCTTCCACTCGTCTCCTTCCTTAATGCGTACTAAATGATACACATTGCGGGGGTCCAGTTTCGTGAAGATTCTCGCTCCCTGCAAGATCTCAAAGGCTGACGACATCAACGGTAACGGATACCGGTTCTTAATGGTGATGTCGTTCAGCCCTCGATAATCAATGCAGGGACGCAGCGAGCCGTCCTTCTTCTTCACGAAAAAGAACCCCGCCCCGGCAGGAGAGGAGGACTGGACAATAGTTCCGGCGGACAAGGACTCAGACAAATACTTCTCTAGCACTTTGCGCTCGGGTGCAGATAGAGAATATAACCTCCCGCGAGGTGGGGTCGTACCAGGGCGAAGAACGATGCTACAATCGTATGGTCGATGGGTAGGGAAAGAGGTGGCCCGTGAACGACTGAACACTGCCCGCAGATCGTGGTACTCCTCAGGAACCCTAGAAATATCAATAGACTCATCCAGAAAAACAGAGATAGAAGAGACAGCGGGGACAGCAGATCCAAGACACTTGACATGACATGGTAAACTCCAAGATAAAATAGACCCCTCCACCCAATTAATCTGGGGATTATGCTGTTGTAACCATGGGTGACCCAAAAGAATAGGGGCTAGTGGGGAATGAAAAGTAAAAAAACAAATAGTCTCATGGTGATTACCAGAAATGGTGAGACTCACTGTTACGGAGGCTCGATGACTGTTAGACAGCACACGGCCATCTAATGCAAAGGCAGTGGGGGGATCAGACAGTTCCCGTAAGGGAATACCATGTTCAATAGTCCAGCTCTCATCCATGAAGTTTCCCTCAGCACCGGAGTCAATAAGGGCAGAACAGGGAAATGATGAGCCCCACCAGCGCACGACAGCATCAAACATAGTGCGGTACTTGTGAAGTGGGGACATGGTGGTTGCGCTCACCAGTACTCCCCGAACTACTGGCGAGCTCTTGCTTTTACTGGACAGGTACCTGCGTAATGACCAGAGCCGCCAAAGTACAGGCAGAGACCCTCCTGTATGCGCCGCTAATGTTGACAGATCAAAAAGCTTGCCAAGGCGGATCGCCAGCTCCACCAGTTGGTTAAACTGAGAAGGGATCTATCGTGCAAAAATCTCGTCCTTGAGCTCGTAATTTAACCCGTCCAGGAAACGTGCAGAAAGAGCGAGTTCGTTCCATTCACAGGTAGCGGCCAAAGTCTGAAACTCAATGGCAAAGTCAGTAACGGAATGCTTACCCTGGCGCAAGGCGGCCACAAGAAGCCACAAACAGGAGGCACTAAATAGCCTGAAAGATCATTGAAAAGAGGAACAGGTGCATCTCAATCAGAGAGCGCGCTGATTGTGAGAGCAAACAGGTGGGAAGGAGAAGAGAGCCAAACCCAACTCATGACAGAAAGTATGTGTATTCTGCATGTATTTGTTGCAAGTGTAATTGTTTAGGCTTTTTTATAGTTCAGATGTGTGGTACTGCTTTGTGCCTGCGGAACTTTTGGGGACAAAACAATCCCACACCTTTTTGAGGCTCTGTTATAAAGCACATACAAACAGTATTACTTTAATTTAACATGAATAGTTAATATGGTACTACCTTGAAACCGATAACGATGTTTATTTTGATATTTGACGATAATAGCGCTCTGCTCTCGGTTACGTTCTTCACAAAGTAGTAGCGGCAAGTGTGCGCGGCCAAGTAGAGTCAGCATATCTCAAGCGCCATCTGCTGGTGAAAAGAATCACTACACGACTGCTCCTATAACCAGCAGCTGCTGTATGTTGATTGGGCGCGCAATATATCTGTGGGTTGTAAAACGGGAACATTTCCGGGGACAGAACACAAAAAAAATTTAAATGGGGACGTCTGGTCACCTTACTGTTGATCATCTGTCCATCATCGTATAAAGTCCGCCCTGACAATTTGATTGGTCCAAGCAGCTCTGGTTCGAGCATAGTTGCTCCACAACGGATTAAGTCCAGACCGAACATCCCGACCTCAAATGTTGTGGGTGGGGCTAAATTCGGCTGGCATCCAGGCTGTTTTATGTTTAAATATTATAATGTTATTTTTAAATTTCATCTAGGCTATATTGATTATCAAAAGTGCAAAGATGCGTAATATGTCAGAAAACAGAAGGTCAGAAATGATTTTGACCACTTCATTAAGTTTTGTTTTGTAGAAAGCCTTTCTTTAAAGTGAATTTCGTTTTGTATAAATTTTATCTTAATGTTAATCTACTTGCTACTTGCCTCACATACATGAGAAATATGGGTATAGGAAGCTTGAAATGTCCACTTTTAAACAAAACAATTCGAAATGAAAAGAAATAGTCAAGCAATGCGCACTGTTCACTATAGTGGCAACGATATGCGTCTGTTCATACACTCTTGTCAAAGTTACCCGCCAAATTGACAACGCGCTGACGTCAGATGCACGTCCGTTTACAAACCAATCAATGTCAAGGTGCCGCCCACATAGATGATGACGACAGGACGCAAGCATGTCATGTAAAGTTCTTTACTGCGCTCAAATAATTGCAATGTGAAACCAAACCAAAACTCACAGAATATATAAAATGTATCAATACATGAACTTCGGTTTGGATTTTGGTGCGGACCTTCAGGTGTGAAAACGCCCTTAATAGTATGGCCATTCCCTACCCTATTTGTGGATTAATTTATTGAAATTAGTGTAAATAAGTTGCAGTTTATTTTCCAGTCCTGTTCCCCGTGTACATACTATGTACTTACTATAGTAATTACAATAACTGGGTAATAACTAGGTACTAACCCTGAACCTACCCCAAAACCTAACCTAACCCATGTAGTTACCTTACATTATCCAGTACTTTCTTAAGTCCACTGCAAGTACACGTACTGTAAAATAAAGTGCAACCTGTAAATGAATTTACTTATTTTCTCTCATATGTTTACACCATTTTTAATTCATGTTACCAGATTTAAACAACCTGTCCTGAAAATATATAGTTATGGATTACTGGTAAAAAAAAATTTAGCTTTTGGCTAACAATTCAGATTTAAAACTGACCAATGAGAACAAAGAACAATCTGGATTCACTCGTTTGAATCCATCCGTGACTTGAACAGATTGCAGAAGCTAGAGTTTCCCATTAGATGGGGTTAATTGTACAAAAGTTCCCACATTTTATTGTTTAATTAAGCTTTATGCTACACCTAAAATGACAATGAAAATAGACTATGCAATTCCCTGAGCTCATTCTCCCGAATGGATCGCATGCCGTTTACTGACAACACCAATTTCATTTGAATATTTGCTTGTTTTACGTAAAGGGACTTTACAGATGCTTGCTTTATATACTCAAGATAAAATTGTCTTGAAATGATATCATGATAGCACTAGTTTAACGCTGATTTAAAGGCAAGCCATTTAACTCTAGTAGCCGTGTGGATCTGATAGGACAAGAATGAGGTTGCAATCTCTGACATGATTGAATCCCACTGTATTCCTCCTTTAATCTTTGCTCTTGCTTGACTTTGTAATGAAATATATCGGCACGGTCGGGGTCAAGATAAGACCGAACTACACGTTTACACCAGCGAGCACGAGGCCACGGTTGTGCTTGTAGTGATTGATGCCGCGTGTCAACCCGGCTTAACTGAAACATCCTCCGTCAGTTTTGCCCTAGTCAGCCTTTCATGCTTTGGAAATATGACTCCTACAACAGACCGAGTGCATCACATCTACATTATTGTACCTTCCAGCGGATTCCAGTAGAAATGATTGCTTCCATTTGGTGGCAAGCCTCTGACTTTCATCTGATGCATCGCTGGCTAGAAGCACAGATGTCCTCAATTCATTAGGAAGCGAGCTCGCCCAATAGAGAAACTGGCAGTGGTTGGCTTTTTCCTGTCAAATCTGTTGTTCTGTGCAGGAGGGGATAAGAAGAGAGAGAGAGAGAGAGAGAGAGAGAGAGAGCGTGAGATCTCCCGTTTGTCAGCTTGCTGGACAAAGCTTTGAATGGGATCCAAGAAGAAGAGATTGTTCCTTCTGGATCCCTGGAATGAAAAAGGAACCTTGCCTTTTCTGCTTCCTAAATATTGGAAAGAAGCAAATTAAACAATTATCACTTTTCTGCATTTGATTTTGTTGCTCCAAATGTATCATGAAATTACTCTGCTGCAATAAACTTACATTCTGCAAATATACAACATCTGTGGTGCAGGTTTGGGCTTAATTACTTCCCAATCACATTATGAGACTCCACATAAAACCGCCAATGCAATTTATAAACAATTAAGCTTAAAGTGTAAAGAATAGTTAAAAAAACTACAGACAGATAGATAGATAGATAGATAGATAGATAGATAGATAGATAGATAGATAGATAGATAGATAGATAGATAGATAGATAGATAGATAGATAAACAGACAGACAGACAGACAGACAGACAGACAGATAGATGATAGATAGATAGATAGATAGATAGATAGATAGATAGATAGATAGATAGATAGATAGATAGATAGATAGATAGACAGACAGACAGACAGACAGACAGACAGACAGACAGACAGACAGACAGACAGACAGACAGATAGACAGATAGACAGATAGATAGATAGATAGATAGATAGATAGATAGATAGATAGATAGATAGATAGATAGATAGATAAACAGACAGACAGACAGACAGACAGACAGACAGACAGACAGACAGACAGACAGACAGACAGACAGACAGACAGACAGACAGACAGATAGATAGATAGATAGATAGATAGATAGATAGATAGATAGATAGATAGATAGATAGATAGATAGATAGATAGATAGATAGATAGATAGATAGATAGATAGATAGATAGATAGATAAACAGACAGACAGACAGACAGACAGACAGACAGATAGATGATAGATAGATAGATAGATAGATAGATAGATAGATAGATAGATAGATAGATAGATAGACAGACAGACAGACAGACAGACAGACAGACAGACAGACAGACAGACAGACAGACAGACAGATAGATAGATAGATAGATAGATAGATAGATAGATAGATAGATAGATAGATAGATAGATAGATAGATAGATAGATAGATAGATAGACAGACAGACAGGTAGGTAGATAGATAGACAGATAGACAGACAGGTAGGTAGATAGATAGACAGATAGACAGACAGACAGGTAGATAGATAGATAGATAGATAGATAGATAGATAGATAGATAGACAGAGAGACAGATAAACAGACAGATAGATTTATGCTTTTCTACTTCCTTAAGCTGAAATTTTACTTCCAGTTTGCCACCTCAGTTCAGATTCAGGATGGAAAAAAAGAGTTCTAAATGCACAGAACTCGGGTGGAGTAACTCTGAATTACTTTCAGTTTACAGTTAGTGTCAAATAACGTTTTTATGTCGGTATTGGTTGTGGCCGTGTCTACTTCCAGACTTAACCAGATTGTGTCTATGTACAAGTGCTTTTTTGGCCATTCTCTCAGGGCCCCCGTCCCCTCCCTCGAGGAGGATTTAGCAAGTGCAGCTTTGTGAGTGTGCGAGGGAGAGTGTCTGCGCACTCTCACAGCCGGGTGGGCTGGCTGAGGGTCACGGGTCACTGGCCCGCCCAACTTCCATCAAGGAGAACAAAGCCTCCACCGGCCCAATGAAAGAGCAGGTTGGGACTGGGCTCAAGTCCAAGGGTCCCGGCACACATTGGGGGCTTACCAGGGGCTGAAATACGTAAAGAAATAAATAATCAAATAATAATCAGATCCTCTGCCGCCTGGAAACCCGGTCATGTGGGAACGCTCACCGTGCCCATGATCGGTTCCTCTCATGAAGCCTGAAGATACACCCCCTTTTCACATCAGCCCCTTTTTCTCCGTCACTTTGAAGTCTGCTTACTTTTGTTCTTTACATAACTCGATCAGATTTTTTTGAAAAAGCTAATTTGTATGCCTTTCCAGTGACATAGCTGCCACCCAGAATTCTTCACAAGGAGGTGGCAGAGAGGTCAACTCAAACAGACGTCTGAAAAAGAGGCCCAGGTATGACTAAGCTAAAACATATGATAAGAGAACTTTGAATTATTGTCTCTGTGTGCAGGATTAAAGGCTTGCCGGACAAAATCACTCAGAGAATAGGAAGTTGGGGGTGGGGCTTTTTTTTGGTTTTCTCTCTCGATTAATTTCCCGCCCAAACCACTTACTCCCAAACATGACGACCATGCAGAGCAAGCCGACAGATTACACAGACAGACAAATATTTGCTCTGGTTTTGTTCCAGACAGATAGATAGACAGATTGTGAATTGTAATTGTGAAACTTGAATGTGGTCCATCTATTCTATTGGAATTTGAGTGATAAGAAGAGGCATTTAGTGAATTACATTTCAAACACAAAAGAAGACATTTCTTTAGTCAGGACATAAATAATCACACATTTTGAATATTTATGCCCTGAAAAAAGGTATTTTTATTGTACATCTAAGTATTGTTTTCAGACTATAAAAACAGTAATTTTTCTTATCAAAATTTGAGAATAAATTGAAATTAAATGGTTCATGTTCAATAATATATATATATATATATATATATATATATATATATATATATATATATATATATATATATATATATATATATATATATATATATATACACACATACACACACACACACATATTATTGATAGACAGAAATTTGTATATATATATATATATATATATACAAATTTGTAATATTTATGCCCTGAAAAGACAGTTTTTTTATTGTACATATTTTTCAAAAGTATTGTTTTCAGACTATAAAAACAGTAATTCTTCTTATCAAAATTTGAGAATAAATCGAAATTAAATGGTTCATGTTCACACACATATATTATTGATAGACAGACAGAAATGTGTGTGTATATATATATATATATATATATATATATATATATATATATATATATATATATATATATATATATATATATACATACAAATTTGAAATATTTATGCCCTGAAAAGATTGTTTTTTTTTTATTGTACATATTTCTCTAAAGTAGTTTTCAGACAGCACTATAAAAAAAGTATTTTTTTAATCAAATTTTGCATTTGTTGACAAAAATATATTGAGATTAAATTTAATTTGAATGGTCCATGGTCGCTAATTTATATATATTTTTTTTTTTATTCAAATTTAATATACATTTCTGGATTCTGTTTGCTATTGTAACTCAAATTAAAATGTTATATATAAAAATAATAACACATTTGGAATATTTATGCCCTGAAAAGATTGTTTTTTTTCATAAATATTTGAATTTGTTGACAAAAATATATTGAGAGTAAATTGAAATTAAAATGTCCATATATATATATATATATATACACACACACACTGAAAATGGACTAACCCAGCAATTGGGTTGCTTTAAGCAAACATTTAACCCAACCGCTGGGTTTAAACATCCCAACTTGGGTTATTTTTAACCCAGCATTTTTTAGAGTGTATATATATACACACGCATGTAATATACACAATTGTATATTACATTTGATTAGAATAAAATAAATATTCATAATATATATATATATATATTATATGTAAATATTTTTACACAATTCTGTTGCTACTGTAATTTTAAGTATATAATTAAAATGTGCATTTTATTCATATTACAAAATAGTTTGTTTTTTATTGTACATATTTCTCTCGAAAGTATTGTTTAAAAAGTAATAAAAAAATATTATAATTAAAATAATATTAATATAAAAATACGTTTTTTATTCAAATGTAATAAAAATCTGG